>NC_132964.1:1200000-1500000 GCF_034638445.1 Ciconia boyciana
TGATGCCGTATCCCCCCCCCCCTCAATATCCACCTTCCTGGGCGTCTGGATTCATCCCCTCACCTTCTCCTCCAGGCCGTCCACCTCCAGGAGCTGTGTGCCCATGACCGAGCAGAAGCGCTGGGCGTTCTCCCAGGAGCTGGCTTTCTTGGAGTAGAAATAGCAGGAGTTCCTGAAATAGGTCCAGCCTTTGGAGCAAGGGGGACAGCCTGGGGACGGGGGACACAGAAAAGGGGGGGTCACCCTGCTGCGAGACCCCATAAACTGGGGACAGCCCTGGCCAGAGACGCGACCCCGGCTACGGGAGCTGCCGAGCATCCCTACTGGGTTAGCGTTATGGCTGGGATAGGCTTAGAGCCCTGCTGGGGTTTGGGTTAAATCCTATATATTTAGGGCTAGGACTGGGTCAGGGTCCCATTGGGGTTTAGACTGGGTCAGGATTAGGTTAAATCCTATGTATTTAGGGTTATAACTAGGTTAGGGTTCCACTGGGGTTTAGCTTGAGTCCTCTATGTTTAGGGTTACAACTGGGTTGGGGTTAGAACCATGCTGAAGTTTGGGCTAAATTAGAGTTAGTTTAAGTCCTAGATGTTTAGGACTATGGCTGGGTTAGGACCCCACTGGGATTAGGGCTAGTTTAGGATTAATTTAGATCCTTTATATTTAGGGTTAGGGCTAGGTTAGGATTATTGGCATTTGGGCTAGCTTAGCGAAAGGTAAAGTCACGTATATTTAGGGTCTGAGCTGGGTTAAGACCCTGTTGAGGTTTGACCTCACTTAGGGTTAGGTTAAGTTGCATATAAGTTAAGTCTGCATCAGGTTTAGGGCAAACCCGTTAAGGTTTGGGCTTGGTTAGGGTTAGGTTAAGTCACCTAAGTCACCCTAAATATAAGGTTAGATCAGATTTAGGGCCCTGTTGCAGTTTGAGCTTAGTTTAAGCTGTATCCGTGCCAGGTTAGGGTTGAACTTCAGCCAGCACAGGGTTAGGCGAAGCCCTAAATATTTGGGATAAAGGTGCCGGGACTGACAGGAGCGGGAACAGACGTTGTCCTTGCTCCCGTAGATGACCCAGCGGCTCCACTGGCGGTCCCCGGTGTAGAGCATCACCGTGTGCTGCTGGTTGTTGCCGTAATTGAAATAGAGATCGTAGCCGGCGAGTGCCAACAGCCCACCGTCGCGGCACTCCCAGAGCTGCAGCGTGCCGTCGTCCCGGCACGGCTCCAGCCTCACGAGGGCCAGGTTTTGGCCACGGGTTGCCGTAACGCAGCGCTGGCTCCCCCAGCCCCGTAGCTGGCCCCCACGTAACCACTGGAACCGTTGTGCCGCAGCCTCGGGCCGGCACTCCGTCGCCGTCAGCTGTTGCCCGCTGGCCTCCACGCACTTGCGGTGGTCTTCGTTGTACAGCAGGAAGGACTGGGAGGCTGTGGAGAGATTTCCCGGTGAACCGGGTGGGGGGGGACGACACACAGGGATTGGGGACACGCAGGGATTGGGGACACGTCCGTGGGTGTCACCGTGGAAAGGGAGTAGAGGGGACACACACACGCGGCGCGGACACGCACCCACGTTCGGCAGCTCCTTCGCCTTCTCTGCCTCCAGCGTCGACGTCAGGGCTGCAACTGGGGGCGGGGGGGACGGACATGGGGACACACACAGCTCGCCCCGTCACCACAGGGCACAGGGTGTCCCAGAGCTGTTGCCACAGCAGGGGTGAGAGAGGGGCTGGCGTTGAGGGGTGCTGAGCACTCAGATCCCCCGTGGAGACCCCCCAACACCCTCATAACCTTAACTCTGCCCCCCCAGCAGCCCTGGCATCATCTCCCCCGGTGGAAGGGGGCTCCCCCGAGCCCCGCGGAGCCCGGCTACTCACTGTGCCGCAAGCCGACGGTGAGGAAGAGCACGTTCATCAGCACCGAGACCCCCAAGGCCGCGGTGCCCACCAGCACCAGCTTCTCCCTGGAGCAGCACCCTGACGCTGGGGAGGATGGGTGAGTGACGACCGGCCCCCGGTTCGGGCAGAACTGGGTGACACCGGCTTTAACCGCAGCGTGGTTTTTTTCTGCCGGTGATGCTCTTGCCCTCGCCCGTGCCATACCTGGGGGGTCAGGCACGTGCTTCTGGCTTGGCACGGCGATGGGGGGGTCCAGGGGCTCGTACAGGTTCTCCTCTGTAGGGCACTGCAGGTCGCTGCAGGCTGGGGAGGGGACAGTGGTGATGGCACTTGTGGGGGATCTCCCCCTCCCCGTGCCACCATGATCCTTGGGGACTCCCCTTGGGTGTGAGGGTGGGGGATTCCCCCCGGTGCCACTTCCCTGGGGACCCCCCATTGGGCACCAGGGGTGGGGGATCCCCCCCCAGGTGTCTCCGACCTCCCCAGGGACTGTCCTTGGGCACCGAGGATGGAAATGGGGGTCCCCTTTAGTGCCACCGTCTACATTGGGGACCCCCTCTTTGGACACTGGGGGTGGGAAAGTGTCCCTTGGGGGTCCCCACCCACGGGACGCCCTCAGACACCAGGCACAGAGATGGGGCTCCCTCTCAGTGCCACTGCCCACCCTGGGGACACCCCTCAGGGACCAGGGATGGAGATGGGGGTCCCCTTCGGTGCCACCATCCACCCCGGGGACCCCTCTTGGGCACCGGGGACTGGGGATCGCTTTCTAGGTGCCACCACTTGCCCCAGGGACCAGGGATGGAGATGGGGATCCCTCCCTGGTGCCACAGTTCATCCTGGGGACCCCCCCCCTCAGACACCAGGGGTGGGGGAACCCCCCTTGGGTGCCACCACCCACCCTGGGAACCCACCTTGGGCACCGGGGACAGAGACAGGGGGATTCCCCCAGCACTATGAGACCCCAAAAGTGACACGGGGTGTGCGTTAGGGACAGCAGGACTGCTGGGCTAGCCCCCACCCCAACCAGCACCCCGGGGTGCTCCCTACCTTTCCCGCTGTCAGGTCCCAGCACCCACATTTGCCCCTGCCCGGCTTGGCTGGACTCAACGTTGCCGTACATCGTCCCTGCGGCACCGAAGAGCTGTCCCCAGCGGGTGTCCCCACTGATAAAGCCTGCGGGAAGCGGGTGGGGGGGGTGCCGGATGCACCCTCCCCCCAGGGATAGGCCTCGAAGGGGCCCCCGAGCACCCAGAGGCTCCCTCCCTGCACCCTAAAGCTTGGCTGGAGGTGGCACTGCCAGTGACAGTCCCCAACGGGTGCTGGCAAAGACGGCAGTGTCCCTGGGGTCTCGGCGCAGGAAGACCCCGTGGAGGGGGCCCAAGGGTGCTGCCTGGTTGGGGGGGTGGGTGCTGGGTGGCACGTGGGGGACTCGAGGAGAGCAAGGGCTGGGTGTCCCCGTGCCCAGGGTGCACCCATGGCAGTGCCCGGGGTGTCCCCATGCCCGGGGTGTCCCCGTGCCCAGGGTGTCCCTGTGCCCACGGTGCACCCATGGCAGTGCCCGGGGTGTCCCCATGCCCAGGGTGTCCCCGTGCCCAGGGTGCACCCATGGCAGTGTCCAGGGTGTCCCCATGCCCACGGTGTCCCCATGCCCAGGGTGCACCCATGGCAGTGTCCAGGGTGTCCCCATGCCCAGGGTGTCCCCGTGCCCAGGGTGCACCCATGGCAGTGCCCGGGGTGTCCCCATGCCCACGGTGTCCCCATGCCCAGGGTGTCCCCGTGCCCAGGGTGCACCCATGGCAGTGTCCAGGGTGTCCCCATGCCCGGGGTGTCCCCATGCCCAGGGTGCACCCATGGCAGTGCCCGGGGTGTCCCCATGCCCACGGTGTCCCCATGCCCGGGGTGTCCCTGTGCCCACGGTGCACCCATGGCAGTGCCCGGGGTGTCCCCATGCCCAGGGTGTCCCCATGCCCAGGGTGTCCCCGTGCCCAGGGTGCACCCATGGCAGTGCCCGAGGTGTCCCCATGCCCGGGGTGTCCCTGTGCCCAGGGTGCACCCACGGCAATGCCCACGGTGTCCCCATGCCCACGGTGTCCCCATGCCCACGCTCAGCAGATGCCGGTGTCCGGGGTCCACCCATGGCAGTGCCTGTGGTGTCCCCATCACCACAGGGTGTCCCCATGCCTGGCACATCCCTGGTGTCAGCCACCTATGCCCATCCCAGCACCCACGGGAGAGCTGGGTGGCCCCAAGGCGGGTGCCTGGCCCCACGCCGGCTCTGGCCGTGCAGGAATAGCCGGGTGCTATCAGCACCCGCCAGCCCTGGCCACAGTTCCCCGGCCACCCACCGGCACCCGGCTTATCACACCCGGTGGGAGTGGGCACCCAATGCCGTGGGGCGGGCGCAGGGCTGTGGGAAAGGCCACGGGGCTGTGGCAGAGCCGGACGTGCCGTGGTGGTGATGGGTGTCCCGTGGTAGGGCTGGGTCTGTTGTGGTGGTACCAGGTGTGCCATGGGTCTGCCCGGTGTCCCGTGGTTGTGTTGGGTGTCCCATGGTGGTGCCAGATGTCCCATAGTGGTGCTGGGTGTCCTGTGGTGGTGCCGGGTGTCCTATGGTTGTGCCATGGGTGTCCTGTCACGGTGACAGTCATGCCGTGGGTCTGCCCGGTGTCCCGTTGTTATGTTGGGTGTCCCATGGTGGTGCCAGATGTCCCGTGGTGGTGCCGGGTGTCCCGTGGTTGTGCCGTGGGTGTCCCATCATGGTGACAGTCGTGCCGTGGTGGTGCCGGGTGTCCTGTGGTGGTGCCGGGTGTCCCGTGGTTGTGCCGTGGGTGTCCCATCACAGTGACAGTCGTGCCGTGGGTCTGCCCAGTGTCCTGTGGTGGTGTTGGGTGTCCTATGGTGGTGCCAGATGTCCCATGGTGGTGCCAGATGTCCCGTGGTGGTGCCGGGTGTCCCATGGTTGTGCCATGAGTGTCCTGTCACGGTGACAGTCGTGCCGTGGGTCTGCCCAGTGTCCTGTGGTGGTGTTGGGTGTCCTATGGTGGTGCCAGATGTCTCATGGTGGTGCCAGATGTCCCGTGGTGGTGCCGGGTGTCCCATGGTTGTGCCATGGGTGTCCTGTCACGGTGACAGTCGTGCCGTGGGTCTGCCCAGTGTCCTGTGGTGCTGTTGGGTGTCCTATGGTGGTGCCAGATGTCTCATGGTGGTGCCAGATGTCCCGTGGTGGTGCCGGGTGTCCCATGGTTGTGCCATGGGTGTCCTGTCACGGTGACAGTCGTGCCGTGGGTCTGCCCAGTGTCCTGTGGTGGTGTTGGGTGTCCTATGGTGGTGCCAGATGTCTCATGGTGGTGCCAGATGTCCCGTGGTGGTGCCGGGTGTCCCATGGTTGTGCCATGGGTGTCCTGTCACGGTGACAGTTGTGCTGTGGGTCTGCCCGGTCTCCCATGGTGGTGCTGGGTGTCCCGTGGTTGTGCCGTGGGTGTCCCGTCACGGTGACAGTCATGCCGTGGTGGTGCCGGGTGTCCCATGGTGGTGCTGGGTGTCCCATGGTTGTGCCGTGGGTGTCCCGTCACGGTGACAGTCATGCCGTGGTGGTGCCGGGTGTCCCATGGTGGTGCTGGGTGTCCCGTGGTTGTGCCGTGGGTGTCCCGTCATGGTGACAGTCATGCCGTGGTGGTGCCGGGTGTCCCATGGTGGTGCTGGGTGTCCCATGGTTGTGCCGTGGGTGTCCCATCACGGTGACAGTCGTGCCGTGGTGGTGCCGGGTGTCCCATGGTGGTGCTGGGTGTCCCGTGGTTGTGCCGTGGGTGTCCCATCATGGTGACAGTCGTGCCGTGGTGGTGCCGGGTGTCCCGTGGTGGTGCCGGGTGTCCCATGGTTGTGCCATGGGTGTCCTGTCACGGTGACAGTCGTGCCGTGGGTCTGCCCGGTCTCCCATGGTGGTGCTGGGTGTCCCATGGTTGTGCCGTGGGTGTCCCATCACGGTGACAGTCGTGCCGTGGTGGTGCTGGGTGTCCCATGGTGGTGCTGGGTGTCCCGTGGTTGTGCCGTGGGTGTCCCATCATGGTGCCGGGTGTCCCGTGGTGGTGCCGGGTGTCCCGTGGTGGTGCCGGGTGTCCCATGGTTGTGCCATGGGTGTCCTGTCACGGTGACAGTCGTGCCGTGGGTCTGCCCGGTCTCCCATGGTGGTGCTGGGTGTCCCATGGTTGTGCCGTGGGTGTCCCATCACGGTGACAGTCGTGCCGTGGTGGTGCCGGGTGTCCCATGGTGGTGCTGGGTGTCCCGTGGTTGTGCCGTGGGTGTCCCATCATGGTGCCGGGTGTCCCGTGGTGGTGCCGGGTGTCCCATGGTTGTGCCGTGGGTGTCCCGTCACAGTGACAGTCGTGCCGTGGCGGTGCCGGGTGTCCCCACGGGTATGTGTCCCCCCTCCCGAGTCCCCATCCCCGCAGGACCCCCCCACCCCTCCTGTCCCCACGCGTGTCCCCAGAGGCCCCCCCCACCCCTCCCTGTCCCCGCCCCCCCACGCGTGTCCCGGGGTCCCCGCGGTGCAGCGCCACCCGCGGCCGCCAGGTGGCGCCGTCACGACCGGAGCGGAGCCGCCGAGGGGCGGGGCCGAGCGCAGTCGCGGCCGGGAGCGGGGGGGACAGCGGGACCGGGGAGGGACCGGGGAGAGGTACGGGGGGACAGCGGGACCGGGGAGGGACCGGGGAGAGGTACGGGGGGACAGCGGGACCGGGGAGAGGTACGGGGGGGACAGCGGGACCGGGGAGGGACCGGGGAGAGGTACGGGGGGACAGCGGGACCGGGGAGAGGTACGGGGGGGACAGCGGGACCGGGGAGGACCGGGGAGAGGTACGGGGGGACAGCGGGACCGGGGAGAGGTACGGGAGGGGACAGCGGGACCGGGGAGGGACCGGGGAGAGGTACGGGGGGGGACAGCGGGACCGGGGAGAGGTACGGGGGGACAGCGGGACCGGGGAGGGACCGGGACCGGGGAGAGGTACGGGGAGAGGGACGGGGGGCCGGGACGGGGAGCAGGGACCGCGGAGCAGGGACCGGGGGTCGGTATGGGGGAGCAGGGCGCGGGGGGACGCTGAGCCCGGGGAGCAGGTACCGGGGGTTGGTGCAGGGGGCTGGGACCGGGGAGCAGGGACCGGAGACACCGGGAGCGGGGGTCGGTGCGGGGGAGCCGGGAGCGGGGGTCGGGACCGGGAGGGACTCTGGTATCGGGGGAGGGGGGCTGGGACTGGGGAGCAGGCACAGGGGCCGGGACTGCGGGATACCGGGACCAGGGGTCAGTACCGGGGGAGCAGGGACTGGGGAGCCGGTACCGGGGTGAAGCCGGTGGGGGGGACACCCAGTACGGGGGACTGGGGGGAGCTGGTGCGGGAGGATTCAGTACCGGCGAGCGGGGGGAGCCAGTACCGGGGAGGAGGGGGCTGTACCGGGCTGTGGGGCCCAGTTACCGGCAGGGGGATGGGTGCACCGGGCTGGCACCAGGAAGCCAGAAAACCGGTACCGGGGGACCAGACTGGGACTGGGAAAGGCACTGGGGAGTGGGACCCATCGGTGGCACCGGGCTGCCCCTGGGGCTCTGTCCCCGTCACCAGTGACCCCGGCACCAGCTGGGCCCAGCACCCGTCACTGGTGTCCCGGCATCCCTGGGGTGTCCCCAGTACTGGGTGGGGGACACCACCACCCCAGGGTGACCCTCTTGGGTGCTGCCTGCTCAACCCCCTCTCTCCTCACACTGCAGACGGCACCTGGGAGGACACTGGCAGCACCAAAACGGCACCAGGGTGCTGGGACGGGATGGACACCGGCAGCGCCGATTTGGGGCCACGATGCCAGGCTGGGGCAGATGCCGGCAGCACCCAATCGATGCCAGCGTGCCAGGATGGTGAGAACACCGGCAGCACCGATTCGAGGCCACCGTGCCAACACCTGGCAGACGCCACCAGTGCCAAAGTGAAACCAGGCAGCCAGGACAGGGCAGGCACCGGCAGTGCCAAAACAATGCTGCAGTGTTGGGACAGGGCTGATGCCGGCAGTGCCGATTCTGGGCCCCGATGCCAGGGTGAAGAGAGTGCTGACAGTGCCAAATCTGCATGCCAGGACAGGGCAGACACCGGCAGTGCCGATTTTGGGACACACCACCAGAACCAGGCAGACACCAGCAGCTCCAAACCAATGCCGGGGTGCCGGGACGAGGCAGCCACCAGTAGCGCCGATTCGGGGACACGATGCCAGGACACGGCAGATGCCAGCAGCGCCGAATCGGCCCCACAGCACCAGCACGAGGAGGATGCTGCCAAGCCGAGCTGGCATGACGGTGAGGCCACCGGCGAGGCCATGGCAGCGGCTGCCCGACCCTTTCGGTGCGGGGCGTGCGGGAAGCGGTTTGGGGCGAGCGCCACGCTGATGCGGCACCAGGCACTGCACGGGGCCGAGCGCCCCTTCACCTGCGCCGAGTGCGGCCGTGGCTTCTGCGACCGGGCGGCGCTGGCCACGCACCGGCGAGGGCACACGGGCGAGCGTCCCTTCATCTGCGCCGAGTGCGGCAAAGCCTTTGCCGGCAGCGCGGGGCTGCTGGTGCACCAACGGGCACACACGGGCGAGCGTCCCTTTGCCTGCGCTGAGTGCGGGCAGCGCTTCCGGCAGAGCGCCCACCTTGCCCAACACCGCCAGGGCACCCACGGCACAGGGCGCCCGCACCCCTGCCCGCAGTGTGGCAAAGCCTTCGCCCTCCGCTCCACGCTGGCCCGGCACGCTCAGACCCACACCGGTGAGCGGCCCCACGCCTGCGGTGACTGCGGGCGCCGTTTCCGCCAGCGGGCTCACCTGGCCCGGCACCGTCTGGCACACACGGGTGAGCGGCCTTTCCCTTGCGGTGAGTGCGGCAAAGCCTTCGCCCTCAGCGCTACGCTGCTGCGGCACCAGCTGGTGCACACCGGCGAGCGCCCGCACCGCTGCCCCGACTGTCCCCGTGCCTACACCCAAAGTGCCTACCTGGCCCAGCACCGCCGCAGCGCCCACGCCGGCCAACGGCCCCACGCCTGCCCCGAATGCCCACGGGCTTTCTCCGACCGCGCCAACCTCCTGCGGCATCGCCGGGGCCATGCCGGTGTCCGGCCCCATGCCTGCGGGCAGTGCGGGCGACGCTTTGCCCAGCGGGCGCATCTCCGGGCACATGCTGGCACCCACGGCGGGCAGCGGCCCTTTGCCTGCGGGCAGTGCGGGCAGCGATTTGGGCGACGGGCAGCGCTGGCGGCTCACGGGCGGGTGCACGGCGGGCAGCGGCCCTTTGCCTGCGGGCAGTGCGGGCAGCGCTTCGCCCAGCGAGCCAGCCTGGTAGAGCACGGCCGGCGGCACACAGGCGAGCGTCCCCACCGCTGTCCCCAGTGTCACCGCAGTTTCCGGCATCGCTCGGCACTGCTGCGGCACCGACGAGCGCATGCCGGCGAGCGCCCCTTCCCCTGCGCCCACTGCGGCCGCCGCTACAGCCGCAGCTCCAACCTCCTCCTGCACCAGCGAGTCCACGCACCCGACTAGCACCCATGGGTGCCGCTGCGGGGTGTTCATACAGCGTTACGGGGTGCCAACGAACACCACGCCATGGCTTTTGCCGCGCCTGGGTGGGGTGACCGGCGGTGTCACCCCGGAGCGAGGTGCATCGTGCCCTGGGCCAGCCCCCAGCCTCGAAGTCTTTATCACCACAGGACGAGCACTGCCCGGTTAATTTTAAATAATAATAATAATAATAATAATAATAATAATAATAATAATAATAATAATAAATTACAGCCGGGTTCATTTTAAATAATAATAATAATTAAAAAAAAAAAAAAAGAAAATATACAGCAGTCACTTCCCCTCCTCCCCAGCGGGGCACGGCCGGGCCTTGGAGGGGGGATTTGGGCCAGTGCAACAGTGCAGGAGGGGGGGGAAATGGGGGTCCCTGGAGCCCCCCGCGTCACCCAGCCTGGGGACGGCGATGGGGACAAGGTGGGACAAGTGGGAAAGTGCCGCGGGGCCGAGCCCCGGCCGGGGAAGCGGCCGCAGAAAGGGGGGGTCGGTAGGGGACACCCCCGGGGAACGGAGGTAGTGCCGGCTCTTGGGCTCCTTCGGTAACGTTTGGGGTCAGGTGTGGGGTGCAGAGGGGTCCCGGGCTGGGCTCAGGCGGTGCCGCAGGCTCTTCTCCTCCTCCTGAGGAGAGATGGGACATGTTGGGGACACTGGGACAGGGACACTGCAGCGCCCACGGGCTCCAGGCTGTCCCCGAGCCTGCAGGGAGCTGGGGACACATGGGGGACACTGGGACAGGGACACTGCAGCACCCAGGGGCTCCAGGCTGTCCCTGAGCCCGCAGGGATCTGGGGGACACGTGGGGGACACTGGGACAGGGACACTGCAGCGCCCACGGGCTCCAGGCTGTCCCCGAGCCTGCAGGGAGCTGGGGGACACGTGGGGGACACGGGGACAGGGACACTGCAGCAGCCATGGGCTCCAGGCTGTCCCCAAGCCTACAGGGAGCTGGGGGACACGTGGGGGACATGTGGGGGACACTGGGACAGGGACACTGCAGCACCCAGGGGCTCCAGGCTGTCCCCAAGCCTGCAGGGAGCTGGGGGACACGTGGGGGACACTGGGACAGGGACACTGCAGCGCCCAGGGGCTCCAGGCTGTCCCCGAGCCTGCAGGGAGCTGGGGGACACGTGGGGGACACGTGGGGGACACTGGGACAGGGACACTGCAGCAGCCGTGGGCTCCAGGCTGTCCCCGAGCCCGCAGGGAGCTGGGGGACACGTGGGGGACATGTGGGGGACACTGGGACAGGGACACTGCAGCACCCAGGGGCTCCAGGCTGTCCCCGAGCCCATTTTGCAGGGTGTCCATGGCCAGGAGCAGGATCTGCCCCAGGAACACCCCACACGTGGGATCGGGGCACCCTTGGGAGCCCCCGGACCCAGGGACACCCCATTTCAAAGGCTCTCCGCGGCCGCGGGGCACTCACAGCCTCCAAGGCGCCGGCGCCGGCCCACTCGGAAGGGGCGAAGGTGTCCTCCTCGCCCCGCGCTGGCTCCGGCCCCTCGTCCTCGTACTCGGTGAGGTAGTCGGACTCCTCTGGGGGAGCACGAGGCGGGGGGCACGGTCAGGGTCCGGATCCGGATCCAGCCCCGCACCCCGGACCCCCGCCTGCCCGCCAGCTCACCGTCTGCGTATCCGTCGGATAAGTACGGCTTGGCGGGCTCGATGCGGGAGACGATCTCCGCCAGGTCGGTGAAGCCGGCGCTGGGGCACGTGAGCACCTAGGGGAGGAAAGGGGGGGGGGGCCCCGAGCAGCCCCCCACCATGTGCGAGAGGGGTGAGGATGGAGGGGGCAGAAGGAGGGACGTGGGATGGGTAAGGGGACACAGAGAGAGGGACAAAAGGAGGCAGGGGTGACAGGAGGTGGACCAAGGAGGGGATGGGAGATGGACCAAGAGGACGAAGGATGAAGGGGGTTGGGACGGGAGATGGACCAAGGAGGGGACAAGGATGCTCAGGGGGACAGGAGAGGGACCAAGGGGACAAAAGGATGATGGGGAGGGGACAGGGGATGGACCAAGGAGGGGACAAGGATGCTCAGGGGGACAGGAGAGGGACCAAGGGGACAGGAGATGGATCAAGGGGACAAAGGATGACTGGGGGGGGACAGGAGATGGACCAAGGAGGGGACAAGGATGCTGGGGGGGACAGGAGAGGGACCAAGGGGACAGGAGATGGATCAAGGGGACAAAGGATGACTGGGGGGGGACAGGGGATGGACCAAGGAGGGGACAAAGATGCTGGGGGGGACAGGAGAGGGACCAACGGGACAGGAGATGGATCGAGGGGACAAAGGATGACTGGGGGGGACAGGAGATGGACCAAGGAGGGGACAAGGATGCAGGGGGGGACAGGAGAGGGACCAAGGGGACAAAAGGATGATGGGGAGGGGGACAGGAGATGGACCAAGGAGGGGACAAAGATGCTGGGGGGACAGGAGAGGGACCAAGGGGACAGGAGATGGATCAAGGGGACAAAGGATGACTGGGGGGGACAGGGGATGGACCAAGGAGGGGACAAGGATGCTCAGGGGGACAGGAGAGGGACCAAGGCGACAAAAGGATGATGGGGAGGGGGACAGGAGATGGACCAAGGGGACAGGATGATGCTGGGAAGGGACAGGAGATAGACCGGGGTGGCAGGGTCATGAGGATGGACCAAGGGGACAGGAGGACGGAGTGGGGTGGGGGAGACAGGAAGACGCCAGTGAGGGACAGGAGGACACCAGGGGGGACAAGTGCACCAGGAGGGCTAGAAGGACATGGGGGAGCCAGAGGGGACAAGGGACAAGCAGGGTGCTGCTCCCTGGAGATGGCTCCAGGGCCAGGGGGAAAAAAAAAAATCCTTAAAATCAGGGTGCCAGGGCCAGGGTGGCCCATCCCAGGATGCCTCAGGGCAGGTCCCCACGCAGCCACCACCACCCACGGGCCCTGGTGCCACCCCCTGCTCACGTCCATGCGTTTGCTCTCGTAGAAGTCAGCCGAACGCCGGTCCTTCACCATCTTCTCGATGATGTCGCCCCGGCTCCAACCGTCGAAGACCACCTTGCCGTGCTGGTACCCTACGTCCTGCAGGGAGAGCAGCCGCAGCCCCTTGGTGGCCCGGGCACCCCAAATGATGGCCTGGGACACCCCAAATGATGGCCCGGGCACCCAACTCATGGGTAGGACATCCCAACTGATGGCCCAGGACACCCTATTGATGGCCAGGGCACCCAACTGATGGCCAGGGTACCCCAAATGATGACTGGGATGCTCAACCTTGTCAGGACACCCTAAATGATGGCCAAGGGTACCCCATTGATGGCTTGGGCACCCTGACCAATGGCCCAGGCAGCCCAACTGATGGTCAGGGAGCCCCAAATGATGACCTGGGTAGCTGGAATGATGGCCCAGGCACCCCAAATAATGGCCAGGACATGGCAACTGATGGCCCAAGCACCCTGAACGATGGCTCGGGCACCCCCCAGATGATGGTCTGGTCATTCTATTAATGGCTGGGATACCTGAATGATGGCTTGAGCACCCAACTGACGGCAGGGGCACCCCACCAATGGCCAGGACACCCCAACCGATGGACCAGAGCACCCCCAAATGGTGGCTGGGGCACCCAATCAATTGCTGGTTTACCCTACCTGATGGCCAGGAGACCCTGTTAATGGCCTGGACACCCAACTGATGGCAAGGGCACCCCAATCCACATCTGGGGCACCCCATTAGTGGCCAGGGCACCCTGTTAATGGCCAAGACGCCCCAATCAACAGCCAGGACATTCCAACTGATGGCTGGAGAACCCCAACCCATGGTTTGGGGCATCCTGTGATGGCCAGAGGCACCCTAAATGATGGTCCAGGCCACCCCACCAGCCTCTCCATCCCCCAACTCACGTAGATCTCGTCGAATTTGCCGAAATCCATGGTCTTGAAGCGGTCGATGGGGGGGCGGATGTACTCGCAGTACGAGCTGGACTTCACCACCTCCAGCTGCCGCACGCACGACACGTAGGCCAGGCGGGACTGGATCTCCGCCATGTCGGGCACCTGCGAGGATAAAATGCTCAGCACCCCGCCCGCACCATCTCACCAGCATCCCCGCATCCCACCGGTCCTCACCTTGACTTTTTCAGCCCAGGGGTTGAGACGTTTCCAGAGAAGCCACCAGCCAGACAGGCTGTCCCCATAGTTGCACAGGTCTGTCTCATCCTGGCTGCCCACGTCGATGGCAATCACCGTCTTGGCACCCATGTTGCGGGCAATGTCGGCTGCGGGGTGGGAAAGGAACAAGCTGGGTCGGAAGCGTCGTGGTTTCCCCCGGTCTGAGCCCACGGTGAGAGGTGGTGGCACGAGCGGAGCAGGGAAATGGGGGCGAGGGATTGTCCCCAAGGCCGGGGCTGGATGGCAAAGCCATGCTGGAGCTCGTGGTGGGACGAGCAGTGTCCTGTGGGTGCTGGAGTAGGGGGCAGGAGCCCAGCGGCAGGACTGGTGGGGAGCAGAGCATGTGCTGGGGCAACGGGAGGGCACAGGCAAGTTGCAGTGTCTGTGGTGGGATGCGAAGGAGCGTGGAGATGCCCCAGGAGGACACCCAGTGGAGAGGACACCAGGAGATGATGCGAGGGGGATGGAGATGGCTTGACATGGAGGAGGATGGAGGTGCTCCAGGAGGACACCTGGTGGTGAGGACATCAAGAGATGATGCAACATGGAGGAAGGTGGTTTGCATGTGAAAGAGGATGGAGGTGCTCCAGGAGGGCACCCAGTGTTGAGGACACCAAAAGACGATGCAAGACGGAGGAAGGTGTCTTGTACATGTAGGGGAGATGAAGATGCTGCAGGAGGGCACCCAGTGCTGAGGACACTGAGAGACGATGACGCAGGATGGAGGAAGGTGGCTTCAAAATGAAGGAGCCGCAAAGATGCCGCAGGAGGCCACCCAGTACCAAAGACACCAAAACATGGTGCAGGATGGAGGCACGTGGCTTGCATCTGAAGAAAGATGGAGATGTCCTGGGAGGGCACCCGGTACCAAGGACACCAAGAGATGACACAGAATGGAGGGAGGTGGCTTGCATGGGAAGGAGCATGGAGGTGTTCTGGGAGGGTACCTGCCATCAAGGACACCAAGAGATGGTTTGAGATGGAGAGAGGTGCCGTGCATGTGAAGGGCACCTGGTGTCGAAGACATCAAGAGAGAGTTTGAGATGACAGGAGGTGGCTTGCACATGAACGAGGATGGAGATGCCCCAGGAAGGCACCCAGTGCCAGGGCCACCAAGAGATGGTATGAGACAGAGGGAGGTGGCTTGCCTGTGAAGGAGGATGGAGGGCACCTGGTGTCAAAGACACCAAGAGGTGGTACAAGACAGATGGAGGTGTCTTGTAGGTGAAGGAGGACAGAGAGGCCCAAGGAGGGCACCTGGAGCTGAGAACATCAAGAGAGGATGATGCAAGATGGACAAAGGTGCTTTGCACATGATGAAGCATGAAGATGCCGCAGGAGGACACTCAATGCTGAGGACACCAAAAGATGGTGCAGGATGGAGGGAGGTGGTCTGTACCTGCAGGAGGACGGAGATGCCCTGGCAGGACACCCAATGCCGAGGACACCAGGAGAGGATGATGCAGGATGGAGGAAGGTGGTTGGCACATAAGGAGCACGGAGATGCTCCAGGAGGGCACCCATTGCTGAGGACACCCAGAGATGATGCAAGATGGAGGGATATTTTTTGCATGTGAAGAAGGATGATCTGGGAGGCCACCTGGTGCCGATGACACCAAGAGACGACGCAAGACTGCGCAACTTTTTTGGCACATGAAGGAGGATGAAGATGCCCTGAGAGGACGCCCAACACCGAAGACACCAAGAGATGATGCAAGATGAAAGGATGCATCTGGCATATGAAGAAATATGAAGATGCCCTGAGAAGCCACCTGGTACTGAGGACACCAAGAGATGACACAAGATGGATGAACGCTTCTTCCATGTGAAAGAGGCTGAACACGCCCTGAGAGGACGCCCCAACAACGAAGACACCAAGAAGATGCAAAACCAAGCAAGATGTCCCAAATCCAACCTCAACATCGCCATCCATTGAGGACCCAGCTCGTGGTGGCCATGCAGCCCCCACCCAACCGCCCGCCACCGCCCTCGGGGCCAGATCCGGCGCCGCATTGGCTGCCGCCCTGGTTGGGCGGTGGCGGTGACGGCGTTGAGCTGCTACTTGCCTGGCAGATTGTTGATGTAACCACCGTCCATCAGTAAGTTGCCGTCCTTGGGGTCGCAGAGTGGCGGTAGGTACCCAGAAAGGGTCATGCTGGCTCGCACGTACCGCCAGAGCGAGCCTGCGCCGGCGGGAACAAACGCAATGAGCACGGCCCGCCCGAGACCCCCCCCGGGGGGCTGCCCCTCGCCCCTGCCTGTGCCCGGGGCCATCTGCACCCCATGGGTGCCCAACAGGCACCCACGGGTGGCAGAGGAACCCGTCGCGTGCCCTGACCGGCCATTTGCGAAGCCCGGGTGGCTCAACTTGGGATGGGACGTGGTTTTGGGGGGTGGGAGGGGATATTTTTTGGGGAGGCCGGTGGCCCCGGGGAGCAAGATGCTGACCTGGGACATTGTTAACATAGCAGCCGTCCACAAGCCAGTGGCTGTCCTTGGGGTCGCAGAGCGGCGGCAGGTAGGGGGTATAAGATGCACTGGCTCGGACGTAGCGCCAAAGGCTGCCTGCCGGAGGGAGAGGACACGGTCACGGCCACGGGGGACGGGACACGCCCGAAAACCCGGCGGTAGGTGACCGAGGACGTTGGCACCGCGCCGGTGGGACATTTGCAGCCCCAAGACCAAGGGAAAGCACCTCGGCCATGCCGGGATGGGGAAGGACGGACGGGCGAGATGCTCGCCGGAGGGTTAGAGGTGGTGAGCGGGGATTAGTTGGCGTTAGAGGCCAGAGGCAGAGCGAGAGCCAGGCTGCTTACGAGCCACCGCATGCGCCCCGTGGACGGCTCAATGTCCCAGGTGAGCTCCGACACCAGGCAAGGAGGAGGGGCAGCCACCGCGATGTTCCCACCACCGCAATGTCCCCCCCACCACCACATCATCTCCACCACCACCACATCGTCCCCACCGCCACGTCTCCACCACCACCACGTTGTCTCCACCACCACCACAGCATCATCCCCACCACTAACAGCATCATCTCCACCACCACGGCATCATCCCCACCACCAATGGGCATCATCCCTGCCACCGCGGCATCCCCAGCACTGCCACCGCGTCCCTGTGCTCCACATGCCGTGAGCGTGGGTTACTGGGGTTAGTGGGAAGCAGATATGTTACAGGGGACATGCATGCTCAGGGTGGCGAGATGTGGCTCCACACACCAATTCTGCCCCCAACCCCACCCAGGACGTGGGGCACAGCCAGACCCCCATGGGGACCTGAGCCTGGTGGCGTCACCAGCACCAGGTGGCTCTGGGAAGCCACCACTGCCCGGGCTCACCATGAGCCCTCCAAGCCCTTTCCTCACCGTGCCAGGATGTGTCCTCCCCATGGCACATGGCAAACCTTCCCCCGTGGGGCAGCGACACCGTTTTGGGGTGCCGGTGAGGAGGGTCCCCACGAGGGGGGATGTGGTGGCACCGGAGAGCTTCCCTGGCTCCCTGGGGAGCTCTTACCGTCAGTGTGCACCCGCATGGCTGAGGCTGTGATGTCAGTTGTGACGTTGAAGTAGGGCAGCCACAGGTCCTGTGGGGACAAGATGGGGCAGGTGACGCAGTGGGGACGTTGGTGGGTGGGTAGGGAGCTGGTCGGACCCCCCACCATGGGTGGGTGCGGAGCCGGCAGGCATCTGTGCGACGCACCTCGATCTGCTTGTCCTGGAAAACCTTGTTGATGCTGGCGTTGAAGGCTGAACCCGAAAACATGGAGGTGATGGGGTAGGTGAGGTCCAGGACAGTCTCGAACACTGAATTCATGCACTGGAGGAGGAGGATGATGATGAATAAGAAGAGATGAAGGAGGAGGAGGAAGAAAAAGAAGGAGGAGAAGGATGAAGAAGAATGAGGAGGAAGAGAAGAAGGAGGAGGAATAAGAAGGAGGAGAAAGAAAAAGGAAAGAAGAAGAGGAGCAGAAAGAAGCAGCAGAAGAAGAAAAGGAGAGAAGAAGGTGGAGGAGGAGGAGGAAGAACAGAAAGGAGGAAAAAAGAAGAAGAAGGAGAAGACGAGGAGGACGACTAAGAAGGAGGAGGAGAGAAGGTGAAAGAGGAAGAAGAAGGAGGAAAAAGAAAAAGAAGAAGGAAGAAGAAGAAGAGGAAGAAGGAGAAGGGGGAAGAAGAAAAAGAGGAAGAAGGAGAAGGTGGAAGGAGATGCTTTAGAAACACCCCAGGCAGGGCTGGCCACAGGCAGGGAGGGCCTTCGCTGGGGTGGGGGACGTGCCACGGCACCCACCTTGGCCCACTCGCGCGCCCGCTGCTTGGTGCGGACGGCGCTGCGCTCCTCGGCGTAGAGCGCCCCGATGAAGGCACCGATGGAGGTGCCACCCACCATATCGATGGGGATCCCCGACTCCTCCATCGCCTTGATCACCCCGATGTGGGAGCAACCCCTGGATGGACGGAGAAAATAAAGAGGAGGATGGATGAGAGCGGGACCCCCACCCTGCCGGGTCGCATCCTGCCACGGCGCGGCACCCACCTGGCCCCGCCGCCTCCCAGGACGAGGGCGATGGTGTTGCCGGTGAGGACCCGTGCCAACCGGGAGAAGTCGCTGTGCCGGTCAGCGCTCTTCTCAAACACCTTCTCGTACATCTCCCGCTGCGGATGGGACGGACGATGGGTGCCGATGACGGTGGTGGACCACCGAGGTCACCCAGGGGGACACACGTACCAGTTTGGTGGGGCTACGGCGGGAGAAGACGCGCCGGGGACACTTGATGTGGAGGTGGCCCGAGCACCAGCTGCGCATGTTGAGCCACTCAACGGTGCGGGAAGGGCTGGGACCATCCTCGCGGTGTAGGAGGACCAACTGCTTCAGCGCGCGCACTGCCGTGTTCTCCAGCATCTGCTCCAGCTGTAGAAGCCATCAGCCACCCTGCGCGGTGTTGTCCCACCACCGCCTACCCCCCACCTCACCTCTCCCAGCGCCGGCTCTTGGTCGCCCAACCCTACGATGAGGATGCAGTCGGCTTGACGGATGCAGCGCACGGTCCACGGTGTCAGGGTACAGTCGGTTTGGTACAGGACGATGCGGTGGATGTCCTCCTGCTGCGCCAGCCAGCCCGACAGGCGGTACTCCTGGATGCTGCCAAGATGGAGGGGTCAGCCGGCGGCACGGTAGTGGGTCGCCGGTGATGTTCCTGCCGATGGGAGTTACCTGTCCAGTGCCGAGGAGCCGAGACAGGCACGGATGATGTCACTGGTGAGGAGAAGTGTGGGACCTGGGAGAGGTGGGGACATGGTCACTGGTGCCCCATGGGGCTGTGGTCACCACCGTGCCATGGGGCTCTGTCATTGCCATGCCATGGTCACCACTGTGCCATGGGGCTGTGGTCACCACCATGGTGTGGTCACCATCATGCCATGGGGCTGTGATGGTCACCACACCATGGAGTCCACCATGCCACAGGACCATGGCCACCTCCATTCCATGGTCACCACCATGCCATGGGGCTGTGGTCACCGCCATGGTGTGATCGCCACCATGCCATGGGGCTCTGGTCATTGCCATGCCTCGTCACCACCGTGCCATGGGGCTGTGGTCACCACCATGGTGTGATCACCACCATGCCAATAGGCTGTGACAGTCACCACACCATGGAGCCCACCATGCCACAGGACCATGGCCACCTCCATTCCATGGCCACTACCGTGCCATGGGGTTGCAGTCACCACCACACCAGGTCACTGGTGTGCCACAGGACCATGGTCACCTCCATTCCATGGCCACCACCATGCCATGGGGCTGCAGTCACCACCACACCAGGTCACTGGTGTGCCATAGGACCATGGTCACCTCCACGCCATGGCCACCACCGTGCCGTGGTCACCACTGCGCTGGCACTCACCGATGGCGTTGAGCGCGTGCTTGAGCTCCAGTGTGAAGGCAGCTGTGGGCACGTCATCGCACACTGGCAGCACGGCCACCGTTGACAGGTTGCTGGTGGGGTTGGTGGGCTCTGAGCTGGAGGCCATGCCCAAGCCAGAGCCTGCATGGACAGAGACGCGGTGGCAGTGGGGGGACACCACCATGGGGTGGTAGACACCTTCCACGTGCTGCTCCGAGGATGGCCACCGGCCTTGGAGAGGGCACCCCCTTGTCCCCAGTCCCTTCAGGACCTACCTGCAAAGGGGCCACGGAGCTGCTGAAGGTTTCCCAAGATCTTTTGGCTCAGGAGGTGGATGAGGCGGGTGACAACCTGCAGGGACAAGGACGGGAATGGCCATCAGACCTGGCAGGGCTTCCCAAGCTGGAGACTCATTAACACCCCAGACTGGTGTCTCACACGCCTTTTTGGGTGCCACCACCACCACCCATCCTTGGGGACCTCAGAGAGGGACAACCCTTTAGTACATCAGCCCTTCTCCTCCAGCAGCTCAAATCACGTCTTTAATTCCTTAATTTAAGCTGGTTTTAACGAGCGTTGCAGCCACCAGCTGGGGGGGACATGGGGACATGCTCCTTCCACGGGAAGAGGGTGCAGACCCCTCTTCTGGGGGTACCTGGGGGTATCTGCGCTTGATATTGTTCAAGGTGCCCTCAGGCAGCTTGGCCAGCTCCGTGTCCCGGACCGCGTGGACCGTGGTGGCACGGGGCTGCCGGGTGAGGGCTTCCACCTGGAGAAGAAGACATATAGCCAAGATGTATCGGCAAGACGTACAGGGCGCCCATCGCTTGGCCCCGACATGGCTCTCACCACGCCGATGAGGTCCCCGCGGCCGTACTCCCCGATGAGCTCCTTCTTGCCGCTGCCCTTCTGGATGACGGAGCGGAGACGCCCGTTGAGCGCGATGTAGGTGCAGTCCGACTTGTCACCCTGCCTGGGGACACCACCAGTAGGACCTCAGCCCCCTGTCAAGGTGGTCCTCAAGCTGAGGTAGACACTAACCTGTTGGTACCCACCTGTAGAGCGCCCGGCCGGCCTCCACCGCCATCCAGTCGATGGCGAAGTCCATCTGGCGCACGAAGGGTGACATACGGGCAGCCACCGTGTGGGCAACGCTCAGCACCACGCTGGGCTGCTCCCGCATGATCCTATGGGTCAACAGCAGTTGAGGGACACGGTGGTGGCCCCAAGAGATGCCACCACAGCGCTCACCGCAGGAATCCCCTTTGGCATCAACCCCAGACCTCCTCCGCTGGTGCCGGGACTCACTCATAGAAGTCCGACTTGGAGATCTTGAGGAAGGTGCAGTCGCGGTTGGCCTTGATGGTGAAGATGAGGGGCTCGCCGGTGAGCACGGCCAGCTGTCCCACCATCTCGCCGGGCTGCGTCAAGAAGAGGCAGACGTCCTCCGCCTTGTCGATCATCCGCTGGTACACGTGCAGGCAGCCCCACAGCACAAAGTGGAGGCTCACATCCTGCCGAAACGGCACCCTGTCACCGTTGGGGGCCACCTGGGACCCCCAGGCATGAGGGGTCCCACCAGCACCGCTTGGAGTTTCTTCTGGTCCTCTTCACAGGGTGTTTTGCACCCTCCAGGTAGCTCTGGGGATCATTCCTGCCCCCCACCACCCATAGGGCAGGAGTAGAAAGAGTAGCACCCCATGGAAATATAGGGCGGGAGGAGCAAGATGCCACACCAGCTCCCCGAAACCCAGACCCACCTGGTCCCCTTGGCGGGCAATGACCGTCCCGGCTTTGGCGTGATGGAGCAAGACACGGTTGTTGAGGAGAGAAGGGTCCTAGAGGGAAGAACGGCATCACATGAGGTGATGGGGACCATCATGAGGAGATGGGGACCACCACGAGGAGACAGAGGACCATCAGGAGGCCACGGGGACAACCATGAGGAGATGGAAACCCACCACAAAGTGATGGAGGACCACCACGAGGAGACAGAGGACCATCAGGAGGCCACGGGGTCAACCACGAGGAGATGGGAACCCACCACAAAGTGATGGGGGACCACCACAAGGAGACAGCGGACCACCCCAAGGCAATGGGGACCACCACAGAGTGATGGGGACCACCACAAGGAGGCAGCGGACCACCCCAAGGCAATGGGGACCACCACAAAGTGATAGGGACCACCACAAGGAGATGGGGGACCATCCCAAAGAGATGGGGGACCACCCTGAGGCCACGGGGACCGCCACGAAGTGATGGGGATCTACCATGAGGTGATGGGGACCCACCACAAAGTGACGGGGACCCACTATGAAGCAACAGGGACTCCTACGAAGCAACGAGGGACTAACAAGATGCGACAGGGGATCACCATGAGGTGATGGGGACCACCACAAGGCCACAGGGACCCACCACGAAGCAACGAGGACCCGCCATGAAGTGACAAGGACCACCACAAAGCCACGGGGGACCACCACGAAGCAACGGGAACCCACCGCAACGCAACAGAGGACCATCACGAAGCCACGATTCCCCCGTGCTGGCACCGTTTCTGCCCTCACCTCCACCTTCATGAGCTTGACCAGTTCCCGCTTGGCAGCCTCAAAGATGGCGCTGGTCTGGCGGCCCTGGTAGGGCCCGAAGGGACAATCGCCGGTTGCCGAATCGTCCTCGCAGTAGTTGTAGTGGTAGACACCAGAAGGTTGCTCCTCCACCGTCACCGACTTGCGCTCCTTGGGCTCATGCGAGACGGACTGCGGGGAGACGGGACAGCTCCGGCACCCGTCCGTGGCCACCCCGGTGGGGAGGATTTGGGTGGACGTGGCGTTGCCGGATCCGGCTTTACCCGGGAGAAGGCGGCCAAGGCGCCGGTGCTGTCCTCCTGCAGCGACACCGAGATGCGGCCGCGCTCGTAGGCCATGTCGAAGTCGGAGCGGGGACCCTTCTGGATGCCTGCAAGGGGTGAGGGAGGGGACCGGGGGGGTAACCGGCGTCCGAGCTGGGGATGCTGGGGGGGGTGCACAACCCTTGGGGGGGGCTACACGACCCCGGAGGACCCCCCCCTCCTTCCTCCAGCCTCTGACCCACCGGAGATATCCACCGGCATGGAGATGCAGCGGCTCAACGGCGGCGGTGGTGGCGGCACGGGGGTCTCCAGGCCTCCGGTTTTCAGCGGGTCGGCTGCAAGGTGAGACCACCATGAGCACCGACAGCCGAGCCCCGCACCATGGCGGTGGCAGGATGAGGGGGGGGCGAGTCCCAGCACCCCCTTCCCGGCTCTTACCCGGCTCCCTGCCTTCGTCGGCACTGCCGAGCCCCCGCTTGCCGTGGCGGACGGGGCTGGTGCGGGCGGCATGGCCGGGTTGGGGGAAGAGCCGCAATGGTTGCATGTCCTACAAAGGGGGACATCAGCGGGGCTGGGCGGGGGTCCGGATCCGGCCTGACCCCCCCCCATTTTTGCCACGCACTCACGTGGCTGAAGAGCTCATTCGTCAACCCAAGGTAGTTGTGCAAAGCCAAGAAGGTGACACGCTGCAGGCGCACCATGATGATCTAGGAGGGGGGGACAAGAAGGGACAAGAAGCCATCAGTGGTCCCCTGCCACCCCAAGGGTCCCCCCCATGGCCCCCCAACGCGGACTCACCTGTACCACCCGCACCAAGCTCTCGGGGTACTTCTCAAAGACGGCTGAGAAGGCTTCAACCGGCAGCCGTAGGACAGTGGAGTCCTCTGCCGCCCGGGCACACACCGTCCGGTACGGTCGCTGGTGGCCCTAGGTGACATGCCATGGCGTTGGTGGCCTTGCCGGGATGGGGAGATCCATCCTGGGCATGGATGGGGGACGGTGGCAGCTAGGGGCTGGCAAAGCCTGCTGGTGGCACTGGGCTTTTGGCTGGTTGGGCTTGGGGATGGCCACGGTTGGGTTTGGGGACAGCTGGTGAGGCTTGGGGATGGCCACGGTTGGGCTGCAGGGGCTTGGGGATGGCCATGGTTGGGCTGGAGGGGTTTGGGGACAGCTGGTGGGGCTTGGGGACAGCCACGGTTGGGCTGCAGGGGCTTGGGGACGGCCATGGTTGGGCTGGAGGAGCTTGGGGACGGCTGGTGGGGCTTGGGGACAGCCACGGTTGGGCTGCAGGGGCTTGGGGACAGCTGGTGGGGCTTGGGGACAGCCACGGTTGGGCTGCAGGGGCTTGGGGACAACTGGTGGGGCTTGGGGACGGCCACAGTTGGGCTTGAGGATGGCCACAGTTGGGCTGGAGGGGTTTGGGGACAGCCGGTGGGGCTTGGGGACAGCCACGGTTGTGCTTGAGGGGTTTGGGGACAGCTGGTGGGGCTTGGGGACAGCCACGGTTGGGCTGGAGGGGCTTGGGGACAGCCGGTGGGGCTTGGGGACGGCCACAGTTGGGCTGGAGGGGTTTGGGGACAGCCGGTGGGGCTTGGGGACGGCCACGGTTGGGCTGGAGGGGCTTGGGGACAACTGGTGGGGCTTGGGGACGGCCACGGTTGGGCTGCAGGGGCTTGGGGACGGCCACGTTTGAGCTTAGGGGGTTTGGGGACGGCCACGATCAGGTGTAGGGGGCTTGGGGCCAACCACAGCCTGTCACCGGGGGGTGTTGGGGACAGCCCCGCCACCGGTACCGTGATGACATCAAGGATGCTGAGCAGGCTGTGCACGCTGTCCCCGGGGAACACCTCCTTCATCACCGTCTCCTTCCCATCCTACGAAGCACAACCCCCCCCCCTCATTTTACTCTTTCCGTCCCCATCCCCCCGCGGTGTCCCCATCCCCCTGCCATCTCCCCGTCCCCCTCTCGTCCCCGTCCCCGCACCGGTTCGGTGAGGAACAGCTCCAACTTGCCGTCCTGCAGCACGTAGATGCTGGTGTCGGGCTGGCCGGGCCGGAAAACGTAGTCCCCTTGTTGGCACTGCTGGAAAACCATGTGCTTGCAAAGCTCCAGGAACAGCGGCTTCTCGAAGTGGCCCAGGACCCTGCGGGGACGAGGCCGGGGACAACGGGTGACACGGAGCCCGCCGGGACCCACGGCGATGGGGACGCAGAGGGGGAGAGAGCGGGAGGCAAAGGGGAAGAGCGTCTTTGGGCGCGGCGATCCGGCTTTGCCCGTACAGAGGGATGGATCCTGAGCCTGGGGGCTGATCCTGACCCACAGCGATGGATCCTGACCCACAGCGATGGATCCTGAGCCTGGGGGCTGATCCTGACCCACAGCGATGGATCCTGACCCACAGGGATGGATCCTGAGCCTGGGGGCTGATCCTGACCCACAGGGATGGATCCTGAGCCTGGGGGCTGATCCTGACCCACAGCGATGGATCCTGACCCACAGCGATGGATCCTGAGCCTGGGGGCTGATCCTGACCCACAGCGATGGATCCTGACCCACAGCGATGGATCCTGAGCCTGGGGGCTGATCCTGACCCACAGCGATGGATCCTGACCCACAGGGATGGATCCTGACCCACAGGGCTGGATCCTGACTCCCTGGGGGCTGATCCTGACCCCAGGGATGGAACCTGACCCACAGCGATGGATCCTGACCCCCCCTGGGGCCGGATCCTGACCCACAGGGACGGATCCTGACCCCCCTGGGGCCGGATCCTGACCTCCGTGGGGCTGGATCCTGACCCACAGGGACGGATCCTGACCCCCTGGGGCCAGATCCTGATCCCGGGGCTGGATCCTGATTCCCTGGAGCCAGATCCTGACCCCAGGGATGGATCCTCACCCCCCAGGGCCTGATCCTGACCCCGGGGGCCGGCTCCTGACACACACCCCCCCCCCCCCAAGGGGCCCGATCCTGAGCCTCACCGGACATTTTTGAGCATGTAGAGGACCTCGGAGGGCAGATGGGAATTGGCCACGTCGAATTCGGTCAAGTCGGCTTCCAGCACCGAGGGCGGAGGCTCCTTCAGCTGCAGCGTGGGCAGCTCCTTCTGGATGCGCAGGAACCTTGGGGACAAGGAGGTGACATCGGGGCACGGCCACCACCAACCCGCCCGTCTCCCGCCGCTGGCGGCACCTCACTTTTTGGCGATGTTGAGCATCTTGAGCTTCTTCTTCATTCGGGGCCGGGAGGTGCTGGAAATGGTGGTGTCCACCAAGGAGGAGGTGGATTGGGAAACCTGGGGTTGGGGACACCAAGCCGGGATGTCACCCGACGGTGACACCATGAAGTCACCCCAGCTGCCACCCCGAGCGTCACCTTGCGCATGATCTTGCGGCCGTAGAAGAGCATCTTGTCCCGTTTTCGGAAGCGATATTTCGGTGTCCCCTGCGCGGGTATTTCTGGGGACACGACGGGGACAGCTTAATGGGGCGCAGCCCTGTCACCCCCTGTCCCCAAGGCCACCGTGGCAGTGTCACTCACTCTTAAGGCGCAGCCGGCGGACCAGGACCACGATGGCAGCGGCGACGATGACGGTGAAGAGGCTGAGGCCGAGCATCGCCCCCAGGACCTGCGGAGGGAGGGGGGGGGTCCCCACGTGTCCCCGGTGTCCCCCGGGGGACAGGGACGAGCGCAGGGGGTGAGCGATGGCAGTGCCACCTTGGTGACATGGAGGGATAGGCGGGGCTCGACAGCATTGGGATGCTGTCCCCAGGGGCGTGGGGACAAGTTTGTGTCCCCTCAGGGTGCTCAACAACACTGGGGACCAGGACACTGTCCCCAGGGGCGTGGGGACAAGTTTATGTCCCCAGAGGCATGGGGACAAATTTGTGTCCCCTCAGGGTGCTCAACATTGAGGACCAGGACACTGTCCCCAGGGGCGTGGGGACAAATTTTTGTCCCCTCAGGGTGCTCGACAGCACTGGGGACCAGGACACTGTCCCCAGGGGTGTGGGGACAAGTTTGTGTCCCCAGAGGCATGGGGACAAATTTGTGTCCCCAGAAGCATGGGGACAAATTCGTGTCCCCTCAGGGTGCTCAACATTGAGGATCAGGACACTGTCCCCAGGGGCGTGGGGACAAATTCGTGTCCCCTCAGGGTGCTCAACATTGAGGACCAGGACACTGTCCCCAGGGGCGTGGGGACAAATTTGTGTCCCCTCAGGGTGCTCAATAGCCCTGGGGACCAGGACACTGTCCCCAGGGATGTGGGGACAAGTTTGTGTCACCTCAGGGTGCTCGACAGCACTGGGGACCAGGACACTGTCCCCAGGGGCGTGGGGACAAATTCGTGTCCCCTCAGGGTGCTCAACATTGAGGATCAGGACACTGTCCCCAGGGGCGTGGGGACAAGTTTGTGTCCCCAGAAGCATGGGGACAAATTTGTGTCCCCTCAGGGTGCTCGACAGCACTTGGGGACCAGGACACTGTCCCCAGGGATGTGGGGACAAGTTTGTGTCACCTCAGGGTGCTCGACAGCACTGGGGACCAGGACACTGTCCCCAGGGGCGTGGGGACAAATTCATGTCCCCTCAGGGTGCTCGACAGCATTGAGGATCAGGACACTGTCCCCAGGGGCGTGGGGACAAGTTTGTGTCCCCAGAGGCATGGGGACAAATTCGTGTCCCCTCAGGGTGCTCAACAGCACTGGGGACCAGGACACTGTCCCCAGGGGTGTGGGGACAAGTTTGTGTCCCCAGAAGCATGGGGACAAATTCGTGTCCCCTCAGGGTGCTCGACAGCACTTGGGGACCAGGACACTGTCCCCAGGGGTGTGGGGACAAGTTTGTGTCCCCAGAGGCATGGGGACAAATTTGTGTCCCCTCAGGGTGCTCGACAGCACTTGGGGACCAGGACACTGTCCCCAGGGGCGTGGGGACAAATTTGTGTCCCCTCAGGGTGCTCAACAGCACTGGGGACCAGGACACTGTCCCCAGGGGCGTGGGGACAAATTCGTGTCCCCTCAGGGTGCTCGACAGCATTGAGGATCAGGACACTGTCCCCAAGGGCATGGGGACAAGTTTATGTCCCCAGGGGCATGGGGACAAATTTGTGTCCCCTCAGGGTGCTCGACAGCACTGGGGACCAGGACACTGTCCCCAGGGGCGTGGGGACAAGTTTGTGTCACCTGGGGGTCCAACAGCATTGGGAAGCAGGTTGCTGTCACCTGGGGACATGGGGACACATTTGTGTCCCCTCAGGGGGTGCTGAACAGCACTGGCGATGGGGACACCGTCCCCTGGGGGGGTGGGGACACCGTCCCCTGGGGACATGGGGACAAGTTCCCGTCCCCTGGGGGTCCTCACCGCGCCGGTGGGGAGCTGCTCCTCGGCGAAGAGCTTGGGCAGCACGGCCGTCAGGGACGCGTCCTGCGGGGACAAGGGGACAGCTGAGCCCCCGGTGTCCCCCGCCACGCTGGGGACACACACGGGGGTGACTGTCACCCCTACCCGGCCGCGGTGACACGTCCTACCTCCGCCTCCTCCTGCGGCTCCGACTCGCTCTGCCCCATGGCCGCGGCGGGGCTCCGCCCATGCAAAAACCTGCGGAAACGGGAAAAAAATAAAAAATAAAAATGAGAGGTTTGTGACACGGGGACCCACGATGGACACCGAGGGACCGGTGACAACGGGGTGACATCCCCACAGCGCAGGTAAAACTCCGCCGGGGGTCGAGTTTGGCCTCGATTTGCTGCGTGACGCGGTGAGGTGAGAAACTGGGGTGTCCCCAGGGTGTCCCCAAGGTGCTCGGTGACATCGAGTGGCCGGGAGGGGACTTCAGGGTGTCCTCCCCTCCCCCCCCACTTGGGGACTTTAGTGTCCCCTCCCCGGTGGGGAGAGGAAGTGCTGGCAGGAACCCTCCGTTGCGACAGCCTCGCTCACCGCGCCCAGGCCACCGGCCGCTGTCACCTGTCACCGATGTCACCCCGAAAGGGTCCCCGAGCGGCGGTGCCACCGCCGGGCCTAGCCCCGGTGTTGTCGTCGTCGTGTGTGTGTGTGTGTCCCCCCCCCGCCACACGTCACCACCGTCCTTCCCAAGGACACCCCAGGGAGGTGACGGTGGCATCGGCGGGCACCGGAGCGGGGACGTCACCGAGGCTGGCACGTGTCACCCCCTGCCATCGAGGGTCACCCCACGGAGGGGGGACACCGCCGAGCGTCACCGCACCGCGCCGGCTCCCGGCACCCTGTTTGCGGCAAAGGCGGCGCCGGGGCCCGGTGACGCTCCCCATGGGTGACAACTGCCCCCCCCATGGGTGACAACTGCCCCCCCCAGGGGTGACAACTCCCCCCCCGCCATGGGTGACAACTCCCCCCCCATTACCCCCCCCCATATTAGCCCCCCTCGCTGGCTCTGCCCCCTCCCCACGGCAATATCCCCCCCCCCAAATTGTGCCCCCCCCGGGGCAGTAGTGACCCCCCGGTATTGCCCCCCCCCGCATTGCCACCCCCGTATTGCCCCCACCCCCCAACTCCTATTTCCCCTCCCCCACCCCCATCACCCCCCACCAGGTTCTGCCCCCCGACTTTACTCCTCCCCCAGGCTAAAATTGCCCCCTCCCCCAGCTAATATTGCCCCCAGCTACTATTGCCCCCCCCCCCCCGGTATTGCCCTCCCCAGGCGAATATTGCCCCCCGTAACTGGGGGCTGATGCTGCCCCCCGGCGTTATTACCCCTCCCCAAGCTAATATTGCCCCCCAATTAGTCTTCCCCCCCCATGGGCTAATAAGCGCCCCCCGGCATTATTGCCCCTCCCCAGGAGAATATTGCCCCCCTCCCCGGGCTATTCCTGTCCCCCGGGGTATTGCCTCCCCCAAACTGCCCCCCCAATCCAGCCCTGGCCCCCTCCCCGGGCCCCCCAAAGCCGGTGCTGCCCCGCACCCCCGGGGCGGCGATGCCCGCCCCCCCGCCCTCACCAGCCGCCGGTCGCCGCCCCGCGCCCCGCTCCGGCCTCGGCGGTAGCGGCGGCCCCCGCGGGGTCATGGTCCCTTTAAAGCCGCCCCGCCTCTTGCATGACGTCAGGCGGGGGGGCGGGGAGTGCGTCGAGGCGGCGCCGCCATGTTGGGAAGGTCGGGGAGAGGGAAGAGAGAGCGCGGTGAGGCGCGTGGGTGCCATCTTGGGTGTGGCGCGGGTGGGTGATGTCATCACGAGTCGACGGCGCCGGCGTTGGGGTGTCTTGGTGTGCGCCCTGGCGCCATCTTGGGAGTGGCAAGGGAGGGAGGCCGGGGGATGATGGGGCGGGGGGACCCGAAATCCTGGGGGGGTGGGGGAGGTGATGTCCCCGGGGGTGGGGACCGGGGGAGCACCCCAAGGTGACAGCACCCACTGTCAGCCCTGTCCCCATGGGTGACAGCACCCACGGCCACCCTTATCCCCCCATGGACACCCTGGGGTGCCAGCACCCACTGCCAGCCCTGTCCCCACATGGGCACCCCAGGCTGATGGCACCCATCACCCCACCTCCAGCCCCACAGCACCCCAGGGTGCCAGCACCCACTGTCCCACTGCCAGCCCTGTCCCCAGCATGGGCACCCCAGGGTGCCAGCACCCATGGCCCCACCACCAGCCCTCTCCCCACAGCCACCCCAGGGTGCCAGCACCCACCAACCAGCCCCAAGGCACCCCAGGGTGACCGTACCCACAGCCCCACTACCACCCCTGTCCCCAGGGGCACCCTAAGGTGCTGGCACCCAAACCCCCCGCCCCCCCCGGCGCAGGGGGGCCCGCAGCAGCACAGACCCACTCTTCTCCCAGGGTGCTTTATTCTCCCGGCGGGGGGGGGCACCCACCAGCACCCACCTCCCGCCCCGACCCCAAAACAGGGAGCAAAACCCAGGGCGAGCAACTCCCCCGGTGAGCTGAGACCGGCCACAACTCACTCCACGAATGAAAAAGGGCACGAAGAGCAGCGCTGAACACCCCCCCCACCACCACCACCATTACCCGGCCTCTGATTTGGGGTTAAATTTGGCTTTTTTGGGTGCTGGGAAGGCAGGCAGAGGCCGCGGTGCCTGGTGCGAGCGGCCGCTGGCCCCGCTCCAGCCGGGAGCAGCTGCTCCGCCGGTTACAAAACACGCCCTTGAACCCGTCCTGCGGCGCGTAAACAGCTCCGGGGTGGGACGCTGTCCCTCTGCCCAAACCGCAGCCCCCGGGGACGGGGACAAGGGACGGGGACAAGGGACGCGGTTTGCCCTTACCCCGGTCCTGGCTGGAGTGGGACAGAGGGGGCTGGGGGGGGGGGCAAGGGGAGCTGCTGCAGCCCCTGGGTGCCTAAAAGCTCCCCCCTCCCCCCCCAAATGGCTGCAGGGCTTGGGGACGAGGGAAGGGACATGTCCCCAGCATAGGCAAGGGGCTGCTCAGCTTGGGGACACGGGGACAAGGGCAGGGACATGTCCCCAGCACAGCCAAGGGGCTGCGGGATTCAGGGATGAAGCCCCAGGCACGTCCCTGACACAGCCAAGGGACTGTAGGGCTTGGGGACAAGGGCAGGGACAAGCCCCTGACGTGACCAAGGGGCTGGGGAGCTTGGGGACAAGGGCAGGGACGAGTCCCTGACACAGCCAAGGGGCTGCTCGGCTTGGGGACAAAGCCCCAGGCACATCCCTGACACTGCCAGGGGCCTCTGGGCTTGGGGACAAGGGCAGGGACAAGTCCCCGACATGGCCAAGGGGCCTCTGGGCTTGGGGACAAGGGCAGGGACGAGTCCCTGACACAGCCAAGGGGCTGCTCGGCTTGGGGACATGGGGACAAGGGCAGGGACAAGTCCCCAGCACAGCCAAGGGGCTGCTCGGCTTGGGGACAAGGGGACAAAGGCAGGGACGAGTCCCTGACACAGCCAAGGGGCTGCTCGGCTTGGGGACAAAGCCCCAGGCACATCCCTGACACTGCCAAGGGATTGTAGGGCTTGGGGACAAGGGCAGGGACAAGTCCCTGATGTGGCCAAGGGGCCTGTAGGGCTTGGGGACAAGGGCAGGGACATGACCCTGACACAGCCAAGGGGCTGCTGGGCTTGGGGACAAGGGCAAGGACAAGTCCCCAGCACAGCCAAGGGGCTGCGGGGCTTGGGGACAAAGCCCCAGGCACATCCCTGACACTGCCAGGGGCTTCTGGGCTTGGGGACAAGGGCAGGGACAAGTCCCCGACGTGGCCAAGGGACCAGGGGGCTTCAGGATGAGGCTTCGGACACATCCCCAACGCAGCCGAGGGGGCGCAGGGCTCCAAGCTGCCCCCCAAAAACACGTCCAAGGGGGCGCAGGGCCCACGTCGAGCCCCCCGAGGGGCTGCCCAGCTCCAGTTCAGGATGGGGAACTCCGTCGAGAAAAATAACGGGGCCACAAGCGTCCATCGAGTGTCCCCAAGGTGCAGGGGACGCGGGCGCTGGCTCTGCCCACTCCATCGAGGCCCCGAGCCGGTAAAAGCAGACAATAAAATAAATTAAAAGCGCTCGGGGCCAGGGGGAGCACGGGGCACCCCGAGGGTCCGCGTCGAGGGGTCCTCCCTCAATTCACCAGCAGCGCGTTGTCCTGCAGAGGAGCCCTGCGGGGAGACGGCGTTGGTGGTAACGGGGGGAAATCCGAGGAATTTGGGGAAGGTGGCTTCGATTTTAGAAACAAGACCCAGCTGTAGGTAAAGGGAGAGGCCCCCCCCAAAAAAAAAAAAAAAACAAAAAACCAAGCAGGGTGGGAAGCAGGGAGTGACGAGGGAAGCGAGGGGGGGGATGCAGGGAGCCCACGTACCCCGGTTATGCCCACGTGGAGGGGTCCCCACGGGCACAGAGGTATTTTGGGGTGCTGGCAAGAGGCTCACCAGCACGGAGAGGGGCTGGAAATCACATTCCACGTGGGATGGGCCACGTACGAAGAGCCAGCAGGGAAAATAGCCGTAAATCCTCCTCTCCCAGCGCGCAGGAGGGAGCGGGGTAGATAACGGTGGGTCACGGAGCGTACCCAGCCCCGATCCATCGGCCAGAAGCCCCCCCCCCACCCCAACGCCCCCCCCCCCCCCCGGCACTGGCACTGCCCGCTCACCGCTCGCAGCAGCAGAAGATGGAGCAGGACGAGGCGCTATCGCGACGGTACTTGCCCGATTTGGGGCTGTCCTTGCACTGGGCGATGTAGGCGTGGAGCTGGGAGACGGGCGCTTCGCCCTCGCACTGGTGCTGCGGGGAGAGGGGACGGGGAAGCTGAATCCCTGCGGTGAGGGGGAACGGGATCCTCCCCCCTCCCCAAAAAAAGAAACCCTCAAGCCGTGAAGCTTTGCTTAAACATCAGGGTCTGGTCTTACCTTGATGGTTTCGTAAGAGCCGGTGATGAGGGCGATGAAGAGGCTGAGGACCATGTAGATGAAGAGGCTGATGAAGGTGTACAGGTAGATCTGGCTGAAGAGCCACACCAAATAGCTGTTCTGTTGCATCTCGGCGAAGGTAACGAACATGTCGTCCCCGTTGATGAGGGAGAAGAGGCACTCGGACACCATGGAAAGGGATCGGAACTGGGATGGGAGGTGACAAAGAGGTGACGCGCTGGCCCAGGCCACCGCCTTCCCCCTTCCACCGCTGGGCTGGAAGCTCCCGATGAGGGAGCGAGCGCTCCCCGACACCCTACGTGCCACCCCGATGTCGTCGCGCCACGAGGAGAGAGGCTGCGGCAAAGAGCGGCGCCGCATCTAACCCACGCTGCCGAAACGAGGATCGGCACCGCGCCCATCTCCTCCCAAATCCGCGCAGGGAATCACCCGGAGGTGGGTGAAGCCCACCCCGACCACCGAGCCGGAGCAGCACCTTGACGTGGTACGGGCCCAACACGATCCACCCGCAGAAGCAGTAGCCCAGGTAGATGACGGCCACGCAGCAGCAGAAGCGGATGACGTTGGGGAGGGCCACCCGTAGGGTGACAATGAGGATCTGGTGGAGGAAAACCAGTCGGGATTAATCCCTGTCTTCCGAGGGTGCTGGCGGGAGGGGACCCAACAGCGGTTAAAGCACCCCGAGGTCCCCAACAGAGCAGGATGGTGACGCTGGGGACACGCAGCAGCTGTAGGACGAGCCCGAGCCCGCTCAGGCCTCGGGGCCAGGCTGGCACGGCCATTCCCAGCCCTGGAAATTGTCCCCTCGGCTCCCAGGTCACCTCCCCGGTGTCACTCACGTTGTATTTCTGGAAGAAGGTGAGGTAGCGAATGACCCCGACCCAGACCAGCAGCGTGGAGGTGCCCAGGAGGATGCTGCAGACATCGTAGCTGGCGAAGTTCTGCAGGGACAGAGGCGTCACAGGCCTGAGGCATGGCCAACGCCATCCCTGAAGTCCCCAACGCCGTCCCTGAAGCCCTAACAACCCTCCGCACTGGCCACAAGCTAGCGGCGAGTGAAATCCTGGTGCCGCAAGCCACGACACAGGAGCCAGGCAGGACCCTGCCTGTCCCTTCGGTGCCATCTCCCTGTCCCAAAGGGAAAAGGGGAGCTTCTGGGGTCCCACCTGGGCCAGGACCCCCTCTGTGAACCCCTCAGGAGCGGCGTCTGTCCCCTAATTTGCTGACAGGGCTCTGATTACACCCAGGAGAGGCTGTTTCATGGCCAAGCGGGAAGGCTTTCCCCTGCCGCACAAAAACGTCCCCTCCCCGGAGCACGGGGACACCAGTGCCGGCAGCCCCAGCGCACGCAGGATCTGCAAAACCTCCAGCTTCGCTCCCCGGTGTCCCCGTACCTTGGACTCGATGCCGATCTTCATGATGGTTCCCAGCACGGTGAGGACGTCGCTGATCACCAGGAGGATGTACCAGCCGTTGAGGAACTCCATGCGGTCCGACAAGCACACGTTCTGGTTGTAACGGCGCTGGAAGAACCGGCTGAACTCCTGCATGGGGAGAAAAAAAAAAAAAATGGGGTCCTTTACCCATCGCCCGGAGAGTTTTCCCCGTCTCGCAGCACCTACAGCTTTGGCTGAGCATCCCTGTGGGGAAAGGGATTCCTCTGAAAGCCAGCAGCGCCAAAACAGCGTCCCGGTGGCAGCTCTGTCCGTCCCCACCGGTTACACCGCGGAGGGGAGCTACGGTTAGTGCCGCTTCCCGCCGTTCCACCACTCACGTGCTGCAGCATCAGGCCCCGGATGATGGAGCGAGCGCAGAGGATGAAGGAGAGCGAGCAGACGAGGATGACGATGACGTCGAAGAACAGCCGGAAGGAGTTGTCACCTGCAAGAGGAGTGGTGGCTCTTCTTAACGAGGGGGACGGCCACCCAGGAGCACCCTCAGCCCCCCACGCGGCCCTTTGGCACCCACTGGGGACAGACGCCACCTTTGTCACCCCCTCGCGGCTCCTACCTCGGCCGAAGACGCTGGGATCTTTGCACTCCTTGATGTCAGCCCGGTTGTCGAGGTGGATTTTCACCCGGCCGCTGTGCGCCTTGTTGTCGAACGTGATCTGGGGAGAAGCGGGATGGTTACCGCTCGCAAAACCATCTGGCAGCTCCTCGCTGCCGGGACGCTGCCCGTACCCGGTCCCTACGCGTCCACGAGGGCCGCTGTCACCCCCCACACAGCCCGGCTTGGATCACCCCCGAGGTGGGGAGCGGTGCCAACGCACTCACGGTGATGGTGAAGGTGTAGCAGTCGGGGATCTCGTTGTTGATGATGGTTTGGATGTTGATGGCTTTCAGCTTGAACTGGATGGTGACGTTGATGAGTCTGGGGGAAGGGATATTCGTTAGTCCTCCTCCGGGGGCTTGTCCAAGGTGGCCCAGCCCACCGAGACCCCCCCCGAATCCCCAAAATACTGCGCCGAGAGTCAAACAACCGACACAGAGGGGGTAAACACCTTCCTTGGGGGTGCGTACAGCCCCAGGAAAAGGTGTCTCCAGCTTTAGAAGAGCAAACCGCTGCCAACGTGCCCCGCCGTCGGTGAATTTTGCTTCGAAGGGGAGGTTGGACCCTCTGGAAGAAGCAGCGCCGCAAGCTACACCACATCTCTCGACGCCAGCAGTGCCGGCATCCCTCTGCCCGGCACCGGCAAGAAAACGGGGCCTGCCCGCGCTGATAATGTACCCACAACGCCAGGGCTTGGCCACGGGCTATTAAAATGCTGCCAAAAGCCAGCACAGGGTTTTGGGGAAGGGAAAACAACCCCCAACGTGGGTGTTGCAAGACAGTCGCGGTGCCTCGGGGCCAGCTCTGCAGCCGACGCCGACGGAGACGGGGCCGGAAAGCAGCTGCTTTGTTGCACAACCTCACCGGTTTCACATCTCCCTCGGTGCAAGGGTGGATTCGTTTCTATCCCGTGAGTGGTTTGTTGTTTTTTTTTAAAACCCACGGGGGCTTTTCCCTCCCGGCAGCAGGTTTCAGCACGAGGAATACCCTGCGTCGGCGTCCCCGTTCCACTCTCGCCCGTACCCTGCACCCACGGGATGGCACCAGCACCCAAACGCTGGGATGCCCCGGGTTGCGGGGAAGGCGCCGGTAATTACTTGTGAAATTTGAGGGTGAAGTTCTTGTAGCTGCGGTCCAGCTCGGGGGGCAGAGGCTGTACGTCCTCGGGATCCACTCCCAGGCAGTCTGCAGGGAGGGAGAAACACCTTCAGGGAAGCCCGAGGCCCCACGCAGACCCCTTGGGACCCTCTCAAGGCCAGGATGAGGACCAAAAACCTCCCCGGGAACCCAGCGGTGGCTGCGGGAGAAGTGACCTCAGCCCCATCGTCCCCAAAAGCCACCTGTGACAATCTTGGGGTCGATGTTGAAGGTGTCGTTGGCCGGATCGATGCGCCCTTTACGATAGTACTGCTGGCACAGCATGAGGGCCGACTGGTTCCCTCCGCTCTCCCCCCGCACGTAGGCGTAGCGGCCGATGGTCTCGTTGGGAATGGCCAAGTACTGGAGAAGGAGATGCCCTCAGGAGCTGGATGTGGCCCCGAGCCACCTCCATGTCCCCAAGCCACCTCCGCGTCCCCCTCTGCCCGTGGATCTCACCTTCTCCACGGCATAAAACATGCGGTCGTAGAGGTCGCGTTGCGTGTAGACGGCGTAGGAGTCATCCGCGCCGTCCATGTAGTCCTTCAGGAAGAGGTGTTTGAAGGCGATGGTGTTCTCCTCCTTGAACGTCACCACCATCTGGTTGCTGAGCCCAAAGAAGATGAGCTGAGGGACAAAGGAGACCACGATTAAATCCCTGCCCCCCTGGCAGCTCCACAAACAACGACACCATGGCCCAAAACGCAGCTGTTCCACCCCAAAACTGGTCGCAGGAGGCAAAACGCCATCGCTTGGGTGACCCCAAGAAGACAAGGGCCAGCTAGCACGTCCCCGAGGTTGTCCCCATCTCCACCTGGTTGCCCCAAAACCTCTTAAGCCGCCTGTTTTTCTGTGGCAAAGCTCCTCTCCCACCACAGATGGATGGGAGGACGATCTTGGGGACACGCACGCGTCCCACCACAGACGGGGGGAGGACGATCTCCTTGCGGACACACGCGTGTCCCACCACAGACGGGGGGAGGACGATCTCCTTGGGGACACGCACGCGTCCCACCACAGATGGGGGGAGGACAATCCTGGGGACACACACGTGTCCCACCACAGGCAGGCAGAGGACGATCTCCTTGGGGACACACGCGTGTCCCACCACAGGCAGGCAGAGGACGATCTCCTTGGGGACACACGCGTGTCCCACCACAGACGGGGGGAGGACGATCTCCTTGGGGACACGTGTGTGTCCCACCACAGACGGGGGGAGGACGATCTCCTTGGGGACACGCATGCGTCCCACCACAGGCAGAGGGAGGACGATCTCCTCGGGGACACGCACGCGTCCCACCACAGACGGGGGGAGGACAATCCTGGGGACACGCACGTGTCCCACCACAGGCAGGCAGAGGACGATCTCCTTGGGGACACACGCGTGTCCCACCACAGGCAGGCAGAGGACGATCTCCTTGGGGACACACGCGTGTGTCCCACCACAGACGGGGGGAGGACGATCGCCTTGGGGACACACGCGTGTCCCACCACAGACGGGGGGAGGACGATCTCCTTGGGGACACACGCGTGTCCCACCACAGGCAGGCAGAGGACGATCTCCTTGGGGACACACACACGCCCCTCCCAGTGTCACCAAACACCCCAGGAACAGGACGGCAGAGTGGACCCTGCTCTTCCTCCTCTTCGTCAGCGTTTTTTCCCCTGCCTACGTGCTCTAAACCCCTGCCCGTGCCGGTAATTAGCTCGTATTTATTAACACAAGACGCCGCTCGTTAGCATTGCTCGTTGGCAGGGCGAGGGCACGGGTGGCTCTGGGTGACACCGCTCAAAGCCTCGGGGGGAAAAAGCACCCAGGACAACACCGCAGCGCTGAGCTGGGAGCTGCTGCCTGCCAGGCAGGGTGGGCAGGGTGCAGGCAGCCAGAAAAAAGGGGGGGGGGGGGGGGTGTCCGAGGTCCCGGCACCCCGATTTCCCTCGCCGGGGACGTCACGTGCCGGTTGTTGCCTCGTGACCGCAGCCTGGCAGCTCCCAGGGGATTTTTCCACCCCGGGATGGAGCCTGGCACCCGTCCAGGAGCTGGTGACACCCTGAGCTAGGGGACATCTTTTCTGCTCCCTCTTTTTTTTGGGGGGACACACACACACCCCCCCGGCATCACCCACTTGCCTGAGACACCCCAATGTGTGACACCCGGACCCCAAGGATGTGCCACCAGGGTCACCTCAACAGACAGACACACACCCCCCGCCTCTCCCAGGGGACCTCTCCTGAGTCCCCCACTGTCCCCAAGCACCCCCACCAAGTGTCCCCAAACATTCAAGCCCCCAAATCCCCCAGCACTGCCCCCGATGTCCCCAGGCCTCGCTCGGGTGTCCCTCCTATGTCCCCATGCCCAGTGCCCACCTCAGAGGTCACCTCCTGTGCTCAGAGCCCCCCCAGGAGTGCCCGTGTCATTGTCAACCCCCAATTTCCCATGCCCCGATGTCCCCCTACCCATTGTCCCCCAGTGCCACCCTGGTGTCCCCCTCCCTACTGTCCCCATGTCCCAGGGTCACCCCACCCCAGTGTCCCTGTGCCCAGTGTCCCCATGTCCCAGGGCCACCCCACCCCAGTGTCCCTGTGCCCATTGCCCCCCAGTAGCCCCAAGCTCCTCTCCCCAGTGTCCCCAAGTCCCAGGACCCCCAGTGCCTCCCTCCCCAGTGTCCCCAGGTCCCAGGCCACCCCTCCCCGGTGTCCCCGTTCCCCAGGGCCACCCATGCCCCAAGGCCACCCCTCCCCAGTGTCCCGGTCCCCCCCTCCCAGTTGTCCCCGTTCCCTAGGGCCACCCATGCCCCAAGGCCACCCCCAGGGTCCCCGTTCCCCAGGGCCACCCCTCCCCGTGGTCCCCATGTCCCAGGGCCACACCCCCCCCAGTGTCCCCATGTCCCAGAGCCACCCCTCCCCCGTGTCCCCATGTCCCAGGGCCACCCCTCCCCCCGTGTCCCCATGTCCCAGGGCCACCCCCCCGTGTCCCCATGTCCCAGGGCCACCCCTCCCCAGGGTCCCCATGTCCCAGGGCCACCCCTCCCGGTGTCCCCATGTCCCAGGGCCACCCCTCCCCCCGTGTCCCCATGTCCCAGAGCGACCCCTCCCCCCGCGTCCCCATGTCCCAGGGCCACCCCCCCCAGTGTCCCCATGTCCCAGGGCCACCCCCCCCCAGTGTCCCCATGTCCCAGGGCCACCCCCCCCAGTGTCCCCATGTCCCAGGGCCACCCCTCCCCAGTGTCCCCATGTCCCAAGGCCACCCCTCCCCAGTGTCCCGGTCCCCCCTCCCAGTTGTCCCCGTTCCCTAGGGCCACCCATGCCCCAAGGCCACCCCCCAGGGTCCCCGTTCCCCAGGGCCACCCCTCCCCGTGGTCCCCATGTCCCAGGGCCACCCCCCCCCCAGTGTCCCCATGTCCCAGAGCCACACCTCCCCCCGTGTCCCCATGTCCCAGGGCCACCCCTCCCCCCCCCATGTCCCAGGGCCACCCCCCCCAGTGTCCCCATGTCCCAGAGCCACCCCTCCCCCGTGTCCCCATGTCCCAGGGCCACCCCTCCCCAGTGTCCCCATGTCCCAGGGCCACCCCTCCCCAGGGTCCCCATGTCCCAGGGCCACCCCTCCCCCAGTGTCCCCATGTCCCAGAGCCACCCCTCCCCCAGTGTCCCCATGTCCCAGGGCCACCCCTCCCCGGTGTCCCCGTTCCCCAGGGCCACCCATGCCCCAAGGCCACCCCTCCCCAGTGTCCCGGTCCCCCCCTCCCAGTTGTCCCCGTTCCCTAGGGCCACCCATGCCCCAAGGCCACCCCCCAGGGTCCCCGTTCCCCAGGGCCACCCCTCCCCGTGGTCCCCATGTCCCAGGGCCAGCCCCCCCCCAGTGTCCCCATGTCCCAGAGCCACCCCTCCCCCCGTGTCCCCATGTCCCAGGGCCACCCCTCCCCCCGTGTCCCCATGTCCCAGGGCCACCCCCCAGTGTCCCCATGTCCCAGGGCCACCCCCCCCAGTGTCCCCATGTCCCAGAGCCACCCCCCCCAGTGTCCCCATGTCCCAGGGCCACCCCCCCAGTGTCCCCATGTCCCAGGGCCACCCCTCCCCAGTGTCCCCATGTCCCAGAGCCACCCCTCCCCCAGTGTCCCCATGTCCCAGGGCCACCCCTCCCCCAGTGTCCCCGTTCCCCAGGGCCACCCCTCCCCGGTGTCCCCATGTCCCAAGGCCACCCCTCCCCTGTGTCCCGGTGCCCCCCTCCCCGGTGTCCCCTCACCTGGACGGTGACAAGGAGGATCTTGGCCAACTGCAGCCCCAACTTAACGGGCCGCCGCCCCCGGGCCCGGTACTTATCGCAGGGGCTCATGAAGAAGTACTTGAGGCGGCGTCGCAGCTCTTCTTCCTCCGCCACCGCCGGAGACTCCGTCGTGCCGTACCCGGGCCCGCGGCCCAGCAGCCGCTCCGTTTCTGAGGGGAAACGGCCGTTAACAGGCGGGTACCGGGGGCCTCCGCCGGGGAGGGCGGCGAGGACTGGTCCCGGTCCCGGTCCCGGTTCCCCCCACCCCCGGGGCTCAGCCCGGTCCCCGGTTGCCGCTCACCGGACGGGGCCGCCATGGCGCCGCCGCACCGCGGCTTCAGCCGCCCGCCTCACGTGACCGGAAGGCTCCGCGCTGACTCCGCCTACCCGCCCCTTTGGACCGCAACCACGCCCACCAACCGCCCAGAGCGCCGTAGCCACGCCCACTCACCACCCAGAACGTCTGTGGCTCCGCCCACTGGCTGAACATGGCCCCGCCCAATGGCTGAACGTGGCCCCGCCCACCCGCTGCTTGGCCGTAGCCACGCCCACCCGCCGCCGTTCCTGCCCCACTTCCCCTGCCTGTACCAGGACGGTGACGTGTGGCATGGGGGGACACGTCCATGGATGGTGACATGTGGCACAGGGGGACACATCTACGGATGGTGACATGTGGCACGGGGGGACACGTCCATAGATGGTGACATGTGGCATGGGGGGACACGTCCATGGATGGTGACATGTGGCACGGGGGGACACGTCCATAGATGGTGACATGTGGCATGGAGGGACATGTCCATGCCAGGATGGTGACATGTGGCACGGGGGGACACATCTACGGATGGTGACATGTGGCACGGGGGGACACGTCCATGGATGGTGACATGTGGCATGGGGGGACACGTCCATGGATGGTGACATGTGGCATGGAGGGACACGTGCATGGATGGTGACGTGTGGCACGGGGGGACACATCCATGCCAGGATGGTGACATGTGGCACAGGGGGACACGTCCATGGATGGTGACATGTGGCCCAGGGGGACAAGTTCATGCCAGGACGGTGACATGTGGCACAGGGGGACACATCCATGGATGGTGACATGTGGCACAGGGGGACACGTCCATGGATGGTGACATGTTGCATGGAGGGACACGTCCATGCCAGGATGGTGACATGTGGCACGGGGGGACACATCCATGGATGGTGACATGTGGCACAGGGGGACACGTCCATGGATGGTGACGTGTGGCATGGAGGGACACGTCCATGCCAGGATGGTGACATGTGGCACGGGGCGACACATCTACGGATGGTGACATGTGGCATGGGGGGACACGTCCATGGATGGTGACGTGTGGCATGGGGGGACACGTCCATGGATGGTGACATGTGGCACAGGGGGACACGTCCATGGATGGTGACGTGTGGCATGGAGGGACACGTCCATGCCAGGATGGTGACATGTGGCACGGGGCGACACATCCATGCCAGGATGGTGACAAGTGGCATGGAGGGACACGTCCATGGATGGTGACATGTGGCCCAGGGGGACAAGTCCATGCCAGGACGGTGACATGTGGCATGGGGGGACACTTCCATGGGTGGTGACATGTGGCATGGGGGGGACACATCCGTGTCAGGACGGTGACTTTTGGCATGGAGGGACATGTCCATGCCAGGATGGTGACATGTGGCCCAGGAGGACACATCCAAGCCAGGATGGTGACATGTAGCACAGCGGGGACACTTCCATATCAGGACAGTGACATGTGGCACGGGGGGACACTTCCATGCCAGGATGGTGATGTGGCACGGAGGGACACGGCCATGCTAGGATGGTGACGTGTGGCCCAGGGGACATGTCCATGCCAGGAGGTGGCACGTGATCAAGGAGGACACATCCCTGCCAGCCCCCCCCCCCCGTCCCCCGCCGCACCGCCACGACGCCGTCCCCTCTGTGCCACCGTTTATTGACCGCTCCTCCCTCGTGTGGGACGTACGCCACGTGGGGTGTCCCCCGGTGTCCCTGTGTCACTCAGGCCACCTCCGGCAGCGGCTCCAGCAGCAGCCAGAGCCCGTCCTCGGCGCGGAGGATGAGCTCGGGCTTGCGGCGCGGTGGCCGCTCCGCGTCCAACCGGATGGTGAAGCGTGCCACCGTCAACGCTGCCACCACCTTCAGCTCGGCCATGGCGAAGCTCTGCCCGATGCAGTTCCTGCCACCGTGTCCCCCTCTGTCACCTCCACAGGGGGGGACGCAGGGGACAGCAAGACCCCCACCCCCTCAGCTGGGATGGGTGGTGGAGCAGATGGTGGAACCTCCCCAAAACGTAGGGACGGCGTTGTCCCCATGATGCCCAGATGTCACGGCTGGGGGACAACCACCTCACCTTGAACCCACCCAAGCTGGGGGGTGACACCTGGGGACACCTGTGTCCCCACCGTGGCTTACCTGGGACCGGCAGAGAAGGGGATGAAGGCCAACGGGGACCGTCCCTGGCTGTTCTCCGGGCTGAACCTCAGTGGGTTGTAGACCTGGGTTGACATGGACACTGTCACGCTGTGGGGACGTGGTTGTCCCTGCCCATGGTGACATCCTGCTGTCCCATGGTCATGTCAGGGTGGATGCCACCAGGGCCGAGTGGCTTTACCTGGGGGTCAGGCCAGATGTCTGGGTTGTGGTGGGTTCCATAGATGCTCATCAGGCAGATGATCCCTGGTGGGATGGAAACGGCCACCTTAGGGACAGGGGACAAGGAGGGACGGTGACACTGGGGACACCTTGCACCCCAGGAGAGCCATACCCTTGGGGATGACGCGTCCGTCACGCAAGGCGATGTCCTCGGTGCAGCGCCGGGACACGGCGGTGACGGGGGGATGCAGGCGAAGGCTCTCCTTGATGCACATGGTGGTGAAGGGCAGGTGGGACAGGTCCTCCCTGGGGGCGAGAGATGGTGACACCAGCGTCCCCGAGCCGGGTGGCCGGGGGATGACGTCGGGGACCTCTCACCATTCGATCTCCTCCACGTCCCTGCCCTTGAGGAGCTCGTGGACCTCCTGGCGGCACCGCTCCTGGTAGTGGGGGTGGCGGGCCAGGTTGTAGAGCAGCCATGCCAAGCCGCTGGCCGTCGTGTCGTGGCCTGCAGGGACAAGGGGTGAGTGAGGGGACATGTGAGTCCCCCCTCTCTGGTGGCACCTGGTGGCTTCCCCTCACCCTCGAACATGAAGGTGTCAGCCTCGGCCGAGATGTCCTCATCCGACAGGGTGTTGCCGTCCTCGTCCTGCAAGGGTGAGCGTGGCAGCCAAAGGCCCCCCCCGTGGCCACCACCCTATGGCCAGCCCTCTCCATGGCCACCACCGTCCCCTTGATGGCCACCATCCCCTTATGGCCACCAACCTATGGCCAACCTTCTCCATGGCCACCACCATCCCCTTGGCCACCACCATGCCGCTATAGCCACCACCCTACAGCCAACCTTCCCCATGGCCACCACCATCCCCTTGACCACCACCATGCTGCTATGGCCACCACCCTACGGCCAACCTTTCCCCATGGCCACCACCATGCCACTATGGCCACCACCATCCCCTTATGGCCACTACCAAGCCACTATGGCCACCACCCTACGGCCAACCTTCTCCATGGCTGCCACCATCCCCTTGGCCACCACCATGCTCCTGGGCCACCACCATGCCGCTATGGCCACCACCCTACGGCCAACCTTCCCCATAGCCACCACCATCCCCTTGGCCACCACCATGCCTCTTCGGCCACCACCCTATGGCCAACCATGCCCACGGCCACACCATCTCACCCCAGCACTACCTTAGCGAGCAGGAGAAGGTCAATGAAGTCCATGCTCCGTCCCTGGTGGCTCTCCAGCCAGGCCTGGTGGCCGAGGCGGTGGAGGGCCTGGCGCCGGCGCTGCACCACGTCGGCCGTGAAGCTGTGTACGGTGGCGCAGGCTTGGGCGAAGCGGCGCCCGTCGGCCGAGAGGCGGTAGAGCCACGTTGGGTGATGGAGCGGGCGGTGATGACGTCTCACCACCAAGGTGCTCAGCTCCAGGATGGCTTTGATGTACTCGCTAGGCTGCCTATGGGGCACCGGGGACCTCTGGGGACAGCCACCGCGGGCCACCGGGGATGGCCACCCCTCTGGCCATGGTGAGCTTCGGCGGGGACGTGGGGTGGCAGCGGGACCCCGTGAGGGCATGTGGGGCCAGGCTGGGGTGACACCAGGGTGGGGACTCCCTGGGGGGGGACACCCTGATGGGATGGCGAAGCTGGGATAAGGGGGGACCCCAGGAGGGACAAAGTTGGGATGGGGAAACCCTTGGCCACCACCATGCCACTATGGCCACCTCCACCCCCTTGGGCCACCACCATGCTTCTATGGCCACCATCCTACAGCCAACCTTCTCCATGGCCACCACCATCCCCTTGGCCACCACCATGCCGCTATGGCCACCATCCTACAGCCAACCTTCTCCATGGCCACCACCATCCCCTTGGCCACCACCATGCCACTATGGCCACCCTCCTACAGCCAACCTTCTCCATGGCCACCACTATCCCCTTGGCCACCACCATGCCGCTATGGCCACCATCCTACAGCCAACCTTCTCCATGGCCACCACCATCCCCTTGACCACCACCATGCTGCTATGGCCACCACCCTACAGCCAACCTTTCCCCATGGCCACCACCACCCCCTTGGGCCGCCACCAGGCCCCTATGGCCACCACCCTACAGCCAACCTTCCCCATGGCCACCACCATCCCCTTGACCACCACCATGCTGCTATGGCCACCACCATCCCCTTGGCCACCACCAGGCCACTATGGCCACCACCCTACGGCCAACCTTCCCCATGGCCACCACCATCCCCTTGACCACCACCATGCTGCTGTGGCCAGCACCATCCCCTTGACCACCACCATGCTGCTGTGGCCACCACCCTACGGCCAACCTTTCCCCATGGCCACCACCATCCCCTTGACCACCACCATGCTGCTATGGCCACCACCATCCCCTTGGCCACCACCAGGCCACTATGGCCACCACCCTACGGCCAACCTTCCCCATGGCCACCACCATCCCCTTGACCACCACGATGCTGCTATGGCCACCACCATCCCCTTGACCACCACCATGCTGCTGTGGCCAGCACCCTACGGCCAACCTTTCCCCATGGCCACCACCATCCCCTTGACCACCACCATGCTGCTGTGGCCACCACCATCCCCTTGGCCACCACCACGGGTTTGGGGGGCACCCAACCAAAGTTGGGATGGTGCGGACCTTGACGGGCGCAAAGCCCGGGGTGGGGGGGGAGACCCCAGTTGGGGACCAAACCAGGGCAGGGAGGACCCCAGCAGGGGCCAGAGCCGGGGTAAAGCGGGTGGGGGCGGGGGTGCCTTGTGGGGGTGACCCCGGGAAGGGGGGACGGGGACGGCGCTGGGGACCCTGGCAGGGGACAGGGTGACACTCACTGCTGGCAGCGGCTGTCGTGGCTGAAGATGCATTTCTGGAGGGTGTCCAGGGCGAGGAGGCTGAGCTGCTCCAGCACCTCCAGCCCCACCCGGCCCCCCGCTGCCTGCGCCGCTGCCCGCCACTTGGCCTGCAGGCAGGGGTGGGGGCTGGGTGCGGGGCTGGGTGCAGGGTGGGGGCTGGGTGCAGGACGAGGTCTGGGTGCAGGTTGGGATTTGGGTGCAGGACGGGGATCTGGGTGCAGGGCAGGATCTGGGAATGGGTCTGGGTGCAGGGAGCGGGTGCAGGACGGGGGTCTGGGTGCAGGCGATGGGTGCAGGGTGGGGTCTGGGTGCAGGTTGGGATTTGGGTGCAGGCTGGGGTCTGGGTGCAGGCAGTGGGTAGGGTTTGGGGTCTGGGTGCAGGACAGGATCTGGGAATGGGTTTGGGTGCAGGGAGTGGGTGCAGGACGGGGGTCTGGGTGCAGGCGATGGGTGCAGGGTGGGGTCTGGGTGCAGGGTGGGATTTGGGTGCAGGGTGGGGTCTGGGTGCAGGGCAGGATCTGGGGATGGGTTTGGGTGCAGGCAGCGGGTGCAGGGTGGGGTCTGGGTGCGGGCAGTGGGTAGGGGTTGGGGTCTGGGTGCAGATTGGGGTCTGGGTGCAGGCGATGGGTGCAGGGTGGGGTCTGGGTGCAGGATGGGGATCTGGGTGCAGGACAGGATCTGGGAATGGGTTTGGGTGCAGGCAGTGGGTAGGGGTTGGGGTCTGGGTGCAGGACAGGATCTGGGGATGGGTCTGGGTGCAGGCAGTGGGTAGGGTTTGGGGTCTGGGTGCAGGCAGCAGGTGCAGGCAGCGGGTGCAGGCTGGGGTCTGGGTGCAGGGCAGGATCTGGGGACAGGGCTGGGTGCAGGCCATGGGTGCAGGTTGGGGTCCGGCTGCAGGTCTGGGTGCAGGCAGCGGGTGCAGGCAGCGGGTGCAGGCTGGGGTCTGGCTGCAGGCAGCGGGTGCAGGACAGGGGTCTGGGTGCAGGGCAGGATCTGGGTGCAGGTCTGGGTGCAGGCAGTGGGTGCAGGCAGTGGGTGCAGGTTGGGGTCTGGGTGCAGGCAGCAGGTGCAGACAGCGGGTGCAGGCTGGGTCTGGGTGCAGGTCTGGGTGCAGGCAGCGGGTGCAGGTTGGGGTCTGGCTGCAGGCAGCGGGTGCAGCGCAGGGCTCGGGGTGCAGGCAGCGGGTGCTCACATGCAGGATGTGGGTGCTCTGGTTGAAGACGCCCACGTAGGACTTGAGGACGTCCCCGTGGAAGGCGGGGGTCAGCAGGCGCCGGTGCCGAGCCCACTTCTGCCCGCCGCTCAGCAGCAGCCCGTCCCCTGCGGTCGGACACCCGGCTCCATCCGTGGGGCACCCATGGGTGCTGCCCCACCCGTCCCGCCATCCCCGAGCACCCACTCACCCAGCCAAGGCTTGAGGAAGCCATAGAAGAGCTGGTCCTTGGGGGCGATGAAGGCTACGAGAGAGGGGAGCGGGGCTTGGTGATGGGTGCCACCAGGGTGCCATCAGGTGCCCTCAGGGGCTTGTAAGGAGGGTGGGGTCCCTAGGGAGAGGGGACCCCCCGTCTGCACCCATAACCACCACAGGGTGGGGGTTTGGGTACAACCAGGCCACTGGGCTGACCATGGTGACACCTTTGGGTGGCCCTGAGGACCCTCAGGGAGAGGTTGGTGGCCACCATGGCATGGGCATTTGGGCTGGCCATGGGTCACACCTTTAGGTGGCCCCAGGGACCCTCAAGGACAGGTTGGTGGCCACCACTGGGTAGATATTTGAGCACTCACTGGACTGGCCATGGGTCACACCTTTGGGTGGCCCCAGGGACCCTCAGGGAGAGGTTGGTGGCCACTATGGCACGGGCATTTGGGCTGGCCATGGGTCACATCTTTGGGTGGCCCTGGAGACCCTCAAGGACAGGTTGGTGGCCACCACTGGGTAGATATTTGAGCACTCACTGGGCTGGCCATAGGTGACACCTCTGAGTGGCCCTGGGGACCCTCAGGGAGAGGCTGGTGGCTACCATGGCATGGGCATTTGGGCTGGCCATGGGTCACATCTTTGGGTGGCCCTGGAGACCCTCAAGGACAGGTTGGTGGCCACCACTGGGTAGATATTTGAGCACTCACTGGACTGGCCATGGGTCACACCTTTGGGTGGCCCCAGGGACCCTCAGGGAGAGGTTGGTGGCCACTATGGCACGGGCATTTGGGCTGGCCATGGGTCACATCTTTGGGTGGCCCTGGGGACCCTCAAGGACAGGTTGGTGGCCACCACTGGGTAGATATTTGAGCACTCACTGGGCTGGCCATAGGTGACACCTCTGAGTGGCCCTGGGGACCCTCAGGGAGAGGCTGGTGGCTACCATGGCATGGGCATTTGGGCTGGCCATGGGTCACATCTTTGGGTGGCCCTGGAGACCCTCAAGGACAGGTTGGTGGCCACCACTGGGTAGATATTTGGGCACTCACTGGGCTGGCCATGGGTCACACCTTTGGGTGGCCCCAAGGACCCTCAGGGAGAGGTTGGTGGCCACTATGGCACGGGCATTTGGGCTGGCCATGGGTCACATCTTTGGGTGGCCCTGGAGACCCTCAAGGACAGGTTGGTGGCCACCACTGGGTAGATATTTGAGCACTCACTGGACTGGCCATGGGTCACACCTTTGGGTGGCCCCAGGGACCCTCAGGGAGAGGTTGGTGGCCACTATGGCACGGGCATTTGGGCTGGCCATGGGTCACATCTTTGGGTGGCCCTGGGGACCCTCAAGGACAGGTTGGTGGCCACCACTGGGTAGATATTTGAGCACTCACTGGGCTGGCCATAGGTGACACCTCTGAGTGGCCCTGGGGACCCTCAGGGAGAGGCTGGTGGCTACCATGGCATGGGCATTTGGGCTGGCCATGGGTCACATCTTTGGGTGGCCCTGGAGACCCTCAAGGACAGGTTGGTGGCCACCACTGGGTAGATATTTGGGCACTCACTGGGCTGGCCATGGGTCACACCTTTGGGTGGCCCCAAGGACCCTCAGGGAGAGGTTGGTGGCCACTATGGCACGGGCATTTGGGCTGGCCATGGGTCACATCTTTGGGTGGCCCTGGAGACCCTCAAGGACAGGTTGGTGGCCACCACTGGGTAGATATTTGAGCACTCACTGGGCTGGCCATAGGTGACACCTCTGAGTGGCCCTGGGGACCCTCAGGGAGAGGCTGGTGGCTACCATGGCATGGGCATTTGGGCTGGCCATGGGTCACATCTTTGGGTGGCCCTGGAGACCCTCAAGGACAGGTTGGTGGCCACCACTGGGTAGATATTTGGGCACTCACTGGGCTGGCCATGGGTCACACCTTTGGGTGGCCCCAAGGACCCTCAGGGAGAGGTTGGTGGCCACTATGGCACGGGCATTTGGGCTGGCCATGGGTCACATCTTTGGGTGGCCCTGGAGACCCTCAAGGACAGGTTGGTGGCCACCACTGGGTAGATATTTGAGCACTCACTGGGCTGGCCATAGGTGACACCTCTGAGTGGCCCTGGGGACCCTCAGGGAGAGGCTGGTGGCTACCATGGCATGGGCATTTGGGCTGGCCATGGGTCACATCTTTGGGTGGCCCTGGAGACCCTCAAGGACAGGTTGGTGGCCACCACTGGGTAGATATTTGGGCACTCACTGGGCTGGCCATGGGTCACACCTTTGGGTGGCCCCAGGGACCCTCAGGGAGAGGTTGGTGGCCACTATGGCACGGGCATTTGGGCTGGCCATGGGTCACATCTTTGGGTGGCCCTGGAGACCCTCAAGGACAGGTTGGTGGCCACCACTGGGTAGATATTTGGGCACTCAGTGGGCTGGCCAAGTGTCACCTCTGGGTGGCTCTGGAGACCCTTGGGGTTGGGTTGGTGACCACCAAACGATGGGTGCCTGGGCAGAGCCGTGTCACCGGGCCAGACATGGTGACACCTCTGGGTGACCCTGGGGACCCTCAGGGCTGGGTTGGTGGCCTTCGTGTCCTACCTGAGGCCAAGAGCACGGGGCGCAGGGTGTCGGGGTGGAAGAGGCGTAGGACGGGCATCCATGGTGACACCCACCAGAGGCAGCCGTGCCGGTACTGTGCCACCAACGCGTCCACCTGCTGCAGACCCTCCTCCGTGCTCTTCCCCTGCGCCGCGGGCCACCGCCGGGCTCAGTGACGGCCTTGGGGACATCCTTGTCCCCAAGGTCATGGCCAGCCTTGGGGACACGCTTGACCCCAGCTCGTAGCCAGCCTTGGGGATGGTCTCAGCTTGGGGTCACAGATGGACTTGGGGACGCTCAGAGCTCACGTGCCACCACCCTGTCCCTGCTACCCCACCCCAGGTGCCACCACCCTGTCCCTGCCACCCACCCCAGGTGCCACCACCCTGTCCCTGCTACCCCACCCCAGGTGCCACCACCCTGTCCCCACTCTCTCCCATCCTGGGTGCCACCACCCTGTCCCTGCCACCCACCCCAGGTGCCACCACTCTGTCCCTGTCACCCACCCCAGGTGCCACCACCCTGTCCCCACTCTCTCCCATCCTGGGTGCCACCACCCTGTCCCTGCCATCCCCCCAAGGCACCACCACCCTGTGCCTGCCACCCCCCCAGCTGCCACCACCCTGTCCCCATCCAGCTGCCACCACCCTGTCCCCACTGTCCGCCATCGTAGGTGCCACCACCCTGTCCCCACTGTCCGCCATCCTAGGTGCCACCACCCTGTCCCTGTCCCCCCCCCAAGGCACCGCCACCCTGTCCCTGCCACCCCCCCAGCTGCCACCACCCTGTCCCCACTGTCCCCCATCCTAGGTGCCACCACCCTGTCCCCACTGTCCCCCATCCTAGGTGCCACCACCCTGTCCCTGCCATCCCCCTAGGTGCCACCACCCTGTCCCTGTCACCTCCCCAAGGCACCACCACCCTGTCCCTGCCACCCCCAGCTGCCACCACCCTGTCCCCATCCAGCTGCCACCACCCTGTCCCCACTGTCCCCCCCAGGTGCCACCACCCTGTCCCTGCCACCCCCCAGCTGCCACCACCCTGTCCCCACTGTCCCCCCAGGTGCCACCACCCTGTCCCCACTGTCCCCCCAAGTGCCACCACCCTGTCCCTGCCACCCCCCAGCTGCCACCACCCTGTCCCCACTGTCCCCCCAGGTGCCACCACCCTGTCCCCACTGTCCCCCAAGTGCCACCACCCTGTCCCTGCCACCCCCCAGCTGCCACCACCCTGTCCCCACTGTCCCCCCAAGTGCCACCACCCTGTCCCTGCCACCCCCAGCTGCCACCACCCTGTCCCCACTGTCCCCCCAAGTGCCACCACCCTGTCCCTGCCACCCCCAGCTGCCACCACCCTGTCCCCACTGTCCCCCCAGGTGCCACCACCCTGTCCCCACTGTCCCCCCAAGTGCCACCACCCTGTCCCTGCCACCCCCAGCTGCCACCACCCTGTCCCCACTGTCCCCCCCAAGTGCCACCACCCTGTCCCTGCCACCCCCCAGCTGCCACCACCCTGTCCCCACTGTCCCCCCAAGTGCCACCACCCTGTCCCTGCCACCCCCCAGCTGCCACCACCCTGTCCCCACTGTCCCCCCAGCTGCCACCACCCTGTCCCCACTGTCCCCCCCAGGTGCCACCACCCTGTCCCCTCTGCCGTCCCCTCACCAAGCCGGTGTGACCCAGCAGCCAGTTGCGCCACGGCGGCCGGGGGAAGCGACGCAGTCGGTGGCAGGTGGCCCGGAAGCGGGTGACAGTGACCACGGCGTCCCAAAGCCACCCCAGCAGCAGGGCCAGGAGCAGGGTGCCGATGGCCACCACACCCAGGGGACCCAGCGCCCAGGCCACCGCCATGGCACCCGCTCCCTGGGGACAGGGCAAAGGTCGGATGCGGGTGGGTGGGCACGGTGGTGTCACGTGTCCCCGCAGCGGGGTGTCATCATGCGCATCCTGGTGGCTTTGTTGTGATGCGTGTCCTGGTGGCATCGTCCCTCCCCACGTGTGCTGGTGACATTGTCCTTTGACGTGTGTCCTGGTGGCATCGTCCCCCCATGTGTCCTGGTGGCATCATCCCTTGACGTGTCCTGGTGGCATCGTCCCCCCGTGTGTGTGTCCCGGTGGCTTCATGCCCTGACATGTGTCCTGGTGGCATCGTCCCCCCCCACGTGTGCTGGTGACATTGTCCTTTGACATGTGTCCTGGTGGCTTCATGCCCTGACATGTGTCCTGGTGGTATCATCCCCCCAGGCGTGTCCTGGTGACATCATCCCTTGACGTGTCCTGGTGGCATCGTCCCCCCGTGTGTGTGTCCTGGTGGCTTCACGCCATGACATGTGTCCTGGTGGCATCGTCCCCCCAGGCGTGTGCTGGTGGCATCATCCCTTGACGTGTCCTGGTGGCATCGTCCCCCCAGGTGTGTGCTGGTGGCTTCACGCCATGACATGTGTCCTGGTGGCATCGTCCCCCCAGGCGTGTGCTGGTGACATTGTCCTTTGACATGTGTCCTGGTGGCTTCACGCCATGACATGTGTCCTGGTGGCATCGTCCCCCCATGTGTCCTGGTGGCATCATCCCTTGACGTGTCCTGGTGGCATCGTCCCCCCGTGTGTGTGTCCTGGTGGCTTCACGCCATGACATGTGTCCTGGTGGCATCATCCCCCCAGGCGTGTGCTGGTGACATCATCCCTTGACGTGTCCTGGTGGCATCGTCCCCCTCACACGTGTGCTGGTGACATCATCCTTTGACGTGTGTCCTGGTGGCATTGTCCCTTGACGTGTCCTGGTGACATCACGCCCTGATGTGTGTCCTTGTGGCACACGCACACGCCCCCCTCTGCATGCACACGCACATGGGCATGCACACGTGTGCACACACATATCAACATATGCACACGCGCCTTGTGCATACGTGTATGTATGCACACACCCCCTGCACGCACGTACATGCACATGCAAACACACGTGTGTACACGCACACCCCATGCACACGCACACGCAGACACAGGTACCCCTGCACGCACCCCTGCGCGCACCCCTGCACGCACCCCTGCGCGCACACGCATGCACGACGCGCACACACGTGTGCACACACACATGCACATATGCACACACCCCCTGTGCATGCACACATATGCATACACACGCATGCACATGTGCGTGTACACACACACGTATGTATGCGCACCCACTCCATGCACACACATGCACACACATGTGTGCACGCACCCCCTGCACAAGCACACGCACGCACACACGTGTGTAAGCACACCCCACGCACACACACGCATGTCTGCGCCCCCTGCACAAGCACACGCACACACACGTGCACGTATGTACACGCTTCTTGTGCGCACACACCCCACACACCCGCCCACGCACACGCGTGTCGCCCCTTCCTAGCCCCCCCCGCGCGCGTGTGACCACCGCCACGCGCGCGCACACGCGCACATACGTGTGGCTTAGCCGCCCCGCCGGAAGTGCCCACGCAACACACACGTGTGTCGCCCTGCCACACCCCCTCGTGCCCGTGTGTCCGTGTCCCCACCCCGCCACCGTCCCCCGCCCCCGGTGACATTTGGGCCACGGGGCCGAAGTCCGGCGAGGCCGCGACGCGGGAGGCAGCGAGCGGGTGCCGCGTCCCGCACCATGCTCCCGTGGCTCCTCATGGCTCTGAGCGTCTGCACCCGGCCCGGCACAGGTAGGCACATGCCACGACACGCCAAGACACGCCACGACACTCCACAGCACTCTGCAACACCCCACAACGCGCCACAACATGCTACAGCACACCACGATAGGCCACGCCACGCCACGACATGCCGCAACACTCCACAACACACCACAGCATGCTACAGCACGCCACAACATGCTACAGCATGCCACAACATGCTACAACACACCATGATATGGCACGACACGCCACAACACTCCACAACATGCCACAACATGCTACAACACACCACGACATGCCACGACATGCTGCAACACCCCACAACACTCTACAACACACCACAACATGCTACAACACACCATGATATGGCACGACACGCCACAACACTCCACAACATGCCACAACATGCTACAACACACCACGACATGCCACGACATGCTGCAACACCCCACAACACTCTACAACACACCACAACATGCTACAACACACCATGATATGGCACAACACGCCACAACACTCCACAACTTGCCACGACATGCCACAACATGCTACAGCACACCACGATATCTCACAACATGCCACAGCACCCCACAAGATGCCACAACACTCCACAACACGCCACAACATGCTACAGCACACCATGATAGGCCACAACATGCCGCGACATGCCGCAACACCCCACAACACGCTACAACACACCACAACACTCCACGACACCCCACAACACGCCACAACATGCTACAATGCACCACGGTACGCCACAACACCCCACAACACCCCACGACACGCTACAACATACCACAACACGCCACAAGATGCTACAGCACACCATGATATGCCACGACACCTCATGACACCCCACAACACGCCACAGCACGCCACATCACCCCACAACACGCCACAACATGCCACAGCACACCACGCCATGCCACGACACCCCACATCACCCCACAACACGCCACAACATGCTACAACACACCACGATATGCCACAACACCCCACAACACGCCACGACACCCCACAACACGCTACAACACACCACAACATGCCACAACATGCTACAGCACACCACGCCATGCCACACCACGCCACGCCATGCCACAACACGCCACACCACGCCACAATACATCACAACCCGCCCCGGCGTGCAGCCACCCACTACAACACACCCCAACACGCCACCACACGCGTGTGGCAACCTCCGAGCCCCTTTTCGGGCCCAAATGGCTCCAGTTGCGCTTTTTTCCCCTAATTAGGGCGATTTTAGCCCAAATCTGTGCCCACGTGGGTGGGGCCGGGGGGGTCAGCGGGGCCGGGGGAGGGGCTGCACCCAGTTTTGGGCAGGTTTGGCGTCAGCCAGGGTTCGGGTGCTCGCGACGGGTGCAGTCGCCCTGGTTTGGGGTGCTTTTGCCCTTTTTTGGGTGTCCCTTTCCCTTTTTTGGGGCAGCTTTTGCCCTTTTTTTGATGTTTTCACCCTGGTTTGGCTGCAGTCGCCCAGTTCTGGGTGCCTTTGCTATTTTTTTGGGTGCTTTTGCCTTTTCTTGGGTGCTCGCACCCTGTTCTGGGTGCTTTACTCCTGCTTTTGGGGTGTTTTTGCCCTGGTTTGGGTGCATTCACCCTATTCTGGGTGCTTTCACCCTGTTCTGGGTGCTTTGGTCCTGGTTTTGGGTGCTTTCACCCTGTTTTGGGTGCTTTCACCCTGGTTTTGGGTGCTTTCACCCTGTTGTGGGTGCTTTTGTCCTGGTTTTGGGTGCTTTCGTCCTGGTTTTGGGTGCTTTCACCCTGTTTTGGGTGCTTTTGCCCTGGTTTGGGTGCTTTCACCCTGTTCTGGGTGCTTTCACTCTGTTCTGGGTGCTTTTGTCCTGGTTTTGGGTGCTTTCACCCTGGTTTTGGGTGCTTTCACCCTGTTCTGGGTGCTTTTGTCCTGTTTTGGGGTGTTTTCACCCTGTTTTGGCTACATGCACCCTTTTCCTGGGTGCTTGTGCCCTCCTCTGGGTGCTTTTTCCCTGTTTGGGGTGTATTTGCCCTTTTCTGGGTGCTTTCACCCCCTTCTGGGTGCCTTTGCCCTGCTCTGGTGTGTTTTCACCCTGGTTTGGGTGCATTCACTCTGTTTTGGGTGCATTCACCCTTTTCCTGGGTGCTTGCGCCCTCTTCTGGGTGCTTTCACATTGCGCTGGGTGCCTTCACCCCGCTTTGGGTGCATTTGCCCTGTTTAGGGTGTTTTCACCCACTTTTAGGTGCATTCACCCCGCTTTGGGTGCGTTCGCCCTTTTCTGGGTGCAGTCACCCTGCTCTGGGTGCTTTCGTCCTGTTTTGGGTGCATTTCCCCTTCTTTGGGTACTTTCCCATCGCTTTGGGCGCTTTCACCCTGTTTTGGGTGCATTCACTCTCTTCTGGGTGCCTTCGCCCTGTTTTGGGTGCATTCACCCTGTTTTGGGTCTTTTCACCCTGTTTTGGGTGCTTTGCCCTGTTTTGGGTGCATTCACCCTTTCCCTGGGTGCTTGCGCCCTCCTCTGGGTGCTTTCACATTGCCCTGGGTGCATTCACCCAGTTTGAGGTGCTTTCACCCTGTTTTGGGTGCATTTGCTCTGGTTTTGGGTGCATTTGCCCTTTTCTGGGCGCATTTGCTCTGCTGTGGGTGCTTTCACCCTGTTTTGGGTGCATTCGCCCTGTTTTGGGTGCGTGTCCCTTCATTTTGGTGCAGTCACCCCGTTTTGGGTGCACACTCGCCCACCCTGCGAGACTCTTGCCATCCCTGCACCCATGGGCGCTATGCCTGCACCCGCGGGTACCCCGACCCCACGGGTGTCCCTCGGTCCTCTCCCACGTCCCCGTCCCCTCCCCAGGTCTCCCACCACGCACCATGGACTCCGTGGTTCAGATCATGGAAGCCCTTGAGTCGACTGACCACGGCTTCAACGGCACCGTACCGGAGCTGGCGCGGGCGCTGGGTGGCTGCGGCACCCCGGGGTGCCGCGCGGTGCTGGGAGAGCCACCCGATGTCCCACCAGCCCCACCAACGCTCAGCCACGAGCAGTGGCTGCTCTTCACCCAACTCCTGCGCCACGACGCCGCAGCACCCGAGCGCGGCGCGGTGCTGGCACCCGACGGCTCCACCGTCGCCCTTGGCCCCCTCCTCGCCGGCATCGAGGTTGGCCTCAAGCGGGCGGCGGGGTGGCCCATCCCCACCGTCGAGCCACCCATCGACGCGCTCTACGCCGTCACCATCACCGAGGCTTTGGGGACATCCTTCCTCTTGGCTCGTGACGGTGATGGCAACCGAGCCACGCTGGGACCCGGCGGCTGTTGGGACGATGTGGACGACCCCCAAAACTACACTCTGCTGGGACCCCCGTCACCCATCCCTGATGCCATCGCCAACGGGGCGATGGATGGGGTGCTGCTGGGTGCCCACCTGGCCCGAGCACCCACCCCACTCGCCGACCTTCTCCGGGGCTACTACGGGACGGGCAACAGCACGGAGAAAGGGCGACCACCCAGCAGTTACCGGCGGCGAGATTTTGGGGTGCTGACGGGGCCAGGGAAGCTGGAGGAGGAGGTGGCGGCGATGCTGAGGGTGCTGCGGGTGCTGCCACCCACCCGGGAGCTGTTGGAGGACGTGGGGCCGGAGGAGGTGGTGGCCATCGCTCGTCAAGCGGCGCAGGACTTCACGGAGGTCTACGTGGGTAGGAAGGTGGCACCGGGTTGCGATATCACGTCTGGCCCCCCCAAAAAAAATTGGGTGGGAGCCCCTGGGTGGGGCTGGGGGTCCCCAGTGTCACCCCAGTGTAGGTGGCATTGGGGGGAGTTAAGTTGTGGGACCTGACTGGTGACATATGGCCTGGCATGGTCAGACACCACCATGTCCCCTGGATGGACACCACTGTGTCCCCAGATGGTGGTCCCTTGATGGACACCACCATGTCCCCTGGATGGACACCACTGTGTCCCCAGATGGTGGTCCCTTGATGGACACCACCATGTCCCCTGGATGGACACCACTGTGTCCCCAGATGGTGGTCCCTTGATGGACACCACCATGTCCCCTGGATGGACACCACTGTGTCCCCAGATGGTGGTCCCTTGATGGACACCACCATGTCCCCTGGATGGACACCACTGTGTCCCCATGATGGACACCCACAGGTCCCTTGGGTGGACACCAGTGTGTCCCCTGGATGGACGTCGGTGTGTCTCCTGGATGGACACCATTGTGTCTACTGCATGGACACCACTGTGTCCCCTAGATGGACACTGGTGTGTCCCCAGATGGTGGTCCCTGGATGGACACCATCATGTCCCTTGGATAATGGGTCCTTGGACACCGCTTTGTCCCCTGGATGGCCACCACCTCTGGATGGACACCAGCGTGTCCTCAGTTGGTGGGTCCCTGACCAGACACCACCGTGTCCTCTGGACACAGCCATGTCCCCAGCCAAGGGACACCCCGAGCAGACGCTCCACGTCCCCTAGATGAGGACATGACACCACCATGTCCCAGGCCAAGGGGTTCCTCAGCTGGGCAGATGCTCCATGTCCCCAAGACCCCAAGGGTACGCTGCCGCGTCCCCAACTGCCCGTAGGACCAGGCAAGTCCCCTTCTTCCACCGCCTGCCTTCCCTCACAGAGTGCCCGGCCATCGTGCCCCGGTGCATCTGGGGTGCCCGTCCCTACCGGGGCACCCCCAGACCGTTGACCCTCCCCTTGGGCTCTGTCTACATCCACCACACCTTCATACCCAGCACCCCGTGCCGCACCTTCACCGCCTGCGCCCGCGCCATGCGCGCCATGCAACGCTTCCACCAGGACACCCGCGGTTGGGATGACATCGGCTACAGGTGAGACCGTCACCGTCACCCCACCGCGGTCCCCGTCACCCATCTCCGGGCAGCTCAGGTTGACCCATGGGTGCTTGCAGCTTCATGGTGGGGTCGGACGGGTACCTGTACCAAGGCCGAGGTTGGCACTGGGTTGGTGCCCACACCAGAGGCTACAACAGCAAAGGCTACGGCGTGGGCTACGTTGGAGACTTCTCGGTCACCTTGCCGGACCCCGATGCCATCGCCCTGGTGAGGGACAGGCTCCTGCCCTGCGCCGTGCGGACCGGCCGGCTTCACCGCAACTACACCCTCCGTGGCCACCGCCAGATGGGTCACACCGACTGCCCCGGTAACTCCCTCTTCCGTGAGATTGAGACCTGGCACGGCTTCAAGGTGAGCACCGAGCTCTGTGGCATCTCCAGGGGTTGGAGGTTTGGTGGCCGGTTGGGGTGTCTGGTCTGGTCTGGTGTGGCCAGGAGGGTGGGGGTTTGGTGGGGGGTGGATGTGGGAGGTGATGTTGGGACTGATCGTGGTTTCTTCTCTCCTCTGCAGTGAGGACCGGCCCCGGGGGTCCTGGTCTGGATGGGTGCGGGCAAGGTTGGATCATGGTCTAGATGGATGGTGGCCCAATGGGTGATGGTCTGGATGGACCCTGGTCCAACAGATGTTGGCTCAATGGACCCCAGCCTGGGTAGACCCTGGTTCAGATGGACACCACTGGTGGACCCCAGCCTGGGTAGACCCTGGTTCAGATGGACACCACTGGTGGACACCAGCCTGGGTAGACCCTGGTTCAGATGGACACCACTGGTGGACCCCAGCCTGGGTAGACCCTGGTTCAGATGGACCCTGGTCCAATGGATGCCAGCCCAGATGGACCTTGGTCCACACGGAACCTGACCCAATGGTTGCCATCATGGATTGGCCCTGGTCCAAGTGGACACCAGCCCAATGGATGCCAACCCTGATGGACACTAGCCCAGAAGGACCCCAGCCTTGAAGGCTACCAGCCTGGAGAGATAGATCCTGGCCCAGGTGGCCACCAGCCCGGATGGATCCTGGCCTGGCCCCACTGGCCCAACAGACCATCCCCGTAGCCACAATAAAGTCAGTGCCAGGACATGAGCTTCGGCTGGTCCCTGGAGAGGGAGGGGGAAACTGAGGCACGGGGTGGGGGTTGGCCATGGGGTCATAGGATAGGACTCGAGCGAGGGACCCGGGACCTGCTGCAGGGCTGGGTGCTGCGGCACGCGCGTGTGTGGACGTGCACACGTGCGCCCAAGCAGCACTGTCCCCCCTTAACCCACCTTGAAGACCCCACATGACCCCCGAGGAGACACCCCCCCCCCTCCATACCCCCCCCGCGATGGGCATCCAGCCCCCCGAGGTGCCCACTCCGCACCCCGCACCGCAGCATCCAGACACTTCCATCGCCGGCACCCGTTCACTCTGAAACCTAATGATGGCGTTTAAGTTGAATGCATGCAGCCAGCCACCAGGCTAACCCAGCCCACCCCCCCCCACGCCGCGGGGTGGCCCGGGGTGGCTCACCCTTGCCCCGAGCCGTGGCCAAGCGTGAGCCGGGCCGAGTCGGGAGCGGAGATAACATCATCGGGGCAGAGGCGGAGGTGAGGGTGTGACTGAAACTCCTGCCTGGTCACATGGGGAAGCCACGACAGGAACCGGGGCAGCCGAGTGTGGGTGCCGGAGCAGGGAGAGAACAGCCGAGGTACCACGGAGACCTGGGGGGGGGGGGGTGCATGGGGTGGGTGGCACCCTGGGGTGATGCTCCAGCCTTGGGGGTGCACAGGGGTTGCAGGGTGCTGGGGTGGGGTGAAGCAGCACCCTGAGGAGCAAGGGGTGCTGCAGGGGAGGGTATGGGTGATGGGGTGCTGTAGGGTGCTGCAAGTTGGGGTGGGGACCCCAAAAATGCTGGCGCCCCCCCCCCCACCCCCCCCACAGGGTTTGGGCACCCTCCGCAGCTCAGCTCTAGGGTGCTGGCACCCTTCAGTTGGCGGGCACCGAAGCTGTGGGCACCCAAAGCTCACTTCCACGGCGGGGCCATGCCGGGGGGTGCCATCACGAGGGGGTCTCGGGGTGCAACCGGCCCTGTCACCCCCACCCTGGCCTGCAACCATGTGTGCACCCTGGGGTGCTGGCAGGGACCCCAGGGCCGGGGCTCGGCACGGGGTGCAGGTGCCGGGAGGAAATGCTGTGGCGGCGCGAGGGGAAACGCAACCGTGGCAGCGACGGAAGCATCTCCGGCACCCGCCTGCGCTCGGGGCCAAGGTGGTGGCGGGCCACCTGCCTGAGTGTCACCGTGTCCCTGGTGTCACCGCACCCCGGTGTCACCTAATGCTGCTGCTGCTGCTGCTGCGTGCCCGGTGCCACCACGCCCTAGCAGGGATGGGTGCTGCGTGGGGCAGGGGCTGGCGTGGGCACGGTGGCGTGGGCGCCCACTGGGTGGGGGACCTCTTCCGTGGGCAGGGGCACCTCAGGGACATGGGCACCCAAAAGGTGGGGACCCCTCGGTGGGCAGGGGCACCCCAGGGACATGGGCACCCACAAGATTGGGACCCCTTGGTGGGCAGGGCCACCCCGGAGCCATGGGCACCCACTAGGTGGGGGCCCCCTCAGTGGGCAGGGGCACCCCAGGGACATGGGCACCCAAAAGGTGGGGACCCCTCGGTGGGCAGGGGCACCCCAGGGACATGGGCACCCAAAAGGTGGGGACCCCTCGGTGGGCAGGGCCACCCCGGAGCCATGGGCACCCACTAGGTGGGGGCCCCCTCAGTGGGCAGGGGCACCCAAGGGATGTGGGCACCCAAAAGGTGGGGACCCCTCGGTGGGCAGGGGCACCCCGGAGCCATGGGCACCCACTGGCTGGGGGCCCCTCTCAGTGTGCAGGGGCACCCCAGGGATGTGGGCACCCAAAAGGTGGGGACCTCTTGGTGGGCAGGGGCACCCCAGGGACGTGGGCACCCACAAGATTGGGACCCCTTGGTGGGCAGGGGCACCCCGGAGCCATGGGCACCCACTAGGTGGGGGCCCCCTCAGTGGGCAGGGGCACCCCAGGGACATGGGCACCCAAAAGGTGGGGACCCCTCGGTGGGCAGGGGCACCCCAGGGACGTGGGCACCCAAAAGGTGGGGACCCCTCGGTGGGCAGGGGCACCCCAGGGACATGGGCACCCAAAAGGTGGGGACCCCTCGGTGGGCAGGGCCACCCCGGAGCCATGGGCACCCAAAAGGTGGGGGCCCCCTCAGTGGGCAGGGGCACCCAAGGGATGTGGGCACCCAAAAGGTGGGGACCCCTCAGTGGGCAGGGGCACCCCAGGGACATGGGCACCCAGAAGATGGGGTCCCCTCATGGGCAGGGCCACCCCGAAGCCATGGGCACCCACTGGGTGGGGGCCCCCTCAGTGGGCAGGGGCACCCAAGGGACATGGGCACCCAAAAGGTGGGGACCCCTCGGTGGGCAGGGGCACCCCAGGGACATGGGCACCCAAAAGGTGGGGACCCCTCGGTGGGCAGGGGCACCCCAGGGACATGGGCACCCAAAAGGTGGGGACCCCTCGGTGGGCAGGGCCACCCCGGAGCCATGGGCACCCACTAGGTGGGGGCCCCCTCAGTGGGCAGGGGCACCCAAGGGATGTGGGCACCCAAAAGGTGGGGACCCCTCAGTGGGCAGGGGCACCCCAGGGACATGGGCACCCAGAAGATGGGGTCCCCTCATGGGCAGGGCCACCCCGAAGCCATGGGCACCCACTGGGTGGGGGCCCCCTCAGTGGGCAGGGGCACCCAAGGGACATGGGCACCCAAAAGGTGGGGACCCCTCGGTGGGCAGGGGCACCCCAGGGACATGGGCACCCAAAAGGTGGGGACCCCTCGGTGGGCAGGGGCACCCCAGGGACATGGGCACCCAAAAGGTGGGGACCCCTCGGTGGGCAGGGGCACCCCAGGGACATGGGCACCCAAAAGGTGGGGACCCCTCAGTGGGCAGGGGCACCCAAGGGATGTGGGCACCCAAAAGGTGGGGACCTCTTGGTGGGCAGGGGCACCCCAGGGACGTGGGCACCCACAAGATTGGGACCCCTCGGTGGGCAGGGCCACCCCGGAGCCATGGGCACCCACTGGGTGGGGGACCCCTCAGTAGGCAGGGGCACCCAAGGGATGTGGGCACCCAAAAGGTGGGGACCCCGGGGATGTGGGCACCCACAAGATGGGGTCCCCTCATGGGCTGGGCCACACCAGGAACATGGGTGCCCACTGGGTAGGGGTCCCCCTCCGTGGGCAGGGGCACCCAAGGGATGTGGGCACCCAAAAGGTGGGGACCCCTCGGTGGGCAGGGGCACCCTGGAGACATGGGCACCCCACAAGATCGGGAGCCCCCATGGTGGCTGGAGCACCCATGGAAATGGGGACCCCTTGGTGGGCAGGGCCACCCCACGGCAATGGGCACCCCAGGGTGCCCCAATGTGGGATGAGAGCACCCAAGTAGGGGTGCCTGGATTAGGGTGCTCTCTAGAAGGGCACCCAGGTAGGGGTGCCCAGATGGGGGTGCCCAGAGAGGGGCACCCAGATATGGGTGCACAAATGGGGTGATAACATAGGGGTACCCCGATAAGGGTGCCTGGATGGGGGTGCCTGGATGGGGGCACCCAGAGAAGGGTGCCTGGATAGGGGTGCCCAGATAGAGGCCCCCAGATAAGGGCACCCACACAGGGTGCCTAGATGGGGGTGCACTGGGTGAGGGCACCCAAATAGGGGTGTCTGGATAGGGTGCCCATATAGGGTACCCGTACATGGGTGCCTGGATAGGGGCACCCATAAAGGGGGACTCAGAGGTGCCTCATAGGGGTGCCTGGGTGAGGGTGCTCCGATAGGGATACTAGGACAGGGCACCCAAATAGGGGTGCCAAATGCCAGATTGGGGGTGCCCAGACAAGGGTGCCCTTCCCACCACCACCCACCCCGCTCCCCATGCCAGCCCGTGGGCACCCCGTGGCTAACATGGCTCTCCCCACCCCACAGATGGAGGTGGAGAAACCCCCGCTGGGACCCGAGCCACCGACTCTACTGAAGACCTATAAATGGCGAACGGCAGCACCCATGGGTGACCGGGAACCCGAACGGGGCACGGGGTCCCCGGGCAGCCGGCGCTGGACCCGGTTGCAGGGCTGGAAACGTTCCTACAGCCAACCCGAGTCCGATGGCCCCGATGACGGGGCTGGAAAGGGCAGCTCCAGCTTGGGGGCACCCAAGGCCAGCACCCGCCGGTCCCTCTTCCAACGGGCTTTTTCGGCCCCCTCCAAGGGGACCAAGGAGACTCGGGGACCCGAGGGTGGCAAGGCCACCCTGCAGAAGTACCTGCGCTCCATGTCCAAGAAGAAGGGACATGGCGAGAGCGGTGCCAGGGCTGAGCAGGTGCTCCACGATGCTGTTCCAGGTAAGGGGGTGACGGGGAAGGGTGGGGGTCAGGGTGCTGGGTGCTGGTGGTGGGTGCTGGTGATGGGATAGGGGGTGGTGGTTGGTGATGGGTTGGGGGTGATGGGCGATGGGTTGGGGGGTGATGGGTGGTGCGTGGTGGTGGTTGGTGATGGTTGGGGAGTGGTGGGTGATGGGTGATGGATTAGGGGTGGGGGGTGATGATGATGGGTGATGGATTGAGGGTGATGGGTGGGGGTGATGATGATGGGTGATGGGTGGGGGTGATGATGATGGGTGATGGATTGGGGGTGATGGGTGGGGGTGATGATGATGGGTGATGGATTAGGGGTGATGATGATGGGTGATGGATTGGGGGTGATGGGTGGGGGTGATGATGATGGGTGATGGATTGGGGGTGATAAATTGGGGGTGAGGGATGATGGGTTGGGGGCCGATGGGTGGTGGGCAATGGAAATGGGTGATGATCTGGGATGCAATGGGTGATGGGTGGTGGGTTGGGGGCAACGGGCAGTGGGTGGTGGTGATGGGTGATGGGTTGGGGGGTGATGGGCAGTGCATGGGTGCTGGTGACCACTGAGGTGTGGGATGGGTGATGGGTGGGTGATGGTGGGGCACATATTGGGGGTGAAGGATGAGGCCAGGCTTTGCTGGTGTTGGGGACCTCCTGCCTGCAGGTGCCCTCCAGGGTTGGGGGAGCACCCATGGGTGCAGGATGGCTGGATCCCACCTGGCCCCAGGGCCCGCTTCCGGCCACACGTGGCCCTGGTCCCTGCGTGTGCTCGGCACGGGGCTCGGTGACGGCACGTGGAACCGTGCCAGCCCCTGTGGCACCCAGACCTGGCAAAACCGGCTTGGCTCCGGCAGGGCCACCCACGGTGCAGGCAGGGCCCTGGGGCAGGGCAGCCACACGGGTTTGTCCCCACCACGGCATTGGGGACAAGTGTGGCCTGGCATTGCCACGCCGACGGTGGCACAGCCACACGTCCCCCAGCATCGCCACCCCGACTGCGGCATGGCCGTGGCCATATATCCCTTGGCATCGCCACGCTCCTGGTGGCACCGCCGTGGTGTCGTGGTTTAACCCCAGCCGGCGACTCAGCCCCACCCAGCCGCTCGCTCACTCCCCCCCGGCGGGATGGGGGAGAGAATCGGAAGGGTAAAAGCGAGAAAACTCGGGGGTTGGCATAAAGACAGTTTGAGAGGGAAAGCAAAGGCCGCGCGCGCAGGCGAAGCGAAGCCAGGAATTCCTTCACCCCTTCCCGGGGGCAGGCCGGGCTTCGGCCATCTCCGGGCCAGCAGGGCTCCATCGCGCCTCACGGTGACTTGGGAAGACCAACGCCAGCACTCCCGGCGTGTGATTCTTCTTCTCCCCCAGCTTTATCCGCTGAGCGCGACGCCGTACGGTGCGGGACGTCCCTTTGGGCAGTCGGGGTCAGCCGTCCCGGCCGTGTCCCCTCCCAGCTCCTTGCGCCCCCCCAGCCGCTCGCTGGTGGGGTGGGGTGAGGAGCAGAAAAGCTCTTGACTGGGTGTCAGCACTGCTCAGCAGGAACGGAAACAGCCCGGCGTTAGCAACGCTGTTCCCAGCGCAAATCCAAACCGCGGCCCCTCGCCGGCGACTGTGAAGAAGATTACCTCCAGCCCAGCCCAAACCAGCACGTTCTCCACCCCTTATCCACAGAATCACGGAATCGTTTAGGTTGGAAAAGACCTTTAAGATCATCGAGTCCAACCGTTAACCTAACGCTGCCACGACCACCACTGCACCGTGTCCCTAAGCACCTCATCCAAACGGCTTTTAAATACCTCCAGGGATGGCGACTCAACCGCTGCCCTGGGCAGCCTGTTCCGATGCTGGAGAACCCTTTCCGTGAAGTCAAATTTCCTCATATCCGGTCTAAACCTCCCCTGGCGCAACTTGAGGCCATTTCCTCTCGTCCTATCGCTTGTCACTTGGGAGAAGAGACCGACCCCACCTCGCTACACCCTCCTTTGAGGTCGTTGTTGAGAGCGATGAGGTCTCCCCTCAGCCTCCTTCTCTCCAGGCTGAACAACCCCAGTCCCTCAGCCGCTCCCCATCAGCCTTGTGCTCCAGACCCTTCCCCAGCTCCGTTGCCCTTCTCTGGACACGCTCCAGCCCCTCCATGTCTCTCTTGGAGCGAGGGGCCCAACGCTGAACACAGCATTCGAGGTGTGGCCTCACCGCTGTTGAGCACAGGGGGGAATCCCATCCCATTGACGTCATGATCAGGTCCCACACTATCCAGGACATCCTCATCACCCACCGTCACCCTTCCCATCCTTTGATACAATGCACAGACGTCATTCCCCTAGTCTATGGACCACCCCATAAAATGTCCGTAAAATGTCCACAAAATGTCCACAAAATGTCCACTGAGTTCCTTCGGTCCATGACTTTGGGCTCCATCTGTCGTGGTGGTCACTCAGGACAGGAGAGGTGATGGGTTGCGTGGAGTTCCTGGGCACCAAAGCCAGCTCAGGTCAGGTCGCTGCTGCAAGGACCTCCTGCTGCAAGGACCTGCTGCGAGGACCCTCCTTGTAAGGCTTCTCCTCCATTGGTTGGGGGGTTCCTGCTATAGTCATCTCCAGAACGTGCAACTCAAATCCTGGGTTACAACAATTTCAAGGTATTTCCATTCCAATCTCCACCCCTGGTCCCTTTGGGCCAGACCATCGGGTTTAACGTTGCAATGAACTCCTCCCCTTGGCCCTGCTCCGCCTTGGACTTATCTACAGACTGCAGTCCCTGAGGGGTGTACCTGCTCCAGTGGAACCTCATCGATGAGCCAGAGGCTCTCCAGGGCTCCACCTGCCACGGCATAGACTTATCCACAGCCACAATCGCTTTGAGGTGCACCTGTTCCAGCATGGCCATGTTCTCCATGGGCCACCATGCCTTCAGAGATAGACCTGCTCCAGAGTGGCCTTCTCCATGGGCCACCATGCCTTCAGAGACAGACCTGCTCCAGCGTGGCCTTCTCCATGGGCCACCATGCCTTCAGAGATAGACCTGCTCCAGAGTGGCCTTCTCCATGGGCCACCATGCCTTCAGAGACAGACCTGCTCCAGCGTGGCCTTCTCCATGGGCCACCATGCCTTCAGAGATAGACCTGCTCCAGAGTGGCCTTCTCCATGGGCCACCATGCCTTCAGAGACAGACCTGCTCCAGCGTGGCCTTCTCCATGGGCCACCATGCCTTCAGAGATAGACCTGCTCCAGAGTGGCCTTCTCCATGGGCCACCATGCCTTCAGAGACAGACCTGCTCCAGCGTGGCCTTCTCCATGGGCCACCATGACTTCAGAGATAGACCTGCTCCACAGATAGACCTGCTCCAGCGTGGCCTTACCCACAGCCACAGTCCCTTCAGAAGTAAACCCGCTCCAACATGGCCTTACCCATGGCTGCGGTCCCTCCAGGGGCGTACCTGCTCTGGTGAGGACTTATCCACGGCCACAGATGCTTCAGGGTGTCCTGCTCCCACGTGGCTTCATCCCCAGGTCCCAGTCCCTTCGACTGGAGTTCCCACTGGAGTTCCAGTCCGTCCAGTACCGCAGCAGCGGAAGAGCAGCGATGCCCTGGCCACCAGCCAACCCGGCAGCATCGCCATCGCGGTTATCACCGTGTCCCCAGGCACAGCAGGGCGAGGCCATCAGCAGCGCAGCGGCGCAGCAAGCAGCGAAAGCAAAAAGCCGCCGCTAACGAGCCCTAGATTCTAATTTACAGCGAGGCAAGCGAGCCAGCCCCACGGCAAGCGCAGGAGCCCGCCGATTAAAAGCTAAATAGCAATTAACAGCTATAAATTTGATCTAGCACATTGCAACCAAACCCGTCGCCGTCTCGCACCCTTCGAACCCCACGTTGGGTTTACGGAGGGGTGGAGAACGTGCTGGTTTGGGCTGGGCTGGAGGTAATCTTCTTCACAGTCGCCGACGAGGGGCCGCGGTTTGGATTTGCGCTGGGAACAGCGTTGCTAACCCCGGGCTGTTTCCGTTCCTGCTGAGCAGTGCTGACACCCAGTCAAGAGCTTTTCTGCTCCTCACCCCACCCCACCAGCGAGCGGCTGGGGGGGCGCAAGGAGCTGGGAGGGGACACGGCCGGGACGGCTGACCCCGACTGCCCAAAGGGACGTCCCGCACCGTACGGCGTCGCGCTCAGCGGATAAAGCTGGGGGAGAAGAAGAATCACACGCCGGGAGTGCTGGCGTTGGTCTTCCCAAGTCACCGTGAGGCGCGATGGAGCCCTGCTGGCCCGGAGATGGCCGAAGCCCGGCCTGCCCCCGGGAAGGGGTGAAGGAATTCCTGGCTTCGCTTCGCCCGCGCGCGCGGCCTTTGCTTTCCCTCTCAAACTGTCTTTATGCCAACCCCCGAGTTTTCTCGCTTTTACCCTTCCGATTCTCTCCCCCATCCCGCCGGGGGGGAGTGAGCGAGCGGCTGGGTGGGGCTGAGTCACCGGCTGGGGTTAAACCACCACACATGGCCACATGTCCACCAGCATCACCGCACCCATGGTGGCATGGCCATGGCCATATGTCCCCTGGCATCACCACACTCATGATGGCACCTCCATGGCCACATTTCCCCAGCATCACCACATCCATGGTGGCATGGCCATGGCCACACGTCCCCTGGCATCATCACATTCATGGTGACACCTCCATGGCCACATGTCCCCTGGCATCACCACACCCATGGTGGCACCTCCATGACCACATGTCCCCTGGCACCACCACATTCATGGTGACACCTCCATGGCCACATGTCCCCTGGCATCATCACATTCATGGTGGCACCTCCATGGCCACATGTCCCTCAGCACCACTGCACCCATGCTGGCATGGCCATGGCCACATGTCCCCTGGCATCACCACACCCATGGTGGCACCTCCATGACCACATGTCCCCTGGCACCACCACATTCATGGTGACACCTCCATGGCCACATGTCCCCTGGCATCATCACATTCATGGTGGCACCTCCATGGCCACATGTCCCTCAGCACCACTGCACCCATGGTGGCATGGCCATGGCCACATGTCCCCTGGCATTACCACACCCATGGTGGCACCTCCATGGCCACATGTCCCCTGGCACCACCACATTCATGGTGACACCTCCATGGCCACATGTCCCCTGGCATCATCACATTCATGGTGGCACCTCCATGGCCACATGTCCCTCAGCACCACTGCACCCATGGTAGCATGGCCATGGCCACATGTCCCCTGGCATCACCACACCCATGGTGGCACGGCCATGGCCACATGTCCCCTGGCATTACCACACCCATGGTGGCACGGCCATGGCCATATGTCCCGTGGCACCATCACCCGAACCATACCATGGCCATGGCCCATGTGCCGTGGTATTGTCACACCTATGGTGGCATGGCCACAGCCACATGTCCCCTGGCACTGCCATGCTGCCCATGGGTGACGGGGGCACGGTGAGCACCCAGGCTCCCCCCGACACCCTGCTCTGCACCCCCAGCGAGCACCCATGGGATGTCATCGATCCCGCTGGCTCCAGCACCCGATGCTCCGGTGTGGGATGTCTCCAACTTCTCCTTGGTGGACGGACATCTGGTCCTTGTGGGCAGGGACGAGGAGGTGAGGACACGGGGACAAGGGTCCCCTGGGCACTCAGGGGCTTGTGCCGGAGTCCCTTGGGTGTCGGGGTGCACAGATGGGTGCTGGGGACGGTGGTGTCTGACCCGTCTGTGCCACCAGGCTTCGTGCAGGAGCAGGAACCGGACAGGGAGCTCCGTCTCCGAGAGCACCAACCTGCACCCGGCGGGTGGCAGGAGGGACCCCGGTGAGCGAGCTCGCCCCGCGCCGGCACGCGCCGATGCCGCGGGGTGTTGGCACGTGCTGGCGTGAGCCGTGTGCATGTGGGTCCGGCGCAGCTCCTGTGCATGGAGCCCCTTGAGCTGCACACCGTGGCTTGCACCGTGCCGTGCGCCGTACGGCCACGCGCCGTGCACCGCACGCCGTGCCGTGCGTCGTGGCCGTGCGCTGCACGGTGCACCATGCCCCATGCCGGCCGTGCGCTGTGACACGCACCATTCACCCTGCACCATGCGCTGTGCCGTGCATTGTGGCCGTGCCCTGTGCCACGCACCGCGCTGTGCACCGCGCACCGCGCACCGTGCTCCGCACCACGGCCATGCGCCACACCACGCGCCATGCGCTGTGCACCACGACACGCGCCGTGCTGTGCGCTGTGCGCCGTGCCCCAACCCCACGTCTTGCATCATGGCCATGCCCTGTGCCGTGCCCCGTGCCCCGTGCCGTGCTCCGCAGTCATGCCCCGTGCCGTGCCCTGTGCCGTGCACCGTACCACACCCCATGCCGTGCCCGGTGTTGCGCCCATGCCGTGCCAGATGCCATGTTGCACACCGTGCCATGCGCTGTGCGCCGTGCCCCATGCTGCGCCGCGTGCTGTGCCTCGTGTCATCCACCCTGCTAAGCCTCGTGTCACACCGCGTCGTGTCCGGTGCTGTGCACCATGCCATGCACCGTGCTGTGCCCTGTGCCGCACCTCATGCAGTGCCCCATGCCGTGCCCCGTGCCATGCGCCACACGACGTGCCACGCCGTGCTCTGTGCTGTGCACCACGCCATGCACCACGCCCCACACCCCACGCCATGCCCTGTGCCATGCCCCACGCCGTGCAGCACACCATGCCTCGTGCCATGCACCATGCCATGCCCCATGCAGCGTCCCGTGCCGTGCCCCATGCCACGCAGCATGCCGTGCCCCACGCCACGCCCCACACGACGTGCCACGCCATGCCCTGTGCCATGCCCCACGCCGTGCACCGCGCACCGTGCACCACACCATGCCTCGTGCCATGCACCGTGCCATGCCCCATGCACGACGCCGTGCACCACGCCATGCTGCGCACCGTGCCGTGCCCTGTGCCGAGCACCACGTCGGGCATCATACCCCATGCCAGGCCCCACGCCATGCGCCATGCCATGCCCTGTGCCATGCACTACGCCGTGCCCCACGCCCCATGCCCCACGCCGAGCCCACCGCGAGGAGGAAGCGCTGGGTGCAAGGCTGCCTTGTACCATTACCGCTTCCTCCACGCTGCTGTGTCTGCTGATCCGAGCGATAAACACTTTCGGCTTCCTCCCCGCGCCCCTCGCCAGCGCGGGCAGACGGCATCGCCGCCAGCCATGGGGCCCCGCCGCTGGCTGCTCTGCGCCGCGCAGGGAGGTGAGTTACCCCCTCACCCCGGCACCCGCTTGGCACCGGGGCCGTCACCCGCATGGCACTGGGGTGGGGATTGTCCTGGATGGGTGCTTGGCATCGCGGCGTCACAGTACCGGGGCTGCGTCACCAGTACCGGGGCTCCGTCACCAGCACCGTGCACCGGAGCCGAGGCAGCAGGATACATCCCTCTGCCCCCTTCTCCCTCGCACCCATGAGCACCCATTTTCAGCACCCGAAGCTCGGCTACATCTCAGGGCTACAGATACGGTGAGGTGCCGGCAGGATTTGGCACCCAGGACCGGGCGTCTGGGTCCTTCCTCCAGTTTTGGTTGATGTTTCAAGGGGGGGGGAGGGGGATGTGGGTGTACCCTGCCCCCCCCACCCCTGGCATGGTGTTGGGGTGCTTGGGGTGTGGGTAAAGGGGGGGGTCCTGATGCTGGGTGCCCCTCCAGACCCGGCTGCGGATGAGAGGAGCACCCGCGGTGCTGGGAGAAGCACTGAGAGCGAGACCTCCTCCACCTCCCAGTTCAGCAATGTCAAGGTGGGCACCCCCCACCCCGATTCTAGCCCCCCCCCTCCACCCAGGGTGCTCAGCCGCACCCATGGGTGACACGGCAGCCGTCTCCTTACCCCATCCAGGGGTTGTTGTGGAAGAGGCTTCGGGAGAGGAAAGTTCGTGGCGTCCCCAAAGCCGAGACGCCGGCAGTGATAGTCCCTGACGGCGAGAGGTACGGCACCGCAGAGGGCGGGGGAGGGAGGTGGGTGCTGGTGAGGGTGCCCCCGTGACGGTCCTGTCCCCGTAGGGTGCCCAGCCGGAGTGGTTCCCGGGAGTCGCTGCTGCCGCCGCCGAGCGCGGCTGAGCTGGACCTTACCGGGGACAATGTCATCGTCCGGCCCGTGCACGGCAGCATTGTGGGCGAGAAGTTTTGCTTTCAGGTAATGGGCTTGGGTGGGTGCTCAGGGTGCCCTGGAGAGGCACCCAGGGCACCCCAGGCAACCCGGAGAGGCACTCAGGGCACCCTAAGCACCCTTGATGGGCACCCAGGGCACCCCAAGCATCCTGGAGGGGCACCCAGGGGACCCAGGGCACCCTGCACAGGCACCCAGGGCACCCTAAGCACCCCAGACAACCTGGAGGGGCACCCAGAGCACCTCAGGCAATCTGGAGGGGCACCCAGGGGACCCAGGGCACCCTGCACAGGCACCCAGTGCACCCCAGGCACCCTGGAGAGGCACCCAGGGCACCCCAAGCATCCTGGAGGGGCACCCAGGGCACCCCAAGCACCCTTGATGGGCACCCAGGGCACCCCAAGCATCCTGGAGGGGCACCCAGGGGACCCAGGGCACCCTGCACAGGCACCCAGGGCACCCCAGGCACCCTGGAGAGGCACCCAGAGAATTCAGGACAGGCATCTGGGGCACCCTAGGGTGTCCTGTACAGGCACCCGGTGCACCCCAGGCAACCTGGAGGGGCACCCAGGGCAACTTGGGCAATCTGGAGAGGCACCCAGAGCACCCAGAGCACCCTAGGCATCCTGGAGGGGCACCCAGAGCACCCTAATCATCCTGGAGAGGCACCCGTGGCACCCCGGGCACCCTGCCAAGGCACCCAGGGCACCCCAATGGGACACCCCAGCCCAGCCCTTGGCCTTGGGCACCCAGAGCCCCCAGCGCAGCCCTCCCAGGCACCCTAGGACGCTCCCCAGACACCCTCCCTGCACCCAGATCATCACGGGCGAAGGCAGCCGGTCCTTCGGGTGCACGTCCCTGGCCGAGCGCGACCGCTGGATCGAGAACCTGCGCCGAACCGTGCAGCCCAACAAGGTGGGACTGTGGGGACACCCATGGGACACCTCTGCCACCCCAGGGGACCCCCAGCACCCTGACATGAGGGGCCACCCGCTGCCCTCCTGTCTCCCCAGTGGGCAGGATGAGGCCTGCTGGCAGGGCTGGGTGGGGAAACTGAGGCACGAACCCCCCACCCTACCCTGGAGCCCTGCAGGCACCCACAGCTCCGTGTCCCCTTGTGTCCTGCTGTCCCCCGGAGGGCTTGGCTGGCCCCCATGTCCCCTCCTGTCCCCTGGTAGCTTGGCTGTCCCCTCGTGTCACCTCCTGTCCCGCTGTGGGTTTGGCTGTCCCCTCCTGTCCCCCTGAGGATTTGGTTGTCCACCCATGTCCCCATGTCCCCTCCTGTCCTCCATGTCCTCTGCAGTCCTCCATGTCCCATCATGTCCCCATGTCCCCCCACAGAATCCCTGTCCCCTCCTATTCTTCCATGTCTCCTCCTGTCCCCAGTGTCCCCTCCAGTCCCCCATGTCCCCTCTTGTCCCCTATGTGCCCTCCCATCCCCCATGTTCCCTCCTGGCCCCAGTGCCCCCTCCTGGCCCCCTCCTGGCCCCAAGCCCCTCCACTGCATCCCGTGTCCCCTCCAGTCCCCCATGTCCCCTCCAGTCTCCCACGTCTCCTCCTGTCCCTCCATGTCCCCTCTTGTCCCTCCATGTCCCCTCCTGTCCCCATTCCCACCCTGTCTCCCATGTCTCCTCCTGTCCCTCCATGTCCCCCCATTCCCACGTCCCCCCACTCTCCCCGTCCCCCATGTCCCCTTCATCCCCGCATGTCCCCTCCTGTCCCCCATGTCCCCTTCATCCCCGCATGTCCCCTCCTGTCCCTCTGTCCCTCCATGTCCCCTCCATCCTGTGTCCCTCCCTGTCCCCCATGTGTCCCCCGTTCCCCATGTCCCCTCCTGTCCCTCCATGTCCCCTCCATCCCCACGTGTCCCTCCCTGTCCCCCAGGTCCCCTCCTGTCCTCGTTCCCCCCATCCCCACATTCACCCACGGAATTCCCTATCCCCCACAGATTCATTCACCCCCTGCCACGTCCCCCACTGTCCCCTTGACCCCCACCCATGTCGCCCACCCCGGCAGGACAACTGCGAGCGCCTGGAGCTGGCGCTGAGCCTGTGGGTGTACGAAGCACGGGACCTGCCACCTCGGCGGCGTCTCCGTTGTCAACTCCACCTGGACGGCACCCTCTTCGCCCGTACCACCGCCAAGGTGGCCGGTCCTGATGGCGAGCTCTTTTGGGGTGAACTCTTCCAGTTGGCCGCCCTACCACCCGCCCGTGCCCTCACCCTCGCCCTTTGCCGCGATGACCACCCCGGTCAACCGGTGGCCTCCATCACCGTCCCCTTGGCTGAGTTGGCAGCTGCCCGGCAGCCCTTGGAGCGCTGGTACCCGCTCAGCGGTCCTGGGGGAGGTGAGCGGCTGCCGTCAGTGAGGGTGCGCGGGCGCTACCGGGAGGTGCGGGTGCTGCCCATTGTGCGCTACAAGGAGTTGGCTGAGTTCATCACCTTCCATTACCGGGAGTTGTGCGCCCGTCTGGAACCCACCATCGCCGTGCGGCACAAGGAGGAGCTGGCCGGTGCTCTGGTCCACGTCTTGCAGAGCACCGGGAAGGCCAAGGTGGAGTGGGTGCTGGCCACGGGGGTTGGGGGGAGGGGGGGTGAGGGGCAAGATGGGTGCTGCCTGGGGTGCTGCGGGCATGGTGGTTGGGTTGGGATTGACATCATGGTGCCAGGAGAGCTGGGGTGGGGTGGGATGGGATGGATGAGTTGGGTTAGGTTAGGATGGGTTGCGTTGGGTTGGGTTGGGTTGGGTTGGGATAGGATGGGATAGGGTGGATGGGTTGGGTTAGGTTGGGATGGGTTGGGATGGGTTGCGTTGGGTTGGGTTGGGTTGGGATAGGATGGGATGGGGTGGATGGGTTGGGTTGGGTTGGGTTGGAATGGGATGGGAGAGTTGGGTTGGGTTGGGTTGGGTTGGGTTGGGTTGGGTTGAGTTGGGTTGAGTTGGGTTGGGTTGGGATGGGATTGGATTGGTGGGGTGGGATGGAAAATGCAATTCAAGGGAGTGCCAGGAGATCCTGGCGCTTCCCAGGGTGGGTTGATCAAGGCTGTTTGAGGCCATGGGGTGCCCGCTGAGGCCTTCAACACATCCACCTGGCAGTCGTTCCTCATTGACCTCGGTGTGGCCGAGCTGGACCGCTTCGATGACCGTGAGGCGCTGATCTTCCGTGAGAACACGCTGGCCACCAAGGCCATCGATGAGTACATGAAACTGGTGGGGGGCAAGTACCTCCAGGACACGCTGGGTACGTCTGAACGTTACAGGTCTTTGTGGGACATTATGGGGTGTTATAGGGTGCAGGACATCCTGGGCACGACATTACAGGGTGCTACAGGGTGTTATGGGGTGCAGGGCATGGGCAGAGCATTACGGGGCTGAAGGACACCCCCAGGACATCCATGGGGATGTGGTGGGGGCTTGTCACAGCCGTGCCCATGGTGGTGGCTGGTCGGTCCCCTTATGGGCTGTCCCTTGGTGCCCAGGTGAGGCCTTGGCCCAGCTCTGCACCTCAGATGATAGCTGCGAGGTTGATCCCAGCAAATGTTCCGGCCTTGACCTCTCCGACAACCAGAACAACCTGCGGCAGGTCTGCGAGGAGACCTTCCAGCGCATTGCTGCGTCCTGCGAGTGAGGGACAGCCCTTGCGTGGGCATGGGGTTGGGCATGGGGATGGCCATGGGGGTGGGCACCTGCACAGGGATGGGTTTGGGCATGGACACCAGCACGGGCAATGGGACAGGCATGAAGGTGGGCACCAACCCCAGGAGGACTTGGGGAAAAAGCTTGGAGATGGGCATGGGCACAGGGATGAGCTTGGGGACAGGAATGGGAATGGGCAGGAGGCCGGGCACCGGCACCAGGATGGGCACGGGGATGGGTTTGGGGACTGGCACCATCCCTGGGTTGGGGATGGGCACCAGGAAGGACCTGGGGACAACCTTGGGGATGGACATGAAGGACAGGGATGGGCACCGTCCGTGGGATGGAGATGGGGACGGGCACCAGGAAGGACCTGAGGACAACCATGGGGACAGGGATGGGCACCGTCCCTGGGATGGACATGGGGATGGGCACCAGGAAGGACCTGGGGACAAGCTTGGGGACGGACATGAAGGACAGGGATGGGCACCGTCCCTGGGATGGACATGGGGATGGGCACCAGCAAGGACCTGAGGACAACCATGGGGACAAGCACAGGGGACCGACACAGGAACAAGCATCGGCATGGTGGGCACCTTGTCCCACAGCACATCATGGTGGCACACGGGGGGGCTCCAGGACCACCCACCTGCCCCAGCCCCCATCAGGACGTGTCTCCCCGCAGCGCCTTCCCGGCAGAGCTGGGCGAGATCTTCGCGGCGTGGCAGGAGGAGTGCGCGGCGCGGGGCAAGGAGCCCATCGGGCAGCGCCTGGTCTCGGCCTCCCTCTTCCTGCGGTTCCTCTGCCCCGCCATCATGTCCCCCAGCCTCTTTGGCCTCGTCCAGGAGTACCCGAGTGAGGCCACCGCCCGTACCCTCACCCTCGTGGCCAAGGTCATCCAGAACCTGGCCAACTTCACCACGTACGTCATGGCAGGGCACAGCACCAGTACTGGTGGGGAGGGACATTCACATGGGGAAGCCATGGGGCAGGGGGGACATCCCCTATATGGTGTGTGGCACGTGCCGGGGATGGTCACGGGGCAGTAGGGTTGTCCCCAACATACCATGGAGCAGCAGAGATGTCCCCTATGTGCCACGGGGCAGCAGGGACATCTCCTACACGCTATATGGCAAGCAGGGACATCTCCTACATGTCATGAACCAGCCATGGGGCAGCAGAGAACTTCTCCACTCCATGCATGGGGCTGATGTGTCCCAGCAGCAGAGCCTCATGTGTCACCTGTGGTGGCCTGACCTATGGCTGGCTTGGTCCATGATCCTGGAGGTGGCTTGGCCCGTGACCATGGTGGTGGCCCAGGCCATCACCTGGCCGCCAGGTAACCGGACATTGTGGTCCCCAGGTTTGGCGAGAAGGAGGCCTACATGGGCTTCATGAATGAGTTCTTGGAGCACAACTGGAGCACGATGACGGCCTTCCTGCAGAGCGTGGCCAACCCCGAGAGCAGCATCCACATGGCCACCTACGATGGCTACGTGGATCTGGCCCTGGAGCTCGCCACTCTCCACCTCCTGCTTTGTGACATCTTCTCCAGCCTAGACCAGGTGCCACCACCCATTTGTCCCCAAGGGTAGCTGGCGAGACTGGCCACCTCCTCCCCACAAAAAGCTGGTGTCCGCTGCCCCGTGGGTGGCACAAGGCCACCCATTGTCCCCATAATGTCCTTGTCTCATCCTGGCAGGCCACGCAGGAGGAGCTGGAGCCCCTGCCCACCATCCTCACCGCCATCAGGGAGGGGACTCCTGTCCCCGTCTCCGTCCGGCTCAGCTCCACCACGGAGCGAAGGTACTGGTGGGTGGACAGGGACACACATGGGACCAAGGTGGATGTGTGGGGCCAGGAGGAGCTTTGGTAGAGGGGGGACACTAGGATGGGTTTGGGGTGGTTCTGGTCCTGGCTCGGTTCAGGGGATGGTTCAGGTCTTGGTTGGGTCTAGGGAGATTCTGGTCCAGAATGGGCTTGGAGTCACTGGTCCCGGTTGGGTTCAGGGGATGGTTTTGGTCCCTGATGGGTTCAGCAGATGGTTGTGGTCCAGGCAGGGGATGGTTCTGGGCTGGGCTGGGTTTGGTCGACACATCTGGTCCAGGCTGGCTCCAGCAGGTGTTTCTAGTCCCAGATGGATTTAGCAGGAGGTTCTGGTCCTGGCCGGGTTCAGGATGGTTCTGGTCCCGTCTGGGTTTGAGGTGACTCTGGTCCCAGCTGGGTTTGAGGATGGTTCTGGTCCCAGCTGGGTTTGAGGATGGTTCTGGTCCCAGCTGGGTTTGAGGATGGTTCTGGTCCCAGCTGGGTTTGCAGGATGGTTCTGGTCCCAGCTGGGTTTGAGGTGACTCTGGTCCCAGCTGGGTTTGAGGATGGTTCTGGTCCCAGCTGGGTTTGAGGATGGTTCTGGTCCCAGCTGGGTTTGCAGGATGGTTCTGGTCCCAGCTGGGTTTGAGGATGGTTCTGGTCCCAGCTGGGTTTGGGGGATGTTTCTGATCCTGACTGGGTTTGGGGGACGTTCCTGGTCCCAGATGGGCTCAGGAGATGGGTGCAATCCCAACCGGGTTTGGGGTGCTTCTGGTCCTGGTTGGGTTCAGGCTGGTTCTGGCCCTTCCTAGGTCCGGCACCACGCTGGTACCTGGCCGTGCCATCGCCCCATCTCCCCTTGCAGCCCGGCGGAGAGCTTCAAACCAGGCTTCGTGCCACCGCGAGAACTGAGCAAGCACAGCCCCCTCATCAAGAGCCAGTCCCTCATCAGCGTCCGCCGCGTCCGGGGCCGGGAGGATGGACCAGAACCGGAGCCATCACCGGCACCGGTGCCATCACCACCGCCCAGCCGGGAACGCCGCAACGTGCAGCGCACCCAGAGCGTGCCGGCGCAGAGCAAAGCCGCCCGGCGCCTACGCAAGCAGAGCAGCGCCGAGCATGTGGCGGAGCCACCGGCTGAGGACAACCCGAGGTCCCTTGTCCCCCGCGACGCACCGGTAAGCCACGGCAGCCGCCACGCCACCACGTCGGGGCCGGTGCTCCGAGGAGGACGTCGGCGTTAACAGGTGCTGCCGGTGCCGTAGGGTCGTGGGAAGCTGCGCTCGTCGGTGTCGCTGCCACGCAAGTCGACGGTGCCGTGGCAGCGCTACGCGGAGGAGGCGGCGGTGACGGCACAGCGCGAACTCTACGCCATCCGCCCGTTGGAGAAGGTAACCCTGGGGTGGGTGGCAGCCGAACCCACCGGGGTGCCCCGCTGACCCCCCACCCCGTCCCCGTCCCCCTCCAGCACGGACGGTTGATCGAGGCGCTGCGGAAGGAGGTGGCGGAGAACCGGGAGAAGTTACGGCAGGCGGAGATGCAGGCGGGCGAGATGGAGGTCCAACACCGCGGCTTGCGGCAGGAGCAGGGTCAGCACCGAGAGCAGCTCGAGCGTCTCCGGCAGCAGTTGGAGGAGGCGAACGCCCGCGCGGCCAATTTGGGTGCCAGGTAGGGATGGGGAGTGGGTGCCCCAAACCAGTGGGTGCCCCAAAGCAGTGGGTGCCCCATGCCAGCGGGTGCCCCACCACGGGGTCGGGGTCTCGGCTCATCCCCAACCCAATTAGGTTGGCGGCGGCTGAAGGCACCAGGAAGAAAGACCTGGAGAGGCTGAAGACCAGCGAGGAGAAGAACCGAGAGCTGGTAAGAGCCAGGCCGTGGGAGCACCCATGGGTGACAAGAGGGACCTGGGTGGGGGCTGACGCGGTCCCCTCGCAGGAGAGACGGCTGTCGGCGCTGGAGAGGGAGCAGGCGGAGCTGCGGGGTGCCATCGCCCAGGCCCTGGGCCACCCTGGGAGGACGGGCCACCGGCTGCTGGCACGGGGTTGGGACGAGAGTGGTGACGATGCTCAGGCCACCAGTGTGTAACCGGCTGTCCCGATGTCCCCGACGTGTCCCTGCAGCCCAGTCACCCACCATCTCCTGGGCCTTTCCGAAGGGTGTTTGGTCCCTACCCAGCGGGGTGTCCCCTCCCCAGGCAATAAACGACGTTGGTGTCACCGTCACAAGGTGCTTGGTTGTGTCCTGCCACCGCTCGGGGCTCTGTCCCCAATCCCATCCTGTCCCCAGCACCCTACGCTTGCCTGGGGTATGCCAGGACCTGGGGCAGTGACAGGGATGGCAGGGCCATGGGGACCCCTGGGGACATGGTCATGGAGACACTTTGGGCCAGCCATGGGCATGGCAGGGCCATGGGGACATTTTGAGGACACGGTCATGGGACCCTTTGGGGCAGTGACGGGGATGGCAGGGCCATGGGGACCTGGAGCGGGGCCATGGGCACCTGGGGAAGTGACAAACATGGCAGGGCCATGGGGATCCCTGGGGACACAGTCAAGGGGACCTCAGGCAGTGACAGAGATGACAAGGCCATGGGAACCCCTGGGGACATGGTCATGGAGACGCTTTGGGCCAGGGATGGGGATGACAGGGCCGTGGGGACCCTTTGGGACAGGGCCACGAGGTCCCCTCAGGGATGGCAGAACCTGGAGCAGACCCACAGAGACCTGGGGAAGTGACAGAGGTGTCAGGGCCATGGGGACCCCTGGACAGGGCCATGGGGACACTCTGGGAACACGAGGGCCATGGGGACACTTTGGGATAGGGCCATGGGGACACTTTGGGGACAACAGGGCCATGGAGACCCCTCAAGGCAGGGCCATGGCGTCCCCTCGGGGATGGCAGATCCATGGGGGACCCCTCAGGGCAGGGCCATGGGGACACTTTGGGGACAGCAGGGCCATGGGAACCCCTGGGGACAGGGCCATGGGGACACTTTGGGGACAGCAGGGCCATGGGGACCCTTTGGGACAGGGCCATGGGGACACTTTGGGGACAGCAGGGCCATGGGGACCCTTTGGGACAGGGCCATGGGGACATTTTGGGGACAAGAGGTCCATGGGGACTCTTTGGGACAGGGCCATGGGGACACTTTGGGGACAGCAGGTCCATGGGGACCCTTTGGGACAGGGCCATGGGGACACTCTGGGGACAGCAGGGCCATGGGGACCCTTTGGGACAGGGCCATGGGGACACTCTGGGGACAGCAGGGCCATGGGGACCCTTTGGGACAGGGCCATGGGGACACTTTGGGGACAAGAGGTCCACGGGGACCCTTTGGGACAGGGCCATGGGGACACTTTGGGGACAGCAGGGCCATGGGGACCCTTTGGGACAGGGCCATGGGGACACTTTGGGGACAAGAGGTCCATGGGGACTCTTTGGGACAGGGCCATGGGGACACTTTGGGGACAGCAGGTCCATGGGGACCCTTTGGGACAGGGCCATGGGGACACTCTGGGGACAGCAGGGCCATGGGGACCCTTTGGGACAGGGCCATGGGGACACTCTGGGGACAGCAGGGCCATGGGGACCCTTTGGGACAGGGCCATGGGGACACTTTGGGGACAAGAGGTCCACGGGGACCCTTTGGGACAGGGCCATGGGGACACTTTGGGGACAAGAGGTCCACGGGGACCCTTTGGGACAGGGCCATGGGGACACTTTGGGGACAGCAGGTCCATGGGAACCCCTGGGGACAGGGCCATGGGGACACTTTGGGGACAGCAGGGCCATGGGGACCCTTTGGGACAGGGCCATGGGGACACTTTGGGGACAAGAGGTCCATGGGGACCCTTTGGGACAGGGCCATGGGGACACTTTGGGGACAGCAGGGCCATGGGGACCCTTTGGGACAGGGCCATGGGGACACTTTGGGGACAGCAGGGCCATGGGAACCCCTGGGGACAAGGCCATGGGGACACTTTGGGGACAAGAGGTCCATGGGGACCCTTTGGGACAGGGCCATGGGGACACTTTGGGGACAGCAGGGCCATGGGGACCCTTTGGGGACGGCAGGGCCACGGGGACCCCTTGGGACAGGGCCATGGCGTCCCCTCGGGGTTGACAGGACCCCCCTGGGGTCCCCTCAGGGCCACCCCTTCCCACACCAGGCAGACCTTCCCCCTCCGCCCCCCCAAGATGGCCGGGCGGCGCCGCCGTCGCTCATCGATGACGTACAACCCCGCGCCGCCCTCTCTCCCCCCCTCCCCCTCCCTCCTGGAAGGTCGCCGCGCCGCCTCTCCCCTTCCCTCCTCCCCCGCCACTCCCAAGATGGCGGCGACGCCGAGCTGCCGACGTCATCAGCAGCGCGCCGCGCGGGTCGGGGAGGGCGGAGGGCGGCGGCGGCGACGCGCAGCGGCCGCTCCGGCGGGGCGGGCGTGCGCGGCGGGGCCGGCGCGGCCCAACATGGCGGCGGCGACGGCGGCAGCAGCGGCGGAGGCGGCGCTGGGACCCCGTTCGCCGCCCCCAAGATGTCGGCGGCGGCCTGGTCGCGCGCGGCGTGACGTAGTCAGGCCCCGCCGCCGGGAGGGGGGCGGGGGAGCGGCCGGAGCGGCGCAGGAGGCGGCGGCGGCGGCGGCGGCGGCGGCGGCAGCGGCGGGACCGGCCGGGCCCCCGGGGGGGGATTTAAAGGGACCATGTCCCCGGCGCGGCGGCTGCTGTGGAGGCCGGAGCCGGGCAGGAGGCGGCGGGGGCGGCGGTTGCAGCAGCGACGCCGCTGAGGAGGAGCAGCCCGGCGGGCCCGGCCCCGGGGGGCCGGCAGGGTGAGTGCCCGGGGCGGGGGGGGGGCCTGGCCCGGCGGGAGACAAAGCGGAGCCGCTACCGGGGACCCGCGGCTGGGTCGGGGAGGCGACGCTGACCCTCCCCTCCCCGCGCCCCCCCCAATACCGGCCCCGTCCGGGGTGCTGAAACGTGGGGTGGGGGAACCCGGGCGTCCGGGGGACCCGGGGCCTGAGGTAACCGGGAAGGGACCCAGGCGTCGGAGGAGGGGGGCGAGGACCCAGGCGGCCCGGGGAGGGCGGGCATGGGGGGAGGGGTGATGGGGGGTGATGGGGGGACCCAGGCGTCCGGGTGGGCATGGAGGAGGCGGGGAGGGGGACGACTGTGCCGAGGAGGGGACCCAGGCGTCCGGGGTGGGGGGCGAGGACCCAGGCGGCCTAGGGGGGGCTGTGGTGATGGGGGGGGACCCAGGCGGCCGGGTGGGCGTGGGGAGGGGGGGGGTCTGTGCCGAGGAGGGGACGCAGGCGTCCGCGACAGGCAGGGGGGTAGGTACAGGCAGGTGCCGGGCAGCAACACCGGGACACCGGTACCGAGTGGCGCCGGATTCGGCATCCAGCGACTGCGAACGTGGGGAGAGGACGGATCCAGACCCGCACTAACGCTTCCCCTCAGCCCTTCCCGCGCCGGTTCACCTCCACCGCGATCGCCGGTACCGTTCTTGCGCCGGTGGACGGAGGCCGACCTCTGCCGAGCTCGTTAACCGGGGTTAAACGAGCATCCGGCGATGGGCGACCTCGTAATCTTCAGCGGGAGCTTTTCATCTCCCGCTTCCACCGGCCGGAGCGGTGTCGGGGCCGGCGGGGGGCTGTGAAGGCGGCGGTGCCACGGCGTTTCACCCCGTGCTGGGGATTGGCAGCGCCGGTGGGTTCGGTGGCAGGTTTTGGCGCGGTGCCACGGTGCCGGGAATGTTTCCTCTTCCCAAGCAGCTCGATGGTGGGGAGCCGGTCGGAGCCCAGCCGGCACCACCGCCGTACGGCACGAAGGCGAGAGTGGTGCTGCCATCGCTCGGAGCAGCTTTCGGCTCGTCCTGGCACAGCTTGATGCCACTTGGAGCAGCTTTTGGCTCATCCCGGCATGGCTCGACGCTGGATTTCCCTTCCTGGCACGTCGTTTAAGAGGAGCTGGCGCACAAAGCGTCTCCGCTCGACACCGCGAAATCTCCCTCTGGCAGCACCGGCGACCCTGCAGCCGAATTCCCCGAGGATCCCAGCACCGGCAAAGCCCCGCATCCCAACAAAACCCCTCGGCACAGGATTTGCCGGCTTGTAGCCACGACCGTCGGAGCAGAAATGGAAGAGCTCCCTGGGGCACGCGTCCTTTGCTCATTATGGCTCCGGGATGGTGGAAAAAAAAAAAAGCCACTTTTCTGCTAAACGAGCTCGTTAACGCCGGGGAGGAACGTCGCCGATCGCTTGAAGCTTCCCCGCAGAAGGAGATCATCCGGGATCTCGGCTCGAGTCCTGGGAGCTTTCCGGATCCTCCCCGAATTCCTCCCGCGTCGAAATCCAGAGCGCTTGCTCCCCTTCGGAGTTTTCTTTGTGGGTGCGATGTGTTTTGCGTGTAATCGGCGTCGGTGCGAGCGTGCTGGACCCTGCGCGCTTGGTTGTGGCCCGGGATGGAGCGAGGGAAACCGGTGCCGCCGTCCTGTGTCGCGGCTCCGCTCTGCCACGCGAGGAAGAAGAAACCACACAGGGGAAAAAACACGCGGCTAGAGTCTGCCCAGTTCAAGCGTGCTGGGAGCGTGCCAGTCCCTGCAAGCTTGGCCGTGACCTGGCATGGAGGAGGAGAAGCCAGTGCTGTCCTCCTACATCGCGACTCTGCTCTGCCAGCAAGGAAAAAAACCAAACACGTGGGGGGAAAAAAACCACGCGGCCGGAGCCTGCCCGGCTCAAGCACGCTGGGAGCGCGCGGGACCTTGTGCACTTGGCTGTGACCTGGCACAGAGGAGGAAAAAACAGCATTGTCCTCCTGCGTTGTGATTCTGTTCTGCCAGCAAGGGGAAAAAAAAAACAAAAAACAAACACGTGAGGGGAAAAAAACCGTGTGGCTAGAGCCTGCCCGGCTCAAGCACGCCAGGAGCGTGCGGGACCGTGCGCGCTTGGCCGTGACCTGGCACCTGGGAAAAACGGTGCCGTCCTCCTGCGTTGTGGATCCGCTCTGCCACAGGAGGGAAAAAAATCCCCCAAAACACGTGGGGGAAAAATATGTACGTGGCTGGAGCCCGCCTGACTCAAGCGTGCCGGACCCGACGCGCTTGGCCGTGACCCAGCATGGAGGGGGAAAATCTGGCGGCCGTTCTCCTGCGCCGTGGCTCCGCTTTGCGGCACGACTCTCCCAGGGAGCAAGAAAACCACGCGAGGAAAAAACACGTGGCCGTTGCCTTGCCTGGCTCAAGCGCGCCAGACCCTGCGCGCTTGGCAATGACCCGGCATGGAAGAGGATAAACCAGTGCCGTCTTCTTGCGCCGTGTCTCCGCTGTGCCGCGTGTCCCTCCGGGGAGGGGGGGAATAAAAAAACCATGCAGGGAAAAAACACGCGGCCGTAGCCTGCCCGGCTCAAGCGTGCCGTGAGCGCGCCGGACCCTGCACGCTTGGTCATGATCCAGTACGAAGGGGGGAAAAAAAACCAGTGCTGTTTTGCGGCACGGCTCCGCTCTGCCACAGGTTTCTCCCAGGGAGGAAAAAAAAAATCGGGGGGGAAAAAACACGCGGCCGTAGCCTGCCCGGCTCGAGCGTGCCATGAGCGCGCCGGACCCTGCACGCTTGGTCACGATCTGATACGAAGGGGGAAAAACCGGCACCGTTCTCCTGCGTCGTGGCTCTGCTCTCCCAGCAAAGTAAAAAAAATAAAAATAAAAAAACCCAAAACCCACGGCGGGGGTGGGGGGAGGGAAACCCACGAAGCCTTTCCTGACCGAAGCGTGCAGCAAGCGTGCAGGGTAACCCACTGCAGAAACTGTGCCGGGAGCCGTTTGGCCTGGGGAAAGGCCCCTTCCTCTTGACTTCCAGGGAAGGCAGCGATTGTCCCCACTTAACCGGTTTAGCATTTAAATTGTCCCAATTCTGCTCCGCCTTTGCATGGCTCTGGGGCGATGGGCTGGGGGAAGGGTTTCCGCAGTCCGGCTCCCACCCTTGAAGCGAGCAGAGCTTGGGAAGCGAGCTTGGGAAGCGAGCGGAGCTTGGGAAGCGAGCTTGGGAAGCGAGCGGAGCTCGGGAAAAGGCTTTTTAAACTTTACGGTAAGCGCTGGGGTCTTTTAGGGTGCTGGTGTGGAGCGAGCTGGGAGGGGGAAAAAAAAAAATCTCTCTTTTTTGGAGAGCTTGAAAACACCCAAGAGGGTTTTTGGGGAGGATGGTGGGTTTTTAGGGAGCGCCGCCGGCACGGCAGATGGATGGATGCATGTTTTGGGAAGGATAAAAGGGAAAACTTTTGAAAAATTTGGTTTTTTTTGGTGAGCAAGGTGGGGGATGCAGCAACGATGTGTCCCCCCCCAGTCTGCGCCAGATCGTGTTTGGTTGGGTTTGGGGTTTTGGTGGGTCGAGGTGCCGGTGGGTGATGCTGAGCCCGGTGTTGGGGTGCGGGTGGGGGATTTGGCGTCGTTCCCGGCGCGGGGGTTTCGGCACGGCTGCGGTGGGACGCGTTTTGGTGAGGAAAGATTTGGACGGAGCTGGCGAGCGCGGTGCCGAAGGGATGCTGCGATTTATCGCTGGGGAAAGGAGCCGGCGGTCCCTGAGGGATGCCAGATTCTGTCCTGGAGTTGGCTTGGCTCAAACCCGCATCCCAAAAAACCTGCAATTTTTTAAAAGAAACCCGTTTTGTGGGTTTTTTCACCCATTCTCACCTGGATGGATCCTCCCGGCTTGGGAATGTGCTGAGGTCTCCGGCCGGGCTGAGATGTGGCTGCAAATAAAAAGGCAAAACTCTGCGATGGCTTTTCCCCCTGGCATCCCAGGTGCTGCTGCCTGTCCCCTGCCTGTCCCCTGCCTGTCCCCTGCCTGTCCCCTGCCTGTCCCCTGCCTGTCCCCTGCCAGCTTTGCCGGCACATTGCCACCATGCACCCGGCACGTTGCCGTGCCTTTTTATTTCCTTGCAGCGGGACAACACATTTTGGGGCAGCTTCTCGCCGTTTGACAGCACGCCGGGAAACACTGGGAGAAACGCCGGCACCGTGCCGGCTGCTGGGCTCCAATCTTGCCGGCACTGCGCGATGTGGAGGCTTCTCTGACGCTCCTTGCTGGCACAACGGATGAGCCGCCATGGCACGATGGGAGATGCGGTAAAAAGGGAATGCCGCGCGTGTCCGACCGGATTTAAGCCGGACGGTGGTTAAAGATGATGCCACGATCTGCTGCTTCCCCCGACAAACTGGTGTGGGGAGAGCGGGCGGCTTTGTCCCGGTGGAGCATCCCTCATCCCAGCCCACCAGCACCGAGCCGACACCGCGGCAAACCCCTAAACATCCACAAATTTGGGGTTTGCTCCCCAAAAACCCTTCATAGACTTGGGCGAAGCGTCAATGCGGCACCGCTCTTTGGGGTAAGAGCATCCCACCGGCACGGGTATCGGGTGCCGTGTCAGGGCAACGCTGGTGGAATATCTGTACAAACCGAAGCCAGCTGGAGCAACCGATCCTCACGGAAGAAAGACGCCGGCACACGGAGCCAACGTTTTTAATTTATTTAATTGAATTTCTATTTTCACTTCTTATTGGGAAACTAACCCACGTCGGCTCCAGGCATCGTTCCCTGGGGAAGCGACCGGCACTGGCTGCTTCGGGGCGGGAGAGATTTCAGGGTGGCGTTTTGGGGTGGCCGCCAGGCGTTGGGGTTTGCTCCATCGCTCTCCTCCCTCGGCCCTGGGGCGGGGAAACATCTTGCGCCAGCTCGAATAATTCCCTCTTCATTTGCGTTCTTTACCTTGAAGGTATTTATAGTCTCTTCTCTGCCTTCTCCTTCCTTGCCGGGGTAAATTTAGCTCCTTCGCTCTCCTCCTGTGCCTTTATCCTCCGGTGGAGCTGATAAGCCCGGCTTTTTAGCGCCTCTTTCCTCCTATTTTTCCCTTCTCCACCCGCCCGGGTCAGGATTTGACCCCCCATCTCTGCCCTGCAGAGATCAGGATCCTGAGCACTCTCCTTTATTTCTCCCAAAGATTTGATTTTTCACCCTTTAACCTGCAGCAGCGTCGGGCGGTGGAAGACGTTTTGGGGTGACGGTTTATTTTTGAGGGGGTTCCGCACTTGGGTGGCCAATACCTGGTTGTCCCCAAGCCCTTCGAGGGGTCCCCAAACCTTTCAAGGGTCCCCCAGCACGAAGATACCACTTAGTCCCGTCCGCCTGAATTCGTACGGGAGAAGGAGGCAGCACGGCATCCCCAAAATCCCCCCCGCACCCCGGTTCTGGGGGGCAGCCACCCCGATTTTGGGACAGCCGGCAGCGGTGCGAAACTCCCAGGGGTGCAAACTAGCACCTTTCCCAGCGCTGCATCGTGGGGCTTGAATTTTTTGAGGGATAAAGAATCAATTTGGGAGCGATTGGGGTTTTTTGGGGAGTGCGTGGCAGAGGATGGAGGGGATGCTGTTCCCCCAGCAAATCGCAGCGGGGTGGGGGGGGAAGCTTTATACTGGGGAGCCGCGGCACCTTTTGGGGTCCCGCAACTCCGGCAGGGACCTGGCACTGTGTTGGCTACCGGCAGCATCAATTTTTGCAAGGGCAGAGCGATGGGACACGATGTCTTGCCCGGCTCTGGGACACCGAGAGCTTTGGTGACCACGGCGAGGCACCGAGACCGTTGAGTTTCCCGGCACGGGCAGAGCCACAACCGTTTCTCCTCCACCGCAGCAAAATCCAGCCTCTTTTCTCATTTTCTCCTCTTTTTATCTCTTATTTCTTGTAGATTTTGCCGGCAGTCCCTGGCCGCCAACCCTCCTGAGTGCCGGCGCGGTGTTTTTTTCCGAGTGACACAGCACAATCGGCGAGGGATGGAGAAAGCTGTCCCTAATTTCTCAGAGCGCCAAGGAGATGGAGGCAGAGCCCTGTTAATGACACCGGAGCCAAACAAAGAGACTTTTCCTGCCCTTGAGTGCCCCCAAGGCGAAGAACGAAGAGCCGCTTTCCTTCAAGATGCAAAAAAGCCCCTGGAGAACCCGGCTTTATCTGGGACGTCGGTGGAAACGGAGACGGAGCTCGAGGAAGATGCTTTCTACACCGCGGATGATCTGGCAATGATGAGCAGGGAGGGGAAGGGACCCTCCGGCGCCGAGCTGCGCCCGTTGCAAGAGGACCCCGACGTCTTCTCGTCACTCTCCCATCAGGAGCCCGACGTCGCCCTGGAAGCGCACGACGTGGCTGGTAAGTCCCCGGTCGGCGCCATTGGTGTGGCTTCTTGGGGGACGGGGACGCGTCCTGGTGCTTCGTGCGTGCCCGGTGATGCTCGGGTTGATTCGGTTGGTTTGCCTGGTGGTCGCACCATCGCGCCGGGGCGGTTTGCGGTGGGCGTTTGCTCTCTTGGTGTTGGAGATGTTCCCCAACTCTCAGCATCTCGCAGTGAAACGGGAGCTGTGGTACGGTGAGAAACACGTGGATTTGGTAGAAGGAGAAATGAGGGTGCGAATGCCGGGCCGGCATCCCCACGCCGCTGCCTGGCTTCAGCACCGCAGACAGGCACAAAACCCGACGGTGGGTCAAGCCGGTGGCTGTTTGGAGACCCCTCATCCCCCTGGTATGGCGTTGGGACCCCAAACTGATGGCGTCCCCAAACGGGGACACCTTCCCCATCCCCGTGCAAGCTGGTTGCGCTCTACCACGTGTCGGTGTGGGACCGGTGCTGCGTCGGGAGGGAGCAGATGGGGGTTGCGCCACGGCGGCGGTGACCTGGGTGTTTTTTGGTCTTGCTGGTGAAGCTGCGGCTGGGGCGAGCAGAGCGAAACCGTTGCCACCTGCGCCTCGCTGAATTCCCCTCTTCTCGAAACGGAAACGCTCCTCCAGCTCTGCCGAGGGCGGCTGCACGCTTGCAGGGCGAAGGCGGCGTCCTCTGCCTCACCGCTCCGTGCTGTGTGGGTGATGAAGGGCGAGGAGCTCCGGCAAGGACTGGTTGGTCCCCAGTGCTGGTGTGGAGCTATACTGGGATGTCCTCGGCATTGTGAAAACCCTCTGCATGCTGGATGCTCTTGCAGGGGATGTCCTGCTATGGGGTGGGGGATCTTTGTCACCTGTGGGAGACCTCGTTGGGTCCATCCCTGGCTTGGCTCCGGGAAAAACTCTCCTCTGAGGGCTCTTTGAGCAGGGAGGATTGGTTTGGTTGGAAGGAACCTTCAAAGATCATCCACTCCAACCCCTTGCTGTGAGCAGGGACGTCTTCCACCAGATGAGGTTGCTCAAAACCCCGTCCAACCTGACCTTGAGCACTTCCAATGATGGAGCATCCACACCTTCTCTGGGCAACCTGGTCCAGTGTCTCACCACCCTCATCATAAAACGTTTCTTCCTTATGTCCAATCTAAATCTGCCCTCTTCCAGTTTAAAACTGTTGCCCCTTGTCCTACAGGTCTTGGTAAAAAGTCTTTCTCCATTTTTGTTGTAAGCCCCATTTATGTATGGAAAGGCCACGAGAAGGTCTCCCCAGAGCCTTCACTTCTCCAGGCTGGATGACCCCAACTCTTATCAGCTTTTCTTCATAGAAGAGGTGCTCCAGCTCTTGGATCATCGTCGTGGCCTCCTCTGAACCCGCTCTAACAGGTCCTTCTCCATGGGGCTGCTCTCAATCCCCCGGTTTGTGGTGCTGGGGATTACCCCAACCCAGGTGCAGGACCTTGCATTTGGCCTCGTTGAACTTCATGAGGTTCACGTTGGCCCACTTCTTGGCTCATCAAGAAGTCACGTTGGCCTGTCGGTCCTTCTGCATGACATCCCTTCCCTCAAGGTATCAACTCAGTTTGGTGTAGCCCACAAACTTGCTGAGGGTGCGCTCAATCCCAATGTCCGTGTTGTTGATGGAGATATTAAATACTATTGGTCCCAGTACGGACCCTTGAGGGACACCACTTGTTACTGGTTTCCACTTGGACATTAAGATGTTGACTATGACTCTTTGGACGCAGCTGTCTGGCCAATTCCTTATCTATTGGACGTGGCTGCTGCAAGTTGTCTGTAGATCCCCAGTAGTCCAATGTCTGTCCCCTGCCTGCTTTGGAGGATTAACCCTCTCCTGCCTCAACTTCTCCATCATTTCAATGCCAAACGGTGGCCAGGTGCCTCCACCATCCCGAGTCCTACTTGAACCCCTCCATGCGTTTGCAGCCCTCCTGTCCTTCCCCATCCCTGTGTCCTCACTGGAAAACGAGGTGGGTGGTGGCCACGGATCCCACCATGGCTGGTGATTTGCCTCGTTAATTGTCCCCTGGCTGGTGGGTGGCTTTTTCCCCAGCTGGAAGCAGTAACAGCAGTGGAGTTGCTGGCTGTGATTCTTCTTCAACACCGTGAATGAGTTTGCCCCGTCTCCCCAAACACCAGTTGACTTAAAACCTTATCTCCTGGTGCAGGCGACCTGTTTGGTGAGTCCCGCTGTTATTTGCCCACCACGAGGTGGGTGGGGAAGGACCACGTTGCATCTGGGAAGCTTTTCAGCTCTCCGTTCCTTCACCATGGTCCACGGGTGGAATATTAGCTCCAGGGGATGGACACGGGTGTTTAAAGATGATGTTTAAAGAAGGAGGGAGTTGGTGCCCCAGAAATAGTGAGGGCTGTGTCGGGAGGTGGAGAATGTCCCCATCCGGGTGTCCATCGTGGATCTGGGTAGGTGGTGGGGCTCAGCTGGTATCTTGGGGTTCTTTGGGTGGACCCAGCTCCAGCCCTGCTCATGGGCAGACTTGGATACAAGCCCCCATCGGTTGAAAAACTCGAGATGAAATGGCCCCAAATGCCCCAAAACGGGGGCCGAGACTGGCACGCCGGTCTAAGGGTCTTGTGGGGTGGGAAGACCCTGCAGAAACACTTGCGGTGCCACCAACCTTGAGGTTTTGGGGCTCTTCTGATGCTTCCAAGAGCCTCATCACAGCAAAATTATCCCGGCATCTGCCAAGTGCCGCCAATCGTGAGCCGGAGGTGGTTTGGAGCTGCCGGTAGGTTTCTGGAGCCAGGCAGAGGCCAGGCTGCTGCCGGGAGGTCAAACGATCACCGGGAGAGATGTTCTCCTGATGAGGGTGGTTTTTTGGGGTGTCCCCAGCGTGGAGCATCCCTCCCGAGGAGCGGTGTGTCCTGCTTGCGTGCCGGAGAGCGCCGAGCCGGTGCCAGCGCTGCCGACGGAGGGTGGCACGCCTGAAGGATGGCGGCATGGGAGAAGAGGTGAAAGAAGAAACCCCACGTTGCCGCTCGCCCTGGTGCCGGTGATCGCGCCAAGCGAGCGGCAGCCGGGCTTTGCAGCGCGCGGGCTCGTTAACGGAGGAACGAGCGCCGTGGGCAGCTGCTCTGTTCTGCCCGACTGAGCTTTGAGCCGGCGAGGAGGAAGGAGCCGCTGCCGGGGATTTCCCATCCCCGGTTGTGGTACCTGAACCATCACCCTGTTTTTGGCTGGAGGCACCCTGAGTGATGGGGGCTGGGTGCCACATCCCACGGGGACCCTTCCTGTGGCTTTTTGGTGGTCTCATCTCCCCTCCTAGCTCTTCGGGGGGATGCTTCGGGCTGCGCACTGGGGTTTGGTGGGGTTTTTTGGGGTGCTGTGCTGCCCAAAATTCGGGTAATTTGTTGTTGCGGGCTGGAGATGCTCCAACCTTTGTCCCCTTCCTATTTTGGGGCTCCTCCCTGGCCCCCCCCGGGGTGAAGGGGGCATGCCGCTTCCCTGTGGGACCCGGTGGGGCAGGATCCGAATCGCCAAGCCTTTATCTCCAAGCTGTGGTTCCCTCCTCGTTTCCCGAATCGCCGCCGCCCTTATCAACCCGCACCCAGGGTTGGTTTTCCTCCCTGTAGCGGCGCGGGGATCGGCAGGGCGGTTGGAGCCGCGGCCCATCAACGCGTCGAGCTTTCGCTCGGTTCTTCCTCCCTTGCACCGCTCGTGGCATCGCCTTGGCTTGGGGCTGCCCGGGGAGGGGCTGGTCCCCTCCGTTCCGCCCGTCACCCGGCTGCGTGTCCCCGCTGGCAAGGGAGCACGAGGACGGAGGTTTCACCGGCGGTGAGGGGTCCTGCCGGTGCGTGGGGACGGAGGAGGTTGGAAGGGGGATCTGGTGGCTGGGGGGGGTGGGTTGGGGTTGTGCTTTCAGCTGTACGTGCGGGAGGGACGGCACCCGGCTCCTCCCGGCGCTTGGGGATGGAGCCACGAGGTCCCCGATGCGGGGACGTCCTGCTCTGGGGATGCTGTGGCAGCGTGGGGTGTCACAAGGTCCCCGATATGGGGACGTCCTGCTCTGGGGATGCTGTGGCAGCGTGGGGTGTCACAAGGTCCCCAATATGGGGACGTCCTGCTCTGGGGATGCTGTGGCAGCGTGGGGTGTCACAAGATCCCCAATATGGGGATGTCCTGCTCTGGGATTGCTGTGGCAGCGTGGGGTGTCACAAGGTCCCCGATATGGGGACGTCCTGCTCTGGGATTGCTGTGGCAGCGTGGGGTGTCACAAGGTCCCCAACAAGGGGACGTCCTGCTCTGGGGATGCTGTGGCAGCGTGGGGTGTCACAAGGTCCCCGATATGGGGACGTCCTGCTCTGAGGATGCTGTGGCAGCATGGGGTGTCACAAGGTCCCCGATATGGGGACGTCCTGCTCTGGGATTGCTGTGGCAGCGTGGGGTGTCACAAGGTCCCCGATATGGGGACGTCCTGCTCTGGGATTGCTGTGGCAGCGTGGGGTGTCACAAGGTCCCCAACAAGGGGACGTCCTGCTCTGGGGATGCTGTGGCAGCGTGGGGTGTCACAAGGTCCCCGATATGGGGACGTCCTGCTCTGGGGATGCTGTGGCAGCGTGGGGTGTCACAAGGTCCCCGATATGGGGACGTCCTGCTCTGGGATTGCTGTGGCAGCGTGGGGTGTCTGGGTCCCCGATATGGGGACGTCCTGCTCTGAGGATGCTGTGGCAGCATGGGGTGTCACAAGGTCCCCGATATGGGGACGTCCTGCTCTGGGATTGCTGTGGCAGCGTGGGGTGTCACAAGGTCCCCGATATGGGGACGTCCTGCTCTGGGATTGCTGTGGCAGCGTGGGGTGTCACAAGGTCCCCAACAAGGGGACGTCCTGCTCTGGGGATGCTGTGGCAGCGTGGGGTGTCACAAGGTCCCCAATATGGAGACGTCCTGCTTTGGGATTGCTGTAGCAGTGTGGGGTGTCACTATGGTCCCCAACGCGGGGACGTCCTGCTCTGGGATTGTCATGACAGCGTGGGGTGTCACAAGGTCCCCGATGTGGGGACATCTTGCTCTGGGATTGCTGTGGCAGCGTGGGGTGTCACTGTGGTCCCCGATGCGGGAGTGTCCTGCTTTGGGGATGCTGTGGCAGTGCGTGGTGTCACCAGGGTCCCCAGTGCAGCAGTGTTCGGTGTCACTAAGGTCCCTAACACAGGGACATCCTGCTTTGGGGGTGCTGTGGCAGTGTGTGGTGTCACCAAGGTCCCCGATGCAGCAGTGTGTGGTGTCACAAAGGTCCCTGACACAGGGACATCTTGCTTTGGGGGTGCTGTGGCAGTGTGTGGTGTCACCAAGGTCCCCAATGCAGCAGTGTGTGGTGTCACAAAGGTCCCTAACACAGGGACATCTTGCTTTGGGGGTGCTGTGGTGGTGTGCGGTGTCACCAAGGTCGCTAATGCAGGGACACCCTGCTCTGGGGATGCTGTGGCAGCGTGTGGTGTCACCAACATCCCCGATATAGCAGCATGTGGTGCCACAAGGTCCCCAGTGCAGGGACAACCCGCTCTAGGGATGCTGTGGCAGTGTGCAGTGTCACCAGCGTCCCCGATGCAGGGACAGCAGGATGCTCTGGGGATGCTGTGGCAGTGTGGGGTGTCACCGAGGTCCCTGATGCAGGGACACCCTGCTCTGGGGATGCTGTGACAGTGTGGGGTGTCACTAGGGTCCCCATGGCATCGTGCAGTGCCACGAGGTCCCCAATGCAGGCTCGCCACGCTCTGTGGATGGCGAGTCGCTGCCACAGGCTCACATCCCCGCCACTGACCTCCGTCCAGGAGCTGCCATCTTAATTAACCAAATTAATCAAGGCAAAACATGCGTTGATTTAATACGAGAAGGGTAGAAGAAAGGAAACGGCGTTTGCGGTCCTGGCGTGAGATTATTGACCCGAAATCTGCTGTTCCCGCCACTGGAGCTGCCGGATACGTCTTGATTTAGCCGAATCTTCTCTTTTATGCCTTAAAATGGGTTGAATCGACGGTACAGGATCCGAGCGAGCTACTGAGGGTCGGCATCAGGCTCTTCTGCTCCCGGTCGCATCGGAGATTGGGTTTGATTTGGTCTCGATATTTTACCAACCCCGGTGTTGATCCTGGTTCTGCAGGACAGGATTTTATCCATCGTATATTGGATTGGAAAGCCCAAACCGATGCACGCCGTGAAGTTCGACCGTGTGCCAAAGTGGGACAACTGGGAAAACACCCACTTCAGGTATAAACAGCTCATGTGCTTTAGCTAAAAAGGAGTGTTTTCATCCCAAATTGCTTTAATGACCTGCTGCCCACCCGTGATGGGCACCCTGGGGCTTTCCTGTGCTGCAGGCGGTGAAACCCGGCCGCAGCATCGTTTATTCCCAATTTAGTGCTTTTTATGGTTATTTTGATTGCGATTGTGGGAAAGCCGCTCTCGGTTTAGTTCAGGGCTGTTTCTAGCTCGGGGCGGGCGGGGGGGAAAGTAGGGTTTGGGTTTTTTTTTAGGATCCGGGTGACTAAATAAATCCACCGTGTCTTTTTTTTTTTTTGGAGGCGATATGAAAGGGCTGGCGGAGAACCAGAGCCCGTGGGCTTGTTCGGCACCGTACAGCACCCTGCACCGCCTCGTCCTCTTGCAGGGGGGTTTCTAGGAGGAGCAACCCCCCCCAAACCCCTCTCCCCTTGGGGGGAATCGCCCCTTTGAGCTCCCCAAAGGCTCCTCAAGCTTTGGCAGCGTCAGGCGGCGTGGCAGCTTGGGGAGGTGGAGATAGAGAAGTTTTTACAGACTTTTTTTTTTTTTTCCCCCCTGCTCCATTCAAGAAGAGATGATGCCACGGAAAGGAGGTAGGGGAGGCGCTCACGGCGCCGGGGTTTTAATTTATACAGGTCTGACAGCGAGGACAATACCCAAGATGGACTGCATGTGGCAGGGGCTGAGGCTCAGCCTTTGTCCCACCTCCGTGTCCCTTTTGTTTCTCCACCTATTTTATTCCCCCTCCTCACTTCTCCTTTCTTTTTAATCCCTTCTTCTGTGTCCCCTCTCCATCCTTCTCCCCTTCCCCCTCCAGACTTGACTTGCAAGAACTGCTGTTACGGGCCAAGAGCCTCTTTTGATTCACCGCTCCGAGCACCATTAAGGAGCTCTTGAAGTTGAGATCGCTCCTGGGAAAGGCTGATCCCAACGCTCGGAGATCCCCTCCCCTCTCCAGCATCCACGTGCACGATCTGATTATTTTATCTATCTATCTATCTTTTTTTTTTTTTTAATTCCCTACTGGAATGAAACTCAAGAGCCCACTTGAGCCCAGAGCCACGTATAAGAGCCTGGGGAAGGATGCTCAGAGCTGTGTTTACCTCCACTCCCGTCATTGCCCGATGCCGTCGGGAAATCGAGGGGCCGGACACGGCGTTCCCGGGGCAGAGGTGGGCTCGGCGCCGGCCGCCCACGCAGGGAACGACGCCGGGGGAAGGCACTGGCTTGTCGCACCAGCTCAGTGCTCGCCAGTCCCACGGGCTGTAGGTTGTAGGTATTTTTTTCTTTCCGAATAAGCTCTCGGAAAGTAATTAAATGGCAGAAATAAGCCGTGGGGTGTGACGGTCACCGGTGCTGCACGTGTTGGGAAGTTGTCCCCATCTGTGTCTCCAGCCTGGAGTGGTTTGGGCATGACCCATCCTTGGGTCGGCAGTAATTTGGGTTTTAATTGCCACTGGGGAATAACGATGCTCACCCGCTCAGCCACATCCCCCTCCGTGGTGCCGAGAAGAGTCTGGTTTTGGGGTGCCGCTGCCCGGAGGGTGATGTCTGGCTTAAATTATCTTAAAAAGGGATAACCTCAACCTGCAGGGCTCCATCCGTGACTCAGTTTCTCCTTGCAACCCTGGCAAAATCCTGCTGCCACGGAGAGAGGGATTTGGGCCGTCTGCTTGGCTCTCCCACAAACTGGGGAGAAATCCAGCAGGATTGGGGGCAGTGGGAGCTCTGCAGCATCTCTTTTTGCACACTCATGGAGCATGTCCTCGTAGACGTCCTCAGTCCTGGCCTCTGAGATGTTGCCACCTTCATCATCATTACAGCAAAGCTCGTTAGATGCCACAGGGGCTTTTCTAGGGGTGTCCTGCTAAACGGGAGCTGTTCTCCAGGCTGAGCATAAGGTGCTGTGGGGATCTTGTGGGATGAGGGAATGGCCGGGATGAAATTGCCTGAATTTGGGTCATTCTGGGGTTGGTGGCACCGGTAACAAAGCGCCGTGGGTTGGGCTGGCTCCTGATCCACGTTGCCACGTTATCCAGCTCCCCACCCACCCTGGAGCCTCTCCAGGGGGTGGCTTTCACCCCCCAAAACATGCTCATCCTCACTGTGGGAGGTGGTGGATGAAGGCTGAACGCCTCTCCAAACCCGCTGCCTTCCTCCAAAAGTCCCGAGTATCCTTTCGGAGGGGATGGGAGCGGGGAAGAGGGCAAAGGTGGTTTTTCTTTGCTCGGAAGAGCAAAGTCTGCATGGAGCTTAAATAATCAAACCGCCATGGAGCGGATGGAGATAAGGAGGAAGCGGCTGGAAAAGCACTGGTGGCAGCTTGGCTGTACAGTAGAAATCGATAAATCCCGGCAGCGGGTGGACATTGCGGTCCAGGGATGCCCGAGCAGGATCCGCAGCACATGGCTGGGTGCTGGGCTCAGGTTTCTGCTCATGCTGGATCGAGCCCTTTGGATGTTGAGGGCTGGAAAAGCTGGGTTTAAGCTGTATGGCATGGTTTTTCCTGGCTCGTGCATCAAGGATTTGGAGACGGAGACGTGCCGGGTAGTTCGCGGGTACAAGGTGTTGCAAAGGGCCGTGTGCGCTGCTAAAATTGGGTTGCAGGCATCAAATATTGGTGCAAATGGCAAATCTTCGCCGGTTGCTTTGCACGGCCCTGAATCGGGGCGTCGGGTGTTGGACGGAGCCGGGAGGTGGCCCCGAATGGGGCTGTTGGGTTTTGGATGGAGTTGGTGCACGGCTGCGCTCCCCGCCGGGACACGTACGTGCCTGTTAGGGCTTGGCAAAGCTCCCCTAGGACTTGCACACTGCAGAGCTGATCCAAACAGGTCCAGCCCTAAAAAAAAAAAAAAAACCCAATAATTGCCATTTTGGAGCCATGCATCGCTATAGCACAGCCGCCCTCCGGAGATCTCACTGGTACCTTTGAGCGTGGCCAGTCTGGCGATAAATAAAATGACTTTGCGTTGTGTTGATCTGGATGATGATGGGTGGATGCGTGTGGTCCAGTTGCAATTTCATATTAAAATACTGAAAAGCATCTGCACCCAGAGCCATGCTGGGAGCAGTTGGAGAAAGGGAGATGATTTTAGGATGCGTGATATTTTAATGCCGGTCACCGGGATCCTGCGATAGGGACCTCTGATGGAGCATGAATCAACCCCGTGGGGACACGGGTTGGCTGGAGATGTGCTAAAGTGGTGGCATTTGGTGGCTGTGGTTCACTGCTGTCCTCCGGGGAAGGTAAAGGATCCTGCACGTGCCCGAGATGGAGAACTCATGTCCGGAAATTGCGCAAAATAACGGTTTAACATCATTTCACCGCAGCTGAAGGAACATCTCTTGCTTTGCTCTTGGTGGTGTTCTCCTGTCCCCGAGCAGGTCACCGGTGTCGGGCTTGTTTCGCTACGAGCAAAGAGGTGGAGAAGGGAAGCGGCGTTTGGGGCTTGCATGAAGGGAGCGTTGGTCTCTTAAACAGTGGTTTCTGAAGAGCAATATCTGCTGTTGCTCAACTGTTGGTTGAGTCCGTGCATCCGTCTTGGTCTGAGCTGCCCCAGCCAGCGGTCGTACAGCCCCGTGCCCAGGGAAACACCAAAAAACCTCCAAGAAATTGGTCCTTAAAGTCTTCTGGTAGATGTTCATGTGGTTTACAAGCCCAACCCTTAAGGTAGAGTTTACTCTTCCTTAACCAAGCCTTAAATTCTTTGTTATGAAGCGTGCGTGGTGGTCTTGAGATGCTGCCGTCTGTCCCACCTCTTCCCGATCGTTGTTGTTCCAAAGAGCATCTGGATGACCCTTGTTTGGGGGTAGGGACTTGCAGATGGGAGGCAGGAGCAAAGAGCTGGAGCAGTTGGTTTACGGGAGCCTGGGGAATAAAATTAACAGGATGAGGAGCTCAAAGTCTACTCAGCCCTTGCAATGCTGGGGTTTGTCCTAGATCTGGGCTTTGGTGGGATCATGAGACCTCATGGCACTGTCCTAGTTTTAACTGTGAAGCATCGGAGTGAGTTTTAGGGGTGTTTTGGGGGAAAATGTGTCGTTCTTGCGAGGTGAGTCCCCACGTGAAGCGCTCCAGCGTAGGAAATCACGCTTTGGTTTGATCTTGGGTTGAGCAGAGAGCTCCGGGTGCCTCTAAACCTTTTTCTGGAGTGGAGTAGCTCACGTGTAGCCCATCCCAAGGTGTGTTTGCCAACTGCTGGGCCATTTTTTTATGGTCCACCTTTGAACTCCACCCAGAAAAGATACACAAGTCATGAGATCAGACACCCAACAGAGGTGCAGCTCTTGCTTAATCTTGCCTTAACTCTTCAGGACAGTCCCCGGTGCTTGCCTTAACTCTTCAGGACAATCCAGTGGCCTTTTCTGAGGTTTCTTGCATGGGCGAGGGGCTGCCCCTGAAATCGTGGCTGTTTTCCAACGTTGTCTTCTTCCTCGCTGGTGTTGGGCTGAGTTTAAGCTGTTGGCTTTCAACCTCTCATAACCGGGAGGTTGAGCTCACAGTCCCAGTAACCTTCCTCACTAGTTACTGCTTTGTCAGCCTCTTAGCCTGCGAACGGTGCCAGGAAAGATGTCATGTTGTTGCCTAGCAAATAAATAATTGAATACTTGAGTCCAAGACAACAGGCAGGGCTTAGCTGGAGCTGGGACGTGGAGTACAGTTGGAAACCCTAAAGTTGCATGGAAAAAAACCCACGCTACGTCTCGTCTAACGCAGGGGTAACAAAGCTCTTGGCCGTGAATCTCTTCCCAAAGACTTTTGGGGTTAGTAACTATCCACCCGTGCCGTGGGTAAGCACCAAAATAAGGATTTGATGGCAGCGCAAGGGTTGTGTTGAGTGGTTGCTTGTGAGCACGGTGATGTCCTTATGGGGTGGGATGGTGGGTCACAACGTGGTCCTCAAACGTGCCACCAAGAGAACAGGGTGAGTGTTGTTGAAGGCGTTTTCTTGCCGTGGGTGGTCTTTGGTAACACAAAACCGTGGCCCTCAATGGGCAAGGTCTGTGGTGAGGAGGGGTCCTGTCTGGTGCCCGGTGGTCCTTCTCGGGGTGCTGGGAGAAGGCTTCACACCCACGCTTGTTTGCGGTTGCCCAAGGCACAAAGCACCTGCCGTGCCCGTCTTTCGGTGTCTATAAATAACCTCCCAAATCCAGCACCCCCTGAGCAGCCTCTCTCCCCTGTGCCGTCGCTAGTGCTAACTGGGCCACGGTTTAAAAATAAGCCGGGGGCAACACCGGGCACAGCCGTGGATTCTCCTGCTGCCTTGCAAAGTAGGACATGGCCCAATCCTTCTTCTCCGCTGGGCATTTAAGGGCAGGAAAGGTGCCGTACCGGGTGCAAGCCTGTTTTTTGGCCATCCAAAGTCAAGTTCTTGGTTGGGGCAAGTGGGGGGGTAAATGTGATGTGGCTGCAGTATTGGGTTTTGAGGGGCAGCTTGCTTCTGTCCTACAGCCCAGGCTGCTCTCCTGCTCCACCCAGGCTGCCAGATGTCTGGAAAACCTCAGCAAGTGGCCTAAATCTAATTTTTTTTTTTCTCAATATCGGGGGAGATAAAAGCTATTCAGGAGCATGTAAGGGATAAGTGGCTGTGGCAATGACCCCTTTTGCAAGAGCAAACTGCTGCTGGGTTAAGCTGGGGATGGAGATACCATAACCTTCTCCCAACCCCAGCAGAAATGAGCTAATGCTTCGGCACGAGGCCACGTTAATCCTTCTCTGGAGTTTGCTGCTGATGAGAAAATGAAATTCATGCTTGCACTGTGCCTCCTGCAGCACCGTGTCTGGCTGGTACTGTAAGGGATAACAAAAAAGGGAGGTTTTTTTAAGTATGTTAACAGCAAAAGGAGGACTGAAGAAAACATTGGTCCGTTACTTGATGAGGTTGGTCACCTCATAAATAGAGATGAAGATAAAGCAGAGACATTTCATGCCTTCTTCACCCCTCTCTTTAAGACCAGTGATGGGCCCTGGGACCCCATGGAGTTGGGTTGGAGTTGGGTTGGAGGACCACAACGGGGGGAGCTGTAAGCTCCCGGTTGACTTTGAACTTGTATGGGATTTGCCGCAGCAACTGCATGCACGTAGATCTACAGGTCCCGATGGGATTCATCCCAGGGTACTGGGAGAGTTGGCCGATGTTCTTGTGAGACCTTTCTGTTATTTCTCAAGGGCCTTGGGACTCTGGAGAGGTCCCAGTCAATTGGAAGCTAGCAAATGTTATTCCGATTTCCAAGAAGGGCAAGAAAGATGAGCCTGGTAATTATAGACCTGTCGGTCTCGCTTCGGTGCCTGGTAAAATTATGGAGAAGGTTATTCTGGGAGTTATTGAAAAACACTTGAAAGACGATGCAGTCATCGGGCAAAGCCAACGTGGGTTCATGAAGGGAAAGTCATGTCTTTCTAACTCAATATCCTTTTGTGACAAGGTTACCCACCTCATGGATGAAGGGAAGGCAGTGGATGTGGTTTTTGGGGATTTTAGCAAAGCTTTTGATATTGTTTCAGAGTATCCTCCTGGACAAAACATCCAGCATACAGCTAGACACGGACACAACACGTTGGGTGAACAGCTGGCTGAAGGGTCAGACTCAAAGACTTATAGTCAACAGGGCAACATCTGGCTGGTGGCCACTCACTAGTGGTGTCCTCTAGGGGTTTTTCTCTCTTCAATGTTTTTATCGATGACCTGGACATGGGAGTTGAGTGCACACTCAGTAAAGTTTGCTGATGAGACTAAATTAGGAGAAGCTGTTGATTCCTTTGAGGATAGAGAGGCCTCACGGAGAGATCTTGATAGATCAGAGTGCTGGGCAATCACCAGCTGTATGACATTGAACAAGGACAAATGCCAGATTCTGCACCTGGGATGGTGTCATCTGGGATAACATAGATTTAGGGCCAAGATTTGGGGTCAAGAGGCTGGAGCACAGCCCTGCAGAGAGGGATCTGGGGGCTTTGGTTGATGGGAAGCTCAACGGGAGTCAACTATGTGCCCTCACGGCCAAAAGGGCCACCCATATCCTGGGACAGTATAGTGAACTCGTTGAAAGACGTGGTTGTCCCATGTCTTGGTGTGACCTCACCTTGAGTCCTGTGGGCACTTTGGGGCTCCACAACCTAAGGAGGACGTAAAAATACTGGAACGTGTCCAAAGAAGGGCAACAGAGATGGTGAAAGGAGTAGAGGGCGTGAGTTGTGAGGAGCAGCTGAGGATACCAGGGTTGGTCAGCCTGGACAAGAGGAGGCTGAGGGGCCACCTCATCGCTGTCTACAACTTCCTTGTGATGGGGAACGCAGAGGGAGGTGCTGCTCTCTTCTCTCAGGTGTCCGGTGATAGGGAATGGCTTGAAGTTGCATCAGGGGAAGTTCAGATTGGCCATTAGGAAAGGGTTCTTCATGGCGAGGGTGGTCAAGCACTGGAACAAGCTCCCCAGGGATGAGGTCATTGCCCCACACCTGTTGGTGTTCAAGAAGAGTTTGGAGAATGCTCTTAGATGTAGGGTTTAACTTTTAGCTTGCCCTGGGTGGAGTCAGGAGTTGGGCTTGATGATCCTCACGGGTCTCTTCCAGCACTGGAGATTCTATGTCCTTGTGTCATTGGGACACACTCGTTTCAACCCAGCTGGTGCTTTGTGGTTTTGGGGGAACCTAGCTGGTTTTAAGACACGAAGTTCTTGCTGCAGAAGCGTGGTGTCCTTGTTGCAGGAGAACTGGTGGCACTTCTCCCCCTTGGATTTGTCTCTAGGGTGCAAAGTGGAGCTGAGCAGCTGCTTCCCTTCCTCCCTGGTGGCACCATGTCTGGTTTGTCCTCCTTGTAACCGTGTTATCTGTTGCGTTACTATAGTTCTGGCCTGTTCGTGTGGTCAAAATCCTTCTTTTCATGCTGTCTCCCGAAAATGTGTGTACCTGGGGGAAGAGACTTCTGGGGCTTGGCCATCAAAGACTCCAAGATGTAGAAAAAAGGATTAGTTTAAGGACGGAGGAGCTGGGGAAAGTGTTTCTCCCCAGTTTGTCCCGTATAGTCCTTGCAGAGGTGTCTAAGCACAGCCTTAACTCTATCCCCTGGGTAGGGGCGGCAAATATTCTCAATTTATCTCTATTTTCCAGCAAGCGTTGCTGGTGGCCGGTCCCTTCTTGCTCATCCTGGGGCCGGAGTCCTGCTTTTCCACCCTGGGGTCTTCCCTGGGGTGTTGAGGGGCCCTCCAGTCCTCCTCTGTGTAGGACGGTTGAGTGGAGGAAGGACCTCAGCAGCTTTTTGGGCTCCATCTCATTACCCTTGTTACTGGAGCCCGATGTGTTCCTGCCAGCCCCGACATGGGGGGTGAGATGCTGCCAGGCGAAGCCGTCCAGCGATTCTCCATCACTGCAATAACACCAGCGCTTGGCACCGATGCCGTGCCAAGGCGGCCCCGAGAGCCCACGCTCGCGCCAAGGACCGAGTCCAACCTCTTGGCTCGGTTCGGGGAAGCATCCGTGCTCTCGGCAAAGCTCGCCCATCAACGTCGCGTGCTCTCCAGACCGCTCCAGCACGTACGCCAGTGTGATTAATAAGCGTTCCCAGGTCTTCGTGGCGGACGGTGGGTTTCTGTAATTGGAAAGGACAGCTCGTTACAGGCTGACAGCAACGAACAGCAAGAAGAAGATCCCTCGGGAGTCTTCTCCGTGGCCTTATAGCATCCAAAACAGCCTTTGGGGATCTTCTCGCTTGCTAATATTACAGGTACAAAAGAGCTGAGCCTTGTGGCTTCCCAGGGCTCCTCTTTTTAGGTGATTAAAACCCCGTTTTAATGATGGTGAAGCCAAAACCTGCTGGCGGATGGAGGAAAAGGTTGATGGGGGTGAAAGACGTGGAGTTGGAGGGACCCAGAGCGAAAAGGGGAGGGCGATGTGAATCGCCTGCATTCATCACCGGTAAAAACACTACCACTTTTATGGGAGCAGCCGAGATCTGCTGGAAATGTAATAGAGATGGATCCAAACAAGATGAGCTTGCAACAGAGTCTGGATGCCTTTCAAGCAGCTTGGATAGAAACTGTTCTTTCATTAGATGCTGGATGTGTCCTCTGCTGACGAGGAAAGTTTTCTGCCACCCGTCACATAAATCTTGCTTAAAGCTGGATGGAGCAGAGCAGGATCTAGAGGATGAATTTGCTTGGAGGCCTGATAACTCTTTAAGGGAAATAAAAAAAAAAAAAAAAGAAAAAGAAAGGTTTTCAAGGATCGGCTTGGAATCGCCTCTGAAAAGGCTCAATTTGGGCTCTTAGCTGCGGGTAAAAGACTTGAATGGAGGGCTGGCACCCTCGGGCGGTGCTCTTTCTCACTTGCCTTTTGTTTTTAAAAGGCTTGGTAATGGGGGAAATGCAGAATTGGAAACACCTCGGGTAGAAAATACCCTGTTAAACAGGTATTTGCACCCTGATTTGCAGAGGGAGGTTTGGACCGCATGGTGCGGCAGCTGTAAAACCCGGTGCAGATGCTGGATGCAGGACCCACCACTGGCAGCATCTCTCGGACCACGACGCTCAGGGCAATCCCCATCTCACCAGATTTGAGGGTACGGCTGGGGAGCCCCGAGGGGTTTAAGTGGTAAAGGAATGGCCACGTTTTACGGAGCATCTGTACCCGGTCCGTCGGCTTGCTTGGAAATGCTTTGGGAGATGGCTTGGTGTCGTGCCGGCGCGCTCGGGGCTGTATGAGGCAGGGATGGTTAAGGAGAGGTTGCGAAAAAGATGTCTTTTTAGGGGGGTTGGAAAGTCTTTTTAGGGGATGGCCATAGAGCAAATGCCTTCCCTGCCTGATGCAGGCAGCAGGCACGGAAGAGCAATTAGCATTTAGATGGTGGTGTTGCGTCTCGACCCTATTCAAACCTCAGCGTTGTTTCCTTGAAGGACATGAAGGTTTTGTCAGAGGTTTTGCCAGGCTCAAAGCGGGAGGTTTTGGGTTCGAGATGGCCAAATGGGGTTGGTGCTGTCCTGAGAGGTGCTGTGGGCCGAGCATCTTTAGTGCAAGTGATGCTGAGAGGTGGCAGCGTGGTCCAAGCGTGGTGGCGGAAGGAGCAGCATCGTCCTCCCGATCTGATGCAGATAGTAGGATCAGCGCCAGGTTTGGGGCACTGAATATCTGCCCTTGCCGCGTGGTCTCATCCTGGTTCTGCAGGAGTCTTGGAAATACCACCGGAGCCTGAAATCATGCAAACGTTTGGAGTATCCTGGGAGGTCTGTATCACTCTGGAGCCTGGGAGCAAGCCCTCAACCCTGACTACCGGGCTCGTACCACCAGCTTTTGCCTTTCTCTTGGAGAAAACACAGCCCAAAGCTTTGCGTCGCGGTGCCTGGAGCTTTTCGGACGGCTCTGGGCTGTGCGTCCCCCAGTTTAGGGCTGGGCGTGGGGCACAGCTCTGGTGCATCCCCCCAGGCTCTGCAAATACTCCGAGAGCTGAGAAAAACCAAGTATAACTCGCGTCCTCTGGCCGGGGAGCACGGGAAGGCTGGAAATAAGAGCAAAGCTCCTCGCTGGGAAAGTGTCGGGTTCCCTCTCGGCCGTGCCAAGCTAAACAAGCCACGCTGTTTGTCTGCTCGCAGCAGAAGAGCTGGTTTTCCCCGTGGTAGCCCTTCCTCGCACCTGTTTCAGTTTCGGTTAATCTTGCTCGTACATCAGCGATGAAACCCCGCGCGGGGTCTCGGCACGGACTCCTTGACCTGTCGTGCGCTGAGTTTCAGGGAGAAACGGGGGGGGTTTTCCGCCTCATTAGATTTGCCGGAGGTTTTCCAGCGGGGAGCGGATGCCTGCGGAGCGAGTTCAAGCTGCTGACAACGGGCTGGCTTTTCTCCGCTGCCTTTCGAAGTCGTCCGTGAACTGCAGGTTGTAAACCACAGCTAGATATTTTTCTTTTTCATCTATTTTGGTGTTTGTTTTGTTCCCCCCCCCCCCCCCCCAACCACACAGTTGGTGACTCAGAGCTCCCATGTGATCGCTGAATGCAGCAGGTCGTCCATCATCCATCTAACGAGCTTCCCATCCCGTTGAGGTCGATCATCCCTGTCTTTCTTCTGATTCCTGGGATTACCCCTGGCTTTTTCGGCACAACATCCCCATCCTTTTCCCTCGAGGTGCTGCTGCCCGACTCTCCTCCACATCGGTGACCTTTCTAAGGCACCCTTTGCAGGTATGGGACATCAGCAGCGGCTGATCGGGCTCTCCAGGAGACTCTTTAGTGCAACCCCTCAATGCTTCCTTCTCGGTTGAGTCTTTGCCCCCATGGATGTTTTTTCCAGTGGCATTCATGATCTTCTATAGATCTTCCTCTACATTCATGGGTCTTGCTGGGTTTTACGCTGCTGTGATGCTTCTCCTTGTCTACCTTGAGTACGTTGGTCCCACTTGGTCTCCAAAGCCCTCGCAAGCCGTCACTGTTGAGTTGCGGTGGCCAAAACCACAGTGGAGATCCCGCCCCCCCCCCGAGTCCCCGGGCTGCTGCGGGGACGTCTCCCAGCTCCGTTGGCCATGGAAGGGTGCGGCCCTTCCTCCAGGCAGACGGCTCGTCCTCTCCTGGCTCCGCTCTTTGGCTCACAGACCTGCAGGTTGGCCTCTTTCTTGGAAAAGAAACCGTGTCGCTGCGCAGCTGTTTGTAAGAAGATGACGGTGCCCAAATGGTTGAGGTTTGGGAGATAAAAATTTAATGTCATCTTCTGGCCACCCCTGGGTGGCCCTGGCAAGTCCTGCAAGGGCTGGAGGGACTGCGCTGTTCCGGGAGAGCTGAAGGGAAGCATTTGAAGCTGCGGTTTGGCTCCCATCCAGACACTTAACATCTCCTTTCCACCCCGGTGGGACTTCTCCAGCCCTTGGTGACCAGCGAGATGAGGCATCTCATCCCTGGCTTCATCTTTTTCCTCCTCAATCGGAGATGGGGTTCCCGGTGGAGCGGCTTTGGTGGGCGAGTGAGTCACCCCGTGCAGCTCTTCTCTCCGATGGAGATGCGCCAGTGCTCATGGTGGGACGGGTGCCTGAAGCTGCCGGCTCCCCTCACATCCACGTTGAGGTCCTGCTGCTCCGGCTTGGGTGTAACGTGGCGCTCACCAGCCCCACGCCGGTACAGCGTCTCCGGTTAAGCCCCAGTAGAGTCCTTCATCCAGATGTTTATGTGAAGTCTGTGATATCGTGGCAAGCTCTCGCTGACCATAAACATCCCGGGGAGCGGAGCCAACATCTTGAGATGTGTCATGCTTCCTACGGCTCCGTCTTCCAGAAGCGCGCAAGGCTTCCTGAGCTCTGCTGACTCGGGCAGCTTGAATGTGAGCCTGTGCGCATGAGCCAACAGGCGCTGGCTTAGTTTAATTTAGGTTTGTTTTTTTTTTTCTTCTCCAGTGTGAGCAGTTTGCTTAAACCCAGCTGTCCCTGTGGGACCCCTGCCCTCTCGGCGTAAAAACTTGGGTGCTGTCTTGAGAATCGACAGCAGCGGTGGATGGGTGATTCTTTATTTCTGAGCCAGACACGAGGATCTCTTGGGTGATTCTTTATTTCCCCTGAGCCAAAACACGATGATCTCTTGGAGGATGATGAACTCGTGTGTGAGGAACGGTGTGTTTCAGCAGGAGGGTTGTTGCTCTTATTGGTGATCAGCACTGGGAGAGAAGTGCTTGACTTGAGTGTAAGTGGCCGGTTGGTGCCAAACCGGTGCCAAATCTCCGAGCTTTGCATGGGAGGAGCGACAAACGCAGCCGCTGAGCACACAGCGAAGACGTCGCATCCCATGAAACATCTGCTTGGCACCGGGGGACGGCACACGGAGCAACCCAAGGCTTGCTCGATAACACAGAGGTCCCATCCAGAGGGGTTCGAGCGAGTTTTTGTACGGATGCAACACGCACCGATCTGTCTGGACCAGCAAGAACGAACTCTGGAGCCGCTGGAGGGAGCATGCCTGGGCACAGCTGAGCTGAGAGACACCCAGGGTGCCGGGTCTGTGTTTCGAGGGGAAGGGCTAAGCCTGGGCGTGACAGCAATGGCAGGGAAATTCTGGAGGAGAGGAGAGGAGAGCGAAGGATAACCAGGGCCAGTGGCATTGGGAAACCCCCCGTGAAAAATGGGTCTTGGTGGGGTTGGAGCCATTTGGTGTTTTTCTGGGTCCATGGTGCGTTGCTTGGCCTCGCCGCCCAAGTGGGATGCCGGAAAGGGGCCGGGGGGGTGTCTTGTGTGCCTTGCTCTGAGCGGCCGGGTTGCTGGGACGAGCTGGAGCTCGCTGGGATGCTGAGTCAGCACATTCAGCGCCCTCCCCTTGCAGCCGTGCCGTTCCCCACCTCTGTCTGCTGCAGAGACCACTTCCTGAGCAGGCGTTGCCTTTCTAACTGCTCAAGGGAGAACCGGTTGCAATAGCAGGGACAGGATAACCCCGGACCGCTGCTGGTGATGGAGGCGAGAAGGACCCGCTTGTCCCCAGGCGCATGGTAGGACGCGGGGCCACGTGCCCACAGTCTTGCATGGGGTGTTGGGATCCGCGGTGTCCGGGCAGGGTGAAAACAAATCCTATTTTGCATCTAGAAACCAAAGAGGGGACCCGGTAGATGGGATCGACTCCGCGCAGGGTTGTGATCCTCCTCCTGTGCGAAAGGAGGGTGGAAACCCACCGGGCTTGATTTTTAGGGGAGGTGAGAGCTGGAGACCGGTGCTTGCCCCAAAGCCCATCCATCAGGAAGGCCAGACACTCGCTGGTTGCTTCAAGGTTTCTTTGTGCCCGTTGAGACCCGCAGCCATCGCTGCGTGTTGCTGGTGGATGGGGAACGTAGGGCGGCTTTGGCCCGGAGCCAACGTGCTCTCCATGGTCTTGTCCTATGGGAAATGTCTGCGCATTCGGCCTTGCTCTGTGGCTCACGGTTGTCTTAAAATATTTTAGTAATGCTGATGTTGGAGTGTTGCTGGTTTTGGTAGTTCCTGAAGGTCCTTGTTTCCTGCTTTGGAGTTCCCGGTGGTGTGGTTTCTCTTGCCAAGAGCTTTCTGGACTTGGTGGGGCCAGGACATTGTACCTGTCCTCCAGGTTGTCCTGGTGTCTCCCCATAGCCTTGGGTTTCCTGTGGGGCAGCAAGGAGAGCCGGTCCCTGACCCATCCATCATCCAGACCTGCCCCTCCAGCCGCTCAGAGTTGCTTTATGGCCCCCCGGCCCCTTCCCACGCTGCTGTTTCATTCCGATGATGCTCCTGTGCTCATGGGGCTTCCCAAGCCCCAAGTGGGGCAATCGCTTACAGGATGGAAATGGGATTTGATTTTGTTTTTTGTTTTCCCAAATCAGGCATGGGCCAAAGGCTCCCTGAAGCGAAAGGCAGGAGGTTTTGGCTCCTTCTGCACCAAAATTGCTTTATCTTCTGCCCGAGCAAGGCTTTGGGAGGACTCTGAGCCCCCACCGAAGGCTGCTACCCCTTGAAGTTCAGTTGTTGTGGGAATGGTTTGGTTGTTTGTGGATTAATACTGGGAACAGGCAGAGAGTAGCAAGCATGAAGCCTTTATGAAGCTGGGGAAAAAATATTTGCGATGCTTCTTGTTTAGCCTCAACACCTTTTTTTGGTAGAAGGGAGGATTTGGGTTGGAGGGCTAATGCCAAAGCAAGAGCAGGTTGTCCAGCTTGGAAGATCTCCAAGGATGGAGGTGCCATGGCGTCTGTGGGCGGCCACCCTCCATCCCCACATACAAAACGAACCCAAGGAGGGGACCGAAGGACGGGGATCGTGCCGATCCCCGGCCTCCCAAATGCCTTTCGGATGTCTTGCGCCTGGCCTGTCTCGGTGGAGAGATCCTGCGTGAGTCACTGCGTTGAGATAAGTGTCAAGTTGTGGAGGAGAAGAGCTCTGACCTGCTCCTCTGGCAACCAGCTCTGTCCCTCCCCGGAGGTATCCGTATTCCTTACTTTTTGATCCCGATCCCATCTTTCCCAGTAAATTCTCTACATTAGACCCGCTGAAATGGCTCAAAAAGAGCTGAGCCAGCGCAAGGGATGACTGGGACGCGTGGTGCCGGCAGGACGGATGGGACCGTGGCTGCCAGCATTCAGCGCACCGTTTGCTGTGATTTCGGAGCTGGTCTAAATTTTGTGCTGCCTGTCCCCTGCCTGCAGAGTCTTGCCTCCTCTTTCTGGGTCATCTCCAGCATTGCTAAGCAGCTCAAGGAGCCAGAAAGACCATGTATGGATGGCTCCACTCCTACCGGGATTAATACAGCTCGGTGTGGCCTCGGTGAGTCGATGGGAGAGTAATTCGACAGATGGTAGCACCGGTGCGATTAAAAAGATGGGATCCTCTGGCTGGGGAGCACCGAGCTGCATCTATTCAGGATGTTCTTACCCCTACATTGGGTTTTTCACCTTGTTACGGGGCTGGACATCGTTCTTTCATCAGCAGAGTCTGCTTTACCCCCTCGCAGCGATGATACAGAGTCCTCCAAACTCCCGAGTTCAGCTGCTGCCCCGAGCTGAGCAAAGTCCCGACCTAGGCAGCTCCTCCCAGGCCAGAGCAGGGGTTAAAACATGAGCAGCTCCAACTGGTGGGTTATTCATCCTGCTGCGACGAGCTGATCCCCTTGCGTGCGAGCCTGCAGCATTCATCTCCTGGGACTAGAGCAGACACGTCGGGGATGTAAGCATTTATCCACTCCGCTCTTCATGGACTGCCATCGCTTGGGCCCTTTGCGGTGTCTTTTCCTGCCTGTGCAAAGTCCAGCGGCAGAAATATCAACACCTGGATGCTGGTTGCACAACCCTAGGCATTTCCAGCCTTTAAATACACGAACTTCCAGCACCCTGTGCCTGCAGAGGGGTGAAGGGACCCACGCCGCTCCTGGGAAGCCCAAGCAGAAGCGAACGCAGAGCTGTCGGTGTCGTGTGAACACAACGGCACCATCCCCAGCTCCGTCAGCAGCCGGCTAAGCCTGAGACAGATGAGACACGATGTGCTGCCAGCACGCCGTGCTTTGAAGAGCTCCTGTCCTCAAGGTCATCTGCCCGCAGGCTTAGGAGCGTCCTTAAATACTGCCCTGAACTGCCACGCAGCACAAAGGAGAAAGAAATGTCTCTCATTTCTGTCTGCAAATGGCTGAGAGCTTTCATCGGAGCAGGACCCGGAGCTTCACGCAGGAAAACCAACCCCAGACGTGCCCATTTTCAGGAGGAAACGTGAAGTTTGTGTCTCCGGCGAAGCCTGTCCTTATGCCAGCTCATCTGCATTCAGGAGCACAAGCAAAATCTCCAGCTTGCTTCTGGCAAGCCACAGCAAAGGGTTGGAGAATGCGATCGTCTTGTCTGGCTCTGGCAAGAGCGTTTGGATGTTCGCGTGAGACTGTGGGTGAAATGATTTCTGCCGGAGAGTGGCTGTTGCGAGCACGGAGGGATGCCGGGCTCTTGGGACGGAGGATTAGCATCTACCCCAGGGATTTGGGGCAGGAATACCATTGAAGAGCTTGAATCTGGCATGGGTGGCCACCCAAACAGCTCCAGGCTGACCCCGACACACGCAGAGCACCCAGGTTGCTCGTCCAGGTGCTTTCGGGGGACGGGGAGGACATTGGAGTGCAGGCGGTCATCTTCTCTTGTGCAAGGGAAAAGTTCTGCCGTGAAGCATCTCGTGGTGCTCGTGCAAAGCCCTTGCCTTTATGTGGGAGCTGTTGGCCCTATTTAGAGTGAGTTGGAGAAGAAAGAGCTGCTGGTTGCACCCTCTTTTGCAGGATCTCCATGTTTTGCTTCTCCTATCACGTGCTTTCAGCCCGGAGCCACGTGCTCACGCGTGGGGATGTCAGGATTGCCAAGCAAAAGCACCGACGGCACCTTTGCCCGCCGAACGCCACTGTTTGCACTGCAAACACAAGCCCAGCTCGGGTTGGACCTGCCGTGGCTCTGCCGGCATGGACGTGGACTTGGAGAGGTGGTCTTGCATGGCTGCTTTGGGCTGCAAGAGCCAAGTTTGGGGCTGTGGGATGGATTTGGAGATGGGCTGGGACGTGGGAAACGAAGCTCCTGCTTCCCTGCATTTCCAGTGAGCTTTTGGGGAGCTAAATATCTCCTGGGGTGTTGGGGGCTGGAAAACCCACCCTGTCTCTTGGTCGTCATATAGCACCGGGTGACTGAACGTTTCTGGCGTGGGATTCCTCATTGCACTGGTAACAAACCCAAATCTGCACCATCTGATGCAGCAGAAATCCCCATGGCTGGGTTGGGTGGTAGCACACTGGTAAAAACCCAGCCGCTCGGCTCCGGCACCACCACGGCATGGGGACCTGGTGTTTTCCCACCGCTATTGAGCGCTAATCCTGCTGTGTGGGTTCATCTACTGTTTTTTTTGGCACCACTGGTTGCTGTCATGTTTTTGGACCAGGAAAGGCGACGTGTCGAGCCAAAATTTATTTTTTTCCAGGTTATTTACAATGTGCAGAAGCTGTATCAGCTGCTGATGCCAATGAGCGATTCTTCTGGTACCTTTTGCTCTCAAATTAAACACCCGAGATTAAAGCATGAGCCTTAAGTAGGAGCTAGTCTTTAATTCCAGAGCTAAATCATGCCTTGCAACATCTTGTGTACTCGGAAGATGATGCAATAACTCACCCCTTGCCTAATACCATTGCTCAAATGGCAAGGTCCCTCAGCCTGGCTGTAGAGGAGCTAAAATATCTCTTCTTGCCTCTTTTTTTCAGTTTGTTTAGATAGGCTGGAAAAAAACAAAGCCTGCGAGAGCATGTGTAGGCTCAGTGAAGGCTTTTTGGAGGTGATCAGCTGGTTTTGAGGGCTTTTGGAAGCCCTCGAATTGCTCAGAAAAGTGGTATTGCAAATTCCTGTCCCATATGCTTCATTTTTGATTTTTGAGGAGTCCAGTTCTGGTCTTAAACCAAGTGGAGGAGCCTCTCTTTTTCCTCTCTTGACTGTGGACTGGTTCATCCCATCCTCAGACCGATGTCCTTTGGAAATAACCTTCTGTTGTATTCACGGGATGGAGCCTTATGCAGTTTGAAGTTTGGGAAATAATAGTATTTTAGAGTTTTCTTTAAATCCTCACTCCTTTATGCTCTTTTAGGCTGTCACTAGAAACCTCTTGGGTAGAAAACTTTCAGGAGAATAGTTTCTTGGTTAAACTCTTCAGAAGAGAGATCCTCTCCCTGTTTCTAGCTGGTCTAGGGTCTTGATGGAAACCACCATCCAAAAGACCTCTTTGCTTTAGACTCTTGAATTGATTTGGGTTTTTAATCTTAAAATCACAGAATAGTTGAGGCTGGAAGGACCCTCCAGAGGTCTTCATCCCATCCCTGTGCTCAAAGCACAGACAAATTCAAAGGTAGGTTGCTCAAGCCCCATCAAGTTGAGTTTTGAGCATCTCCAAGGATGGAGATCCCCCACACCTCTGGCCTGTCCTAGAGCTGTCCCGCTCTCACAGGGAAGAGCTGCTCATGTTGTGATTTCCTTGTCCTCTCATTGCACATGTCCAGGAGGAGTTTGGCTTCATCTTCTCTACACCCTCCAATTAGTGGCTGTAGGCAGCACCTTCATGCTCTCATCTTGAAGCAGAACAAGCCCAACTCCCCCAGCCTGTCTTCATCCATCACATCCTCCGGTCCCTGGTGGTTAGGGACCTTCATTGGCCTGGCTTTGTTGGATGTTGGATCTATCAACGTCTCTGTGACCTCCTGATGCAGCAGGGCAACCTTGCTAATTATCACAGCTACCCTTTGGTGTGTCGTTAGTCTTAAAATATGTGTTGAGTAGCCCCGGTATAAAATAAACCGGACCCTTTGTGTACGAAGCATCTGCCATACAAAGAGCGGTGATGTGAAGAGCACCTCAAGGTGCATCCTGGTGTTTTCTGGGGTGGTGGTGAAGGTTTAGGCAAAATTTTTGCACCTTGATATGCTATCGAGCCTCTCGAATGTGCCGATAACCTCTGCTTATCAACCCTGACTGTGATGGCCTCGATGAGCCGGGGCTCTTTTGGCTCTTCTGGAGATGTTGGTATTTCTCAATCCACGACCTTTGAAACGTGTTATGTAAGGAACCATCACCGAATTTGTCTAGAGCTGGGTCTGCTGTGTCTAGGAGAGCTCCTGCTCCCTGCATAACTGCTCCCATGCTGGGAAACTCACGGGTTTTCCCTTATCTCTGGCTTTTTGCGTGCGTTTTGGCCACAGGCTCATGTGATGGCTCGATTTTGAAAGTGTCTTGATGTCCTGGCCGGGTTGCTTTAACTCTTGGGATAGGGGAAAAACAGAGAGGAGAGACCCATGGCCCCGATATGAGGGTGTTTGACCTCTTGGAGGAGAGCCCGTGAGCTCAAAAATGAATTCAGATTCGCCGTGCTCTCTCGGGAGAAGCGGCAGCCACGCTCCTGTGGTTAGAGGAGCAGCTCTTGCTGGATTACCATAGAGGGTAAATTTGAGCCTCCTAAGTCCAAGACATTATACTCCCTCATCTCTCGCTGTTTCCAAGAAACCAGGATTTGCAGGGAGTGCAGTTACGTGCTCATCAGGAGAAAGATAAATCACTGCATGTTTTCCTCTAAAGGAGATAGTTTCTAAAAATAGGAGCTGTGCTGGAGCTCCGGAGAACAAAAGAGTCCCTGGAAGGCTCCTGCCACCGTCTTTTCGTGGCGATCGGTGCTTTCTGCCCCTCTCCATCCATGCTCTGGGGATTTATGGAAGTGTTTAAAATCTGCCGATTTGGGAGGGTTGGCTTTTTTCCTGTCCTTTCCCCCGGCATTCCCGCCCTGGTCGGTTGGTGACTCAGGCTTTCCTGAATGAACACTGCCGGTCTCCTGTGACCTCGGCAGCTTGGCCCTGGATCCCGCCGGCCTTTTCCGAAATGATTTTGAAGCCAAAAGAACCTAATCTGGCAGCCAGGGATGCCGCCACCTCTCCAGGGCGGGCTCTGACAGCACCCATGCCGGATAAACCCCGGCGATGTGCATGGTCCCAGCTCTGCATCTAGATGAAAGAGCTCCAACCCCATCATCTCCAGATGAGACCTACATGTTGGAGGTGCTCAGCCTTAAAAGTCTCGCCGCTAAGGTGGCTCGCCTAAGATGTTAGAAGGATGGGTAGCCAACCCTGGCTTTTCACGGCCCTCCTCTGCTTTTGGGGCAGGTCCTGCCCCACCTCCCCCAGCTCCATAACCAGTGCAGTGGCCTGAATACCACGTTCCTCCCGGTTTTACGGCACATAACCAGTAATCCATAGAATAAATGCAAACTGTGAGCGGCTACGTCCGTCCCGGAGGGGATGGAGGTCAGTTTGGGCTGTAGAGGCTCTCACAGGCTGAGCCTGCAGACGGTTGCAGCAAAATCCATCTCCTTGGCCGTGTGTTTCCAAAGTGCTCCCCATTTCCTTCCCAGGACGTGCAGCTTGATCCCGCTCTCTCTCATCTTTGCGTTCAACATTAAAGGCTCTCTGGGTCGTTGGACGGCGTGTGGTGGAGGCTGAGACGCTCCTTGCATGTCCCTTTTCTCCATGAGCCCCAGGCATGGTCTGTGCCAGGTCTGCACCCTCTATCAAGCTGTTGACACCTCCTTCCCATGGCCTCCTGGGTATTTCCACCGTGCCGATGCGCTCCAGGCAACTCTTGGGCTGCTGGGCATCCCATGACCCAAGATGACGATGATGGGAGCAGGGACGGGGGACAATTCCTTGTCCCAGCAGCAAGCTTGCTTGCCTGGGGCCGGGCTGCTCATGACTCAAGATGATGATGATGATGGGAGCAGGGACGGGGGACAGTTCCTTGTCCCAGCAGCAAGCTTGCTTGCCCGGGGCTGGGCTGCTGGGCATCCCATGACCCAAGATGATGATGATGATGGGAGCAGGGATGCAGGACAGGTCCTTGTCCCAGCAGCAAGCTTGCTTGCCCGGGGCTGGTTTGCAGCAGGAAACAACGTGGATTCACCCAGCTACGCCTCGGCTTCCCCAAGCTCCCAGCCTTGCCTGTAATAACAAGCAAGTCCCTGCTTTCCATACAGCTGGGACAGGCAAGGTGTGGCCAGACCAGGACGGGGAGGGGATCCGGCATGAGGAGCGAGACCCCCGTGTCCTGCCCTGAGCTCAGCCCTGCCTGATGGAGCCTCTGGGCCAGGTAGGTTTGACCCAGACGTCTTCGTTGGATGCAGCCGAAGGCTTTCCTCCTCTTGAAGAAGGACGTGTCTGCGTCTGATGTATCTCCACAGACCCTGCAGATCTTCAGGAGGCATTTGCCTGACTGTCATCGCTGCCTGAAATCCTGCCTTGCATCTTCTCGCAGGCAGGCTTGGAGGTGATTTAGTCCAGGACCCATCCTGGGGGTTCAGCCAACACTGGAGTGAAGCAAAGCTCCTCCAAGCCCCAGATGATGCTCAGGCACCCGGAGAAGCCCTGCATGCCGGCCCAAGGGCGGGGATGCACACCGGCACCGGCGCGGCTCGTGGGATCCATCCGTAGAGCTGGGGGAACCAGTCATCTTCGTAGGGCGGACCAAGACAACCTTTGTCCAGCCGCTCAGCCACAGCTCCGTGCCGGATACCTCTCCGGCAAGCAGGGGCAGCGGGAGCGCGGCCAACGGCATGTGCATCTTCCCGTTAAACTGCTTAGCTGCAGGAATGATTATACACCAAATAGTTGTGCGCGGGATTAAACCCTCTTAAGTGTGGCTCGGAAATCCTCCTGTAATCCGGACCCGGCTGTAGGAGGGAAGGATGGGCAGCAGGAGCAGAGGGGGTTTATCTGCTGGGAAAGCTTTTTTAACATACACACACACCAAAAAATCACTTTATTGCAAATTGCATTGAAGAAGCCTCACTTGGGCACTGACCTTGGAGCTTTCCTCTCTGTTGCAGATGAGCCCGATCCTGCCCTCTCCGGTGCCGTCCCAGCCACAGCTCACAGGACTGAACTCGGGTAAGTTCCCAAGGGATGTTGCAGAGTGGAGAGCACCCGGGAGCCCGTCTCTCCTTGCTAGTGGTACTCCAGTTACACAAAACCCCAAAATATCTCCCTGGCTGTCCCTGAAGAGGGTTGTCCCACCACCGAGGACATCAGCAGGTCCCTTCGGAGCCAGCCAGCACAGTCCCCTTGCTGCAGAGCAGTGTTGGCTGCTCTAATTCATCTCCCTTGTCCTGCTTCCCAACAAACCACGCTGCTTCTGCCCACCCTAAATTACCCCTCGGAGCCATCCCGGTTCCCCTCGGAGCGATGCCGGTTCCCCTCGGAGCTGCTGGGTCTGTCCCTGCTGCGAGGGAGAGAGAGATGCTGGGAGATGGATGCTTGATTTGGTTGTGTTGGGTGTCCCGAAGCTGCTAAGGGGTGTCCCAAATAGCTCTGAGCACCCTGGAAAAGGCAGATTTTGGGGTGCCGGCCCAAGGCTCAATGCAGGGCAAGGGTCCTTGTCCCTCGTGGCACCGGGAGTCCGCGCCTGGCTCAGAATTGCTCTCTGTCTTAGCCTGTCTAGCAATGCAACCAATGCCCAGCATGTTTTAATGGGTTTATTTTAGTATCTGCCGTTGACTGATCCTTCCTGGGCCAGCGGTTTCCTCAGTGAGTTATTTTTAATAACGTTTGCGGGGTTTACGGTGCATATGGGAATCACATTTCCCTGATATCAAGCCATAGACAATGGTGAGCCCGTCCTCCAGTCCGCAGTAATTTCTCCCAAGTAAAAATAGGGAAAGGTTTGGAGCTGGGAGGGCGAGCACGGTGGGGTGGGAGGGTCAGTTCGCCCCTAAACTTGGCTTTTTCCAGGAACAAGCTGGAAATAAATAGGTTTTAAAAGAAGGAGAGAGAGAGAGGCAGCATGAGAACCATGTGGAACTGGCAGCCCTGCTGTCTCCAACAAAGGCACTTTGTTCTCCCAGCAGCACAACTTGACCCGTGAGATAGTGTTTTGCTGGCCCTGGAGCAGCTACTTGCACGAGGTCTCAAGTCACCGGGCTTCTCCGGGTGTCAGGCTCTGCGGTTTGGCAGATTTCTTCCTTAGGGATGGTTTAGCAGGGAGCAGGAGCCGGGATGTGGTGGTTTGCATCTGCCTCTTGGCCGTGCATCTGTGCCACGGGTGCTGCGTGGAGGGAGAAGCCGGGCACGAAGCTGGCTGTGGAGGACAGAAGCTGGGTCGCGTCCTTAGGGCAGGGATGGGGACGTGGAGGAGTCTTGCCTCACTCTGCAGCTCAGCAGATGCCCTGAGTCTCCTCGGCCCCCGAGCTGGCATCTGCCAACCCCCCGTGAAGCTGCCATCAGGGACATCGGGGCTCCTGGGTCTCTTGGACCCTAGTTCAGAAGCCTAAATGTGGGGATCTGGTGCCATTCGAGGCTCTCTGCTTCCCCACCGAGTCTCTCACCACCCCAGCGGAAGGGCTTTGAGGCTCTTGTAGATCCTGTCTCATACCTATTGGTCCTATGCAGATGTCTCCAAACCCTCGAGGCATCTCAGAGAACATCAAGTGCCTCTGTTGCACCCTCGTGGCTCTCACCGTGTCCCTTCTTCCCTGAAAAAGCCTCCAAGCCCAATGTAGGACTTTCAAAACCACCAGGCTGGGACTGCCCGTGGGTGTGCACGGTCCCTCTCTAACACCCAACGCATCTTCAGCGCCACGGTGGTACCTGCAGCACCCGTCTGGGTGGCATGGGGCCACCCAATCCCACTGTAGAGCTCACCCCATGGAAGCTCACGTTCTCCAGCCACTTGATGGGGTCTTCCCAGCTTTGGGGTCATTGCCGAGGGTTTGGAAGAGGATGGGAAGGAACTGCCTCGATCCACTGTGGCTTGGGGTCTCTGCACAGGGCAGAAAGACTTCCCGCTCCTGCTGTGGAGAGGGATCACCCAGGGACCTTCATTTAATCATGGAGACAAACCATCCTTTGGTCCCAGAGACCTTTGGTGTGGTCCACAATGACACTTAAATCCGTTTTTATGCAACTTTGAAGAGTTCCTTGGCCTGTTCTTTGGCCTGATAGCGACAAGTGTCATTATTACGAGCAAATATCCCCGTTGAGCTGGGTAAACAGGAGGCAGCAAGGTGTCCAAGCATCCCGAGGAGTTAGCTTGGGAAAGGGAAGGAGAAGCAGAGAGTGGGGTGGAGCAAGGGAAAGATGACTTCTGGCCCAAGGAAGGAATTGGTGATGTGGTGATGGGAATCCAGCACTCCTGTTGGGCCTGGCATGAACGTGGAAGAGCCACCGCAGGGAGCAGATACAGCCATCGCTGAAACGAGCTTGGAGCAAGCCCAGAAGAAGATGCAGAAATTATTCGAGCTCCACATGGCCAAGGGAGGGTGGGAAGGGATGGGCTTGGTTTTGTCCTAAGGCTTTAATATTTGGGGCGATACGGGAGTCACCATGAAATCCCCAGCCTGTGTTATGCCATAACAGCACGCAGGCTCGCTCTGGTTCCAGGACAACCCTTTTGTAAATGGAAATGTTGGTAATATCCCGTTACCCAGTTATTAACTCTCAAAACTTATTTGCAGCTCCACGAACGAAGAGCATTTGGAGTTCAAGAAGGCTTTGTACAGAACGGATGCCAGGAGCTCCCTAGACCTGCGAAACATGACGGTGTCCGCCAGCGTGACCTGGGACACCTCCGCTCTGGAGACGAGAGCGGGCGATGGGAGAGAAGAAAGCACTTTAGAGAGACTCTCTGGCTTGAAGGACTCGAAGGACGCGCGGTGCGTAAAGGAGTTGGCATTCGCCGTGGAGCCCCAGGTTGTAAATACGGTGCAGGTGGATCCTGAGCAACTGGAGAGCGACTCCGAGGACCTGGATGGTGGCAAGGTGCCAGCAGAGACCCCCAGCCCTTGTGCAGGGGCATCGGTTGGTGGCGGCGAAGAGAAATATCTTAAAAATGAACCAAAGCAACTTGAAGGCCTCAGCAAAGAGCACTTAGATAAAAGTAAGAGGGGAATCCAGAGGGTTGACTGGATTTCTAGACCCAATAAAAGCCCAAGTCCTCACTATAAAGACATAAGCAAGCCAACAGATGTAGCAACCAACTTGCCCTTTCGGGGACAGGCTGTGCGTGAAGTGCCTCCTCCGCTGACTCCGACGGTGTTCAGAAAAACGCTAAACCCTGTCCTCGGCAAGTCCAAATCCCTGGAGAGCTCCTCGTCCCACAGGAAGGGGCTGATGGTCGACTCTGACTTGGACGAGATCAACCCGCTCAACACGGCCGAGTGGACAATCCAGAAGCCGGGTCTTCAGCTCGGCGCCGACCTCACCGTCGGCAAACAGTCCTGGACGGTAAATGCCGAAGACTCGGTGGAGCGGATCCCGTTGATGTCTCTGGAGCCCGCTCCCTGCAGCTCCTACGATATCGAGATGAGGCCCTACGTGTGCAGCGTCTTGTTGGAGGAGCAGGGGAAGGAGGAGCTGGGTCCGGAGGAGGACCCTACGGTGTACACCTGCATCGAGTGCAGCATTTACTTCAAGAAAAAGGAACATTTGATGGATCACATGCTTCAGCATAATCGTGGACCAGGGAGGGACCAAGACAGAGATGCTTTGGGAGGGCAGTGTCAATTCTGCTGCAACGAGTGCGGGTGGGCCTTTGGAGACCCCACGTCTTTGGAGCAGCACAAAAGGCTCCACCAAGAGTCTAGGGAAAAAATTATCGAAGAGATCCAGAAGTTGAACGAGTTTCCAGACGAAGGTCGGGAAGCTCGGCTGCAGTGCCCCAAGTGCGTCTTTGGCACAAACTCCTCCAAGATCTTTGTCCAGCACGCCAAGATGCATGTCAAGGAGAGGAAGGACCAAGGGGCAAAGAACATGAATCTCTTTGGAAATGCGGGCAGCGGAGAAATACGGGATAGCCCCGTGCACGGCATCTACAAACACTTCAAACCAAATGAACACGTGTCCCTGCAGATGCAGGTACCACCTCACGGCAGCGGCAAAGGGCTCAGCACCTGTATGCTCTGCAGCTTCCCGGCCCCCAACGAGAACATCCTCAAGGAGCACATGAAATACACCCATTCCCACCTCTCCTGGGACACGGAGGTGTATGAGGATGATCCCAATCAACCAGGAACTAGCAGAGACGCCTACAGCCCAGCCAGGCCAGGCCGGTTTGCAGAGACGGATTATTTCGGCAAAGCAGACCGGCTTTTCCCTCCACCTCACCGAGAAAGCACATCACATTACGAAGCGGTCCACGGTTTTGCCCTAACTCACCCGCGACTCGACAAAAGCAACGGGGCTAGTAAAAAGGACTACCAGACATCAGGGTTTCATGCCAGGAAAGCAGCTCCGTATGCTGCCCCGCATAAAAACCTGGGGTTGTCCGGTTTTCCCTCCGCTAAAGCTTATTCCCAGTTTGCTCTGCAGCAGCTGAAAAAAAAGGCAGCAGCTCAGCACCTTGAGGGAGAAGGCGACGGTCTCAGGAGCCACCATATGGGGCTGGAAGAGCTCAGGCACAAGTGGGTGTTGGCCAGCGATGCTGGGAGCATGGAAGAGGAGATCTCCGTAAGCACAGAAATAGATTTGAGCGAGAACAGAGGCATCAAACCCGTCGCCATCCCTCAAGCTGCCTTGGACCTCAAGAGGACGTTCAGAGACACCTTGAAAGCCACGGACTCTTCGATAGCTTCAGAGGAGCAGCAGCAGCAGTTGCGGAAGATGGTCCCCATCGTCCTTCTGGAGGAGGTGAACCTGCACCCCAAGGCAACGAAGCGGCCCCGGGGGAAGCCGTTCAAGAAGAAAACGACGCTCCCTTCCCGGGAGTTCATGATGGAAGAGCCCCTTCCCTTGGATATGCTCCTACTGGATTCTCCTCTGGAGGGTCCTCTGGAGCTCGATGACCTCTTGGACTCCGACTCGCCCATGCTGAAGAACGAGGAGAGAAAATGTCCCTACTGCCCAGACAGGTTTCACAACGGGATCGGGCTGGCGAACCACGTGCGGGGCCACCTCAACAGGGTGGGGGTGAGCTACAACGTCCGTCACTTCATCTCAGCGGAAGAAGTGAAAGCTATTGAGCAAAAATTTTCCTTCCAAAAGAAGAAGAAAAAAGGTAGTATGTATTCAATTCACTGTGCTTTCTATTTTCTTGTTTTAATCGGTGGGGTTTTCTCCTCCCACCGAGAAATGGGTACGTATGGCACTGTGGTCAACCTGAACCGTGGTGGCCACGGCACAACCGGTGACGTGCGGTTGTCTCAGGTGCAGTAACCCCCCACCCTCGGAGGCCTGATCCAGGGGTTTTAGCGGCGTCGCTGACTGTCTATCCTTCTTTCTGCAGTTGCAAACTTCGACCCGAGTACTTTCAGCCTGATGCGATGCGAATTCTGCGGGGCCGGTTTCGACACGCGAGCGGGTCTCTCCAGCCACGCCAGAGCCCACCTGAGAGACTTTGGTATTACCAACTGGGAACTCACCATCTCGCCCATTAACATCCTCAAGGAGCTGTTGGCCAACTCATCGGAGCATCCGATGCTGCAAGCGGCGATGGGAGCGGAGCCCTCGTCCCCAAGCCGAGAGAGGGAAGCTCACGGCTTTGTGCCTCGCAAGAGCATGACCCCCATGTCCGAGTGCAGCATTCCACGGTCTCCTCTGTCCCCGTTCCCCCCATCCTGGGGAGATGAGTCCCTGCAGTCCTACAGAGACGGTAAGTGTCCCCGAACACCCTGTGCAAGCCAGAAACTCTCTTGATAACCCCAAACCGTCACATCCTGCTGAACAGAGCCTTGCTGGAGGGTGGGTGTTTACAGGGAAGAGCTTAAGCGGCGTAACCTGCTGGTGATTTATCCGTCTCCATCATTGACGCTCTGTATGCTGTGAAATCTGATGCTGGTTTGGGGGCAGACGGGTGGAGATGCGGCAGATGAAAGAGCCAGGCAGTGCGGTCTCTTGAGGGGTAGATAGAGGGGTCGCATCCCACGGGGGAGCCGTGCTTTGGATGTTTGGGCTTTGTCATTTGAAAAGCGACGTGTTTAGGAATGAGGTTTCCATTGGGGAAACCCCTAAAGCTTCGCAAATCATGGGGCAGAGCGTGGCTGGAGCGAAGGAGAGGAGCGTGGTCACTGGTACCAGTCCGTGCTGGCACTGCTCGGCCACGCAGAAGGCAGGATGCGACCTCTGGTCTGCTGTGTTGATCCCTCGGCTGCTTATTTTCCGTAGGTGTTATGTTATGGTGGGGGGGGAGTGTGAAGGGTCCTTCCCAAATGGGTTTGGGTCTGAGCTGGTCCCCCTCCATCAGTGGAGCTCCAAATTATTCACACGGGATCATCAATTCCAGAGCAGAGCCTGTCCCAGCTTCCAGGTTTCCCCTGCAAGGCTCCCCACAACTGAGTTTGCACCAAAAACTTTGCAACTACCGTTCTTCCAAAGACTAAAAACTTGCTCGCGCGTTAGGAAAAAACCACCACCTCCTGACACCTGGTGCTTCTGGCAGCATCTTGAAGGCCTTGAAGCAGCTTCTCGCTAGGTTCTGCTCAGCCTAATCCTACGTTAGATACATCCCTGCAGTGAGGAGCTATCTGGCTTTAATTGAAATATGAAAGAGCCTGTAATCCCGGCTCTCCAGACTGCTCCACGTGCCTGGCTGCTCTTTGGAACGAGTCTTGAGCGTAACAAACACAAATTAAAATACGAACAAACCCAAACTCTTCTTTCTTGGCATGGCAAAGCTTGGAGGATGAATAGTTACCAGCCCGGAGTGGTGGCTGATGCCAACAAGAGGCGTTTTGGAGGGCTCAGCTGGGTTTCTGCTGCCAGTGGCTGGATGCTCCTGCTGACTGTGACTATCGCTCGGCAATTTTTAGGTCTCCCGGTGCCCAAAATTCACTGGCACAAGCCATTATAGACAGCACCGCTGTTTTAAAAACTAGGCCTCGTGTATTTTGTAGTTACAAAGGGTGGAAAGTGTCTCGGTGAAGAAAGAGTGCGGCCACCCTTCAGTAACAACCGCTCATCGGAGAAGAGGTTAATGCAGTTCTGAACGCGGCAGATCTAACATCAAATGTCCCCAATGTGAAGTTTTAGGGAAAAAAAAAAAAAATGGGTCACCTCTCGAAATACGATCTTGCTTATCAGTTCAGGCAACGTCACTCAAGTTTGTTTTCAGCATGTGAGTTGGCCCAGGGCTTGGGAACATCTCCTGCTCCTTGCTGTGCCCATCTCCAGTTGCCTTGAAATGCCGGTGGGTGTTTGGTGGGAGAAATCGGGTCAGGAATTGTCCTTTTAGGTAAAAGTAGTTGAATTAGAGCTTAATTCTGGTCTGGTTCTGCACTGTATTTAAACCCGGGTAAGGTTGAGGATGGACATGTGGGATGAGCGGAGGGCGAGCGTGACCCGCACAAGAGCCAAGAGCTCAAACACCCCCTTAAGCTGCGCTCCTGGATTTAAACTCGCGTGCTCCGTATTTCCTTACGAGTCATGTCTTTGGGGGACAATGCCGAGAAAACGGGTAAATTTGGAAAGCTTAAAAATCCCCAGCCCAGCAACCTGTTGTGTAACCAAAGCACGCACAGCAGATCACGTGGAGATAGCGATCGGTGGACGGCTTTTGTATTTAAATCCAAGCCTGAAGTCTCTTAGTTACGCTCCCAAGCTCGCAGAGACGACTCGCCGTGAGTCGAAACCCTCCTTGTTTTGCTTCCAGCCTTGAAATGACGCTTTCAGGGCGCTCTGGCTTTATGCTGAAAGTATCTGTCGCAACCGATTTAAGAACGAAGCGGCGCCCGTTGCGTTGCAATATTTATTTAACTCTTGCTCTGGGTACGGCTTCGGGGAAGCAGCTGAGCAAACACTGAAGCAGGTTTGGAGATGGGGGATGCCGAATCTGTAGCCGGGAAGATTTTAGCCGTTTTTTTTAAGCCCACTTGTCCCCGTGTCTCTTCAAATCACTCGTGAGACGTGTGAGAGCTCGAGCGAGCTGCCTGCTTCTTGCATGGGTCTTTGCGGCCATGGTAAAAGCTCGACCGCTGCTGCCAGGCTGGAGCGAGGAGCTGCCTTAAGGGCACCTGCTTAGCGTTAATGTCCTCTGCTAGGGTTTTATGCTAATTCTGTAATTTATAGAGGGTTTTAGGCGACATTAACGAGATAAAGGCCGTTAGCAAGTTACAATGGCAGGAGGATCTCGTGAAAAGTCAGCGGTGAAAGTCAGCGGTGGCCCCACACCAGACCTGGCGGCGTCTCCGCCGGTGGCTCCGTGTCACAGTGCTGGCAGCCCCGTGCCGTGGGAGCAGCGATGCTGCTCGCACCCTGGGACGATGTCGCAGCTCAGCATCTGCAGGCAGCTCTCCGCGAACCGCTTCCTGCTTCCTTCCTCTCCGCTTCCAGATGCACAACCTGCCAGAAAGTCTCTGCTGGCGTTGCAAGATGCCTCTCGAGCTGTTAAGAGCTAAGAATATCGGCAGACCCTTAACTGAAACCCTGCGTCGTGGGGGCAGGCAGGGAGAAATCCCCTTTTTGGGGAGCGTTTCATGAACCGTTTTCTGTGCTGGCTGCGGTTCATGGTTTCTAACAAGGCTGCAGCGGGAAACAAAGGTGGAGGATTCAGATTGGGGTGCCGGGAGATTGATTCGATGATCGCGGTGGTGCTTCTCCGTTCTTGGGCTTGTAATCAAATCACCGCAAGACCTGAGCATCTCTGTCCTCGTGGGGCAAAGTTTCCCTTCCCGGAGCTGCTCGCAGGTGGGACGCGGAGAAGAAACAAAGAGGAGCGTTGGGGAAAGGGCTGTGGGTTTAACACGCGCTTGTGTTAAACAGAGCGGAGCGGGAGAACTGGGTTGGCTCTTGCCGGTCTCGTACCCTTGGCTGCTTGTTTAAAAACAAAAAAACCCTCTTTAAGCAAAACTAAAAGTCAAAGGGAGGAAGTAGGTGTTTGGGTCTGCGGCGAGAACTTGAACTTGGCTGCGGTTGTTGTTTAGATGGGAGCGTTTGTGGCAAAGCCAGGATGTTTTGAGATACCGGGGAGATTTCAGGGGTTACCTGTTCCCTCCCTCTGCTTCCAAGCAAGTCCACGGTACCTAAACCAACCTGAACTCGGCTGCTCCAGGCTCTGATGAAGACTCCACCATCGCCCTCGGAACCCGTGCTGCCGTCACCAGCCCTCACCCTTAGAAAGCCGATGGGGTCTTTGGTATTTTTAGTATCGAAATCCATTACTGTTCATTTTCCCCACAATAAGCAAAGACAACAGTTCGTGCTCTTCTGTAGACCCAGATCTTTCAATCTCCCCTTTTTGGTCATGATTTTTAGACCCTCGATCGATTTTTAGACCCTCGATCGATTTTTAGACCCTCGATCGATTTTTAGACCCTCGATCTCCCTCCCCGATACGTCTGAACCCTCCCTGAAGTGCCACGCTCAACGTCGGACACGTCCCGGCTGCAGTGCTGCGGAGAGCGGGAGGGTTATCTCGGCTACGGCCCATCCCAGGACAGGCTGTGACGTAGCGGGGGTTGCAACATTCACTCTGGTTCGGTTTTGAACAGCTTAAAAGTCTGAAAACCTTTTTTTTAATATTTTTTTTTTTTCCTCCCCACCCTTTTCTGTGAGACCACTGGCTCCCGAGCGATCCCCACTGGAGTTGGCGGCTTCTCCAAGGAGGTCCCTGTGCTCAGCAGTGGCTTTCCCCGCATGTTGTGACGGGCGAAGGTGTGCCCCGCTGCTGCAACCGCCTCCTTAAAGCCTGGCTTGGCTCATTAGCGAGGCTGTTTGTGTATCTCCTGGCTCCAAACCTATTGGCAGCCGCCTCGGAGAACACGTGGCGCTTCTTGGCAGGCGTTGGGAAGTGTTAGGCAATTGCGTCCTCCTCAAAACGGCTTGCAGCTCTCCTTCCTCGTAGCCTGCCTCACCTTGCTCTGTGCCCCAGACTGCTCTTGCAGGGTTGGCACCATCATCCTCCATTCTTCTTCTCCCCTTTTTTTCCAGATTTAACTCCCCGTGGTCTCTCTAACTGTCCCAAACTGTGAGGTCTTCTGCTAGACCTGGATTTCTCCTCTCGATCTGCTCCTGTGCAGCAATAGTGATGTTTCACCACGTCTAGGAAGAGGAGCAAATGTTCATTTGCTGGTTGGCCTTCCACCCCATGCAGAGCCAGAGAAGACACAGGGTCTGTCCTTCCTTCCTGGAGCACATCTGATGTAGCACAGGTTTTTAGGAGGAGGAGAAGGTCGGTTGAATGGTGTGAGCTTAGGGAGTGGTTCTCCAGTTCTTCCATCTGCTGCTTGCTCGTGTTGAGCCCCTAGTTGAGGACTTGCCCCTACCATGCCCAAGGTCCTGCCTTAGCTGAAGAGTGTCTTCTCCCTCTCTAGAGCATAGTTTTCAGAAAGAAAGGAACATTCTTAGAATCTCCAGTGCTGGAAGAGACCCGTGAGGATCATCAAGCCTGATTCCTGACTCCACCCAGGGCAAGCTAAAAGTTAAACCCTACATCTAAGAGCGTTCTCCAAACTCTTCTTGAACACCAACAGGCTTGGGGCAATGACCTCATCCCTGGGGAGCTTGTTCCAGTGCTTGACCGCCCTCGCCATGAAGAACCCTTTCCTAATGGCCAATCTGAACTTCCCCTGAGGCACCTTCAAGCCATTCCCTATCACCGGACACCTGAGAGAAGAGAGCAGCACCTCCCTCTGCGTTCCCCATCACAAGGAAGTTGTAGACAGCGATGAGGTGGCCCCTCAGCCTCCTCTTGTCCAGGCTGACCAACCCTGGTATCCTCAGCTGCTCCTCACAACTCACGCCCTCTACTCCTTTCACCATCTCTGTTGCCCTTCTTTGGACACGTTCCAGTATTTTTACGTCCTCCTTAGGTTGTGGAGCCCCAAAGTGCCCACAGGACTCAAGGTGAGGTCACACCAAGACATGGGACAACCATGTCTTTCAACGAGTTCACTATACTGTCCCAGGATATGGGTGGCCCTTTTGGCCGTGAGGGCACATGGTTGACGCCCGTTGAGCTTCCCATCAACCAAAGCCCCCAGATCCCTCTCTGCAGGGCTGCGCTCCAGGACACGTGGAGAAGAGAGAGCTCCTTCCAGTGTCCCCCAAAAAGGGACAGGCTCTGAGTGTCAAGGGCTCCAAAATTGATTTTAGGGGTGTCCAGGGGGAACCCTGGTGTGGTCTTCTCAGAGATACGAGTGGGCAGAGACCCCATAGCCGCTTCGATTCCTCCCCCTGCCTCTTTTTATCCAGGGTGCGTGAGCCAGCGTGGCCAGGGCCAGGAGGAGCTTGTGACTTTGTGGTGCCTGGGATGGGGACAACCACAGCCTGAGCCTCAGCAAGAGGCTGTGGAGAGGCTGGAGGAGATCAGAAGGGGAAGGCTCTTCCGCCAGCACAACTAGGGCTGGAAGAGGACATTTATAGTAGATTTTACGGTTTTTTTGAGCCTCATTTCTGCCTCGACACTTTGACTTGAGAGCGAAGACCTCGGCGCAGCTCAGCAGCGGCTCCGATTTCCATCCTGACCTTTGCTTCCTCTGGTTAATTGTGGTTGCCCTCCGTGAAGGAATTGAGACGCTTTGTGGACGTGGCCTTTCGTCCTCCCTTCCGTTGAGGAGCACGCCCGCGCGTCCCGTGGTGGCTGTGTTAATAGCGGATGAACGGAGGTTAGAAAAACCTTCTGGAGGTCCATACCTGACCCCGGCTGCCAGCAAGGCCAACTTCAAAGCCAGGTTAGGTTGCTCAGGGCCGTGTCCCGTTGAGTTTGGAGAGGGTTGGAGGTGCCACCACCTCTCTCCCGGGTTAACGTGCCCTGAGGACCCTCCTCATGTTACGTTTCTCAGGTCACGCTCTCCTTTTGTGTCGGCCTTTCTGATTTTCCTTCCTGCGTGCTCGTTCTGCGCTCACCCGCAGCCTGACCTACTTTCCACCGTCTTTGATTCCTTTCTCGAGTTCCAGGTTATTGAAAAGCTCGCGTTGGCTGCCTCCTTCCCTTCCCTCCTTCCCCTGCACGGGGATAACGTGGGCCGTTGTCCTTGATATTGTCTCTTCTCCTGGTCTCTGAAGATTTCTGATGGGAGGCAGCACCGCAGGGAGGCCGGACGTCGGTTTTTAGCCTGAATTTGAGCTCCGTTTTCACCACTGCTGATCTATGGCCACAGGAGACGGTGTGAAATCTCTCAGCCAGGTCTTCCAGAGCAGGAATTGTGGAGTGAGGATCCCTGGGGGGAGCACTCGAAGGCAGATGGTTGCAATAACCTATTTCAGTCTTGGCAGCCAAGGATAGAAATTGTCCCTTTCCCTTTCCTAATGTTTTTGGGAGACCCTGGTTTGTAACTGCTGGAGAAGGGGATGTTGCGGCGGGGGGGAGCCCTGAGTTGGGATGACCCAGGGATACTCATGGGTACTGCAACCGTGTCGGGTTCAAAACCAGCCTCGCGGCCACCTCCGCATCCCAGCAGGATATCAGCGGAGAAAGGAACAGCATCTGTTTCTTGTATTTCTCCTCTCCCCGTTAAATTTCGGTGAGCTCCTGTGCCCGCCACGGCGATTCCTCATGACCTCCTAGTCCTGATGTTGGTTTTTCTCCAGCTCCTTTAAGCCAAGGAGAGGTTTTATGTCTTACCACCCCGGCAGAGAAAGAAGAGAGGAAGTTTTAGGCGCAGTTCGTTAGCAGCCTGTCCTCCTCGGCAGAGCTAGCGAGGGGAAGCACCATGTTTAAAATGATTTGATAGCTCAGAAGCGCGACAGAGAGCTGGCAAAACCCCCTTGGCAAGGAATCGGCTCACGCAGAGCTCTGGACGCTGTAGGCTGGCTAGCGAAGACAGATGCTTTCATCCTCACCCCAGACGGAGCCCGTTAGCAAGCTAGTGATCAGGCAGTCCTGCCTGTCCTGGCATTTCCCGTACCCCTTGTTGCCTTCGCTGGATCTTCTTCAGGAAGATTTGGCTCAAATTTGGGGAATCATTTTCGCAGACCACACCTGAGCTCTACAGCTCGAAAGCGGCACTGGCTGCTCCGTGGATCATCCCTTGAATCGGGGATAAAGCAGCAGGTCGTCCGACCGGAGCCTTTTTCCAGGTGCGATGGGGTTGTCGGCCGCTCCGAGGGGCTTTTCTCTCCCATCTTCTAAGCGTGGTTTGCTGACAATTAGCGTGAGGATGTTTTACGGGTGTTTGAGGACTCACGAATCTCTGTGCTACCCTGCAGAAGTAAGCACGTGTCACCTCAGCACCCGAAAGCTGCCAGGATGAGACCCTCCGTGTTGTCACTGCACGGAGACCAGAGCCCCTGGGGACCTCTGGTTACTGCTGCGGGCTTTGAAACTCCCTAAAAATGTCACGATTTGTCCCATTGGGGTTTCTTTAACCTCACAGAAGCCGGTGGTAGACGAATTAACCATCTACCACCCCTTTTTAAGCTGTCTTGCGATGTAAAAGTAGGAATTTGAACCTCTAAAGCTTCCCCCTGCTGCAAAATGAAGTGTCCAGTGTGGGTCTGGTTCTGTTTTAGCTGTGGCTCTTGCGGGCTGTCTCTTCTTCCCCCACTGCCTCTTCTTGGTTTGGTTTTGTTTATGCACTCTGGGAACAGCAGGCAGGTTTGCCATTGCGCGTGGGTTTTCCTGGTGTAATTATGGACCGAATCGGCCGGCTTTGAATGCGTGTTTTCAACTCGTAAGCCCAGAAACTGTAAGGAAATGCTTGTGGCCGTGTTGGGACTCTGCTCGTCCTTCCCTGGGGAGGTGAGGAGGAGGATGGGGCTGCGCAGAACCTGTCCAAGGTAACAATTACACGCTTCATCTTTCTATAGTTCTATTTTGGGCTGCGTAAGTAACTTTTATTTACCCGTAAGTTCCTTCGGTTAGAGCCAGCTTCTTCATCCTGATGTGGCAGGAGTGGTTGGGGATGGTTCTGGCCGGGATCGGTCGTCTCCGCTCACCGCTGAGGTTAACGGTCTGCGCTTGTTGCGCTTGTTACGGTTGCTTTGCGGTCCAGGTGGATTTTGTTTCCCAATCTGTGTGGATTTTGGTTTCCTACACACGTTTCCACTGTGTTCCCTTCTCCTCCTCCTCACGCCGTGCTCTGGCAGCATTTCCCTTTTCCGATAGGACTCGTCGTTGCCGCTCTTCGCCTCGGGCAGCGTGTGGCCGCGTCTCCCTTCTCAGGGCTTGCTCTCTCCCAACACCTGCTGTAATTTTGGAATAGCTCTTGCCGAAAACCTGGAATTCTCAGCTGGTTCTGGTAGTGCTCGTCAGTCCATTTAGGAGTGGGGCTTTTGGGGAGACTTTGCTGCCGTTGCCTCTGTCCCCTTGGGTCTGAATCCATGCTCAGGCGTTATTTGTAACCCCTGCTTTGAGGAGGGGTGGCAGTGCCGTAGGAGACGGCCGCTGTCCCCATATCCCTCCTCTGGGCAGTGAATTGCTTCTCTTTTGCTTTTTATTGGAGTGGTTTGAATAGAAACGCGCTCCCTGTGGCACCTGGGGCTGGGGCAGAGGCTGGGGGGGCGGACCGAGAAGGCCTTGGGTGGCCTTTTCCATCTCCGTAGGTGTCTGGGTGGTTCCGTCCTCTGGGTAAGGGGTTGGGCTGGAGCCAGCCCTGGATGAGTGGTGGTGGGATGGGGAGAGCCCCGGTAGGTGAGGGGGAGGTCGAGTCAGGGACTGGGGGGCAGGCAGGCCCCCATGGCAGGGCCTGTGGGGCTGGGCCGGAGGGTTGAGGGGAATCATGGAGGAACACGGGCCTGGAGCCCAGACCTGTGGCCCAGGCCCCATGGGGGCCTGTGGGGCTGGGCTGGACGGTTGAGGGGAGTCATGGAGGGACACAGGCCTAGAGCCCAGACCTGTGGCCCAGGCCCGGGGGCAGCCAGGCCCCAGTGGGGGCCTGCGGGGCCAGGGGAGCTTCATGAGGCTTGGCAAGAGCTGAGCCCTGGGGGCCTGGGGCCGAGCTGGGCCTGGCCTGGGGCCTTGCCTGGTACCCGCAGCCCGGGCCCGGGCCTCGCACCCCGCCATGGAGCGCCCCCTCCCCTCCCCGCCCCACCGCTCGATCGCTCGGCGCTCCCCCCTCCTCCCTGTCGCCACCTCCCGCGCGCCTCTGCCGGCCGGGGCGCCGATTACTCGGCGCTCGGCCTCCCGCCCCGGGGACCGGCTCCCCCCCCCTCCTCCCCCCCCCGCCCCGTTTGAGCTCCGTTCCCCTGCTCGGCGCTCGACCTCTCCGCCTGGCGGGCGGGCGCGCGCGGCTCGGCGCTCGGCCTGGCGGCCTGGCGGCCGCCCCGCATGTGCCGGAGCCAAGATGGCGGCCTCCACCTCCTCGCAGCCCAAAGTGACAAAAGCGGCGGCGGCGCCGCGACCCCGGGACCGGGACCGGGGTGGGGACGGCGAACCCGAGCCCGAGGCGGCGCCCGAGCCGGGTGAGCCCCCCTTCTCCTCCGCCGACCCCGCCCCGCCGCGCCCGGCCCCACCCGCGGCCCCCACCCCATCCCCCCCCACCCCCCCCCCGCTTCCCCCGCCGCAGCGTCGGGCCTGGCCCGGGGCCGCCGCCGGTTCCGGGCCCGGCCCTGACGTGGAAGGGACGAGAGCGGGGGGGAAAGGCCCGGCGAGGGCCGCTGTCGCCGAGCCGCCGCCCTCCTTTGTCCGTACCCCGGCCTCCCTTTGTCCCTCACGGGGGCCCCGCCATCCCCTCGGCGGGGCCCACCGGGCCCGGCCTGTCCGATCGCAACGGGCCGAGCCCGGTTCCTGTCACCGCTGGGACCGGGGTGGGGAGTTGGGGAGGGGGGAGTGTTTCTCCTCCTCCCCGCCCCCCCCCCGGGGGGGGGGGGCGGCGACCCGGGGGTGGGGGGGATGCAAATCCCGGCCGGGCCCTGGCACCGCCGCGGGGTGGGAAGCGGTGCCCGGTGAGCCCGAGGCAGCCCCCAACCCGCCCCCGGCCCCGGGCGAGGCTGCCACCTTCCCCGTCCTCCCCCCCGCAGGGAGGTGCCACCATCCCTGTCCCCTCCCTGGCAGGGAGCTGCCACCTTCCCCGTCCTCCCCCCGCAGGGAGGTGCCACCTTCCCCGTCCTCCCCCCCCCGCAGGGAGCTGCCACCTTCCCCGTCCTCCCCCCTGGCAGGGACTGCCACCTTCCCTGTCCCCTCCCTGGCAGGGGGCTGTCACTTTCCCCGTCCTCCCCCAGGGAGCTGCCACCTTCGTGTCCCCCCTTGACAGCAGGGAGCTGCCACCGTCCCAGTCATCCCACCCCGGCAGGGAGCTGCCACCGTCCCCGTTGTCCCCCACAGCGAGCTGCCTCCATCCATCCCCCCGCAGAGAGATGCCACCTTTATGGTTCTGTCACCCCCACCTCAGGGAGCTGCCACCTTCGCGTGTGTCCCCACGCACACAGAGAGCTGCCACCGTCCCCTGTGAAGGAACTGCCACCATTTTCCCTCGCCACAGGGAGCTGCCACTGTCTTCTGCAGGGAGATGCCACCATCCTCCCCCGCCACTGTCCCCAAGCACCCCCAAATCCCACTGGCCGGTCACCACCGTCCCAGCGACGCGTCACCTGCCACTGGGACGGGTGTCCCCCTCTAAAAGCACCCGTGCAGAGCCCTGTTCTCTGCGGCGACGGCGTCGCTTCTCCCTCTTGAGCTCTTTAGAGCAGCTTAAACCTTCGCCTAACGAAGCCGTCTCTTCACCGCCACCTCCCTGGGCCGTGTTATCCACCCTCGGGGGCTAACGATCTCTTTCTCTTGGCAGTCCTGGCTCCGGAAGAGGAAGAACTGGTGGCCATGGAGGTGGGTTCACCCCCTCTCCCGAAAAAAAGTGCTCCCGCCGGGCAGCTGGATCAACCCCCCACCAGGATAGGGACCAAACTGTCTCCTGAGCCGCCTGGGAGCAAACCAGAGCCTCAGGACTCCAAAAGTGAGTATTTTGCCCGGCTTCTCGTCGTCTCCGACAGCCGAGCGCTGGGTTTCTGCTGCGAGGAGAGAGCGGGGAGCCCGGCAGGCGTTTGTTTAACCCAATCCGGGAGGATTTTCAGGTCTTTTTGCTTAATTAATTCTCTAATTAAGAGGGCGGCCATGTTGTACTCCGGTGTCGCTGGTTTACGTTGCTTTTCTTTCCCTGGCGCCAGCAGCTTTCCAAAGCTCGCCGGGACCGACGTGCACTTCCTGTCCTCCTTAAAGTACCTCAATCAGTCCTTCCTCTCCTAATTAACGATGTTCCCCTAAAACAATAGCTTTGAGATCCTTCTCCCTCGCTGGCTGGGCTTCGGAGCCTGCCTGCAGCTCACGGAACTGTGGGCAAAGCTTTCAAAAACACTCTGGAAAACATCCTCGAGTGGGAAAACTGACCTCCTTCCATCCCAGAGCAGCGATCCTTGTCCTCCCACAGCTCTGCTGGCTCTTCCCCGCTTTATTCCTGCCCGCACGGGGAGGCGTGGAGCATCTGAACGTTCAAAATTAGGGTCAGGGGTGGTAAAAATCCCGTGGGGGGGAGAAACAGCGTGGCTGGACGCTGCTCCTTGTGCCTCCTGCCATGGCTGTGCCCTGATTTTCTTTTTTCTCTTCTCTTTTTTTTTTTCTTTCTCTTTTTAGCCCAGAACCTTACGACGTGCGAAGTGTGCGGTGCCTGCTTCGAAACCCGCAAAGGCTTATCCAGCCATGCCCGTTCTCACCTACGGCAACTCGGCGTAGCCGAATCGGAGAGCAGCGGGGCTCCCATCGATTTGCTTTACGAACTGATGAAACAAAAAGGCAAACCCGATGGCAGCCCCCTGTCTCCCACCCTTGGCAAAAAATCCGGTTCCCCCAAAGACGCCACCGCCGGTTCCCCTCGACCCACGCTCCTGGCGCTCGGCAAGGCCGGCGATCGCCTGTCGGATGGTCCCGTTAATAAAGCTATCAAATCCCCTCCCGGCTTCTCAAAAAACCTCTCGCAACCGGGATCCCCCATCCTTAAGAAGGTGCCGCCTGCTCTTTCGGGCTCCCCGTCTCCGAAAAACCCTGAGGAGAAGAGCTCCAAGCTCTCGCTGAGCCCTCTGCAGAGCTCCCCAAAAGCGCAGTGGCCGCAGGCGGATGAGGAAGGACCCCTCAATTTAAGTGAGTTTGTTGGTTTTATTTTTTGGGGGTGTTTCCCGTTCGGCTGAGGGCAGGGGAAATCCCCGGCTTCTCCCGTCCTGCTCCTGCCAAGCCGGGCATCCCTCGACGGCTGGGAGGGCGCAGAGCTCGGTGGAGGAGCCGGCGTTTGGTAACGGCCGTGCTGGGGAGATAACGTGCCGCTCGGTCACGACTATCGGAGGGGACGATCTTCCCTGACTGGGCAAATCCCGTCGGGATTTCAGGAAAACTGCTGGCTCTCTGCCCTCCAAACTCTTTAAATCTCTCTTCCCCGCTTCTCTCACCTCTTTCGGCTCTTCTGGGCCGCGGTTCGGTTGGCGTGGAGCACCCTCCTGCGCCGTGGCTCGATCTGGCACAGCCATCTCCCCTCTCCCAGCGGAGCACGGTGGATTTGGCCAGCGTCAGCCCGTTCCCTGCTACCGTTTCCAGTGTCGGATGCGCTCGGAGAGGCGCTGCCACGGCTCTCGGGACCACAGCTGCGGTGCTGCCGTGTCCCTCTTTGTCCCCAAGCTCCGTCGGTGACTTATTCCCACACCTTGGGACCAAAATGGTTTTCGGGGCAGCGGCTGGCCCTGGCCGCCTTCTCCCAAAGCGCCGCGTCTTGCCGGGAATGTCTTCATCGACAGCTCAAAGAGCTGTTTGCTGTCTCTGGCTCGTTAGTTCTTCGTCCTCATTACCAGGCTTGCCCAGTGAGTCCGTCCCACCGCTGGCAGCACCGACAGGCGCTTCATCTTCCCCGGTGGGAATCGCGGCGTTTTTGGGGTTGTTTCCTGCGATAAAGCGGAAGACGGTGTCCTAGCATTCCTTCTTTGCAGGAGCGGCTTTAAGACCTGATATCGCTCAAAATCCCCATGGCTGGGGATTTCCTAACCCTGCCAGGTTTCTTGGAGCCCTAGGACTATAAAATCGCTCCATCCCGGCTACCGTCTCGCTTTTCCCAAGTTAAAAAGCTCTGGCACGGCAGAGCCGGACACTGGCCGGACTCTGTAGCTGGAGGATGCGCCCGTGGGTTTGCCGGAGCAGAGAGGCTCTCCGGGGGTGCTGCTCCTCCGCCGGTGACAGAAGATGCAGAGTTTGGCCCCAGCTCGTCCTCGCAGCCCTTTAAAGACTTGGAGCGGCAACAGAAAAGTGCTTTATGCCTGTCTCGTAGCCAGCGCCGTAATTCCTCTTCGTTTGGGCTGCCTGCTAACGAAGCCGTAGCAGCAGACAACCTCTTGGCTGGCCGCTCAGCTTGGCGTCAGCCGAGTCCCCGGCAGGCTGCAGCGGCTGACAGATCCCAAGCCGCGGCACAAGGAATCAGCCCGTCTTGTCCCTCGTTCCTCTTCGCTGGCCAAGAAACCGAAGCCGCAGCCGAGCCGGCGCCGGTCTGCGCGGTGAGCAGGGTTTCGGCTGCTGCGATTGCCTCCGCTCCCTCTCCGTAGGTCCCTTCCCGGCATCGCTTCAGCGGCGCCCGAAATCCCAACGCAGGTTAGAAATTACGGTCCCGGCCTCCCCAGTGAGCTCTTTCCACCAGCGGGGACGGCTGCACGGTGCCCGGGAGCGGCTGGAGACGTCCTGCCTGCACCGATCTCCCCTCCTGAAATGATCCTGCTCGAGTCTCTCTTGCTGGGCGGGTTCAAGCCGCTGGCGTGGTTTTACCCCACTTCCAGGCAGGATCTGCCTCAGTTTCCCCATCCCGACGCGGTGCCGATGGTTTCTCCCTTCCCCTCCGCAGCCGGAGGGCGGACAAGGACCGGTGAAGTTGCGTTTCTCCTCCAGGATATCGCGTGGCTCTTGGTTTTGGTGGTAAAACCTCTTCATCTTCCTCCTCCTCTTCATCAACGTGCCGGGAATCGGCGCTTCCCGGAGGCAGGAGATGCCCCTGCTCAAGGGCTGAGCATCCAGCACCGGGATTAGCAGGGATGCGCTCAGTTCAGGCACGCGGTGTTTGTCCCGGTGCCACCGGCACCGCGGTGTCCGGCAGCATGTCTTCATCCAGAGCCCTTCCTCTTCCTCACGGCGGCTGGGCTCGGACGGTGCGACGCGAGCGAGTCTCGCCGCTTCCCGGGGACATGAGCGGGGAAGGGACGCAAGTGTCCGCGTTATCCCAATGCTCCGGATCACGGCTCTGCTGTCAGCCCCACCGGGAAGCCCCCCAGCTCCCCGTAGCCCTCGGCCGTTGCGTTTTCGTGGGGTACCCCCCGTGCGTTCGAGCCTGCTTCCAATTTCGGGCAGGGATCGGTTTTGCCACCGTGGGCTGCGTCCGTCTGTCCGTTGAGCAACGCCAGTCTTTCTTCTCTCTCTCTCTCTCTCTCTCTCCGCAGCCTCGGGGTCGGAACCGGTGCGAGACATCCGCTGCGAGTTTTGCGGCGAATACTTCGAGAACCGCAAAGGTTTGTCGAGCCACGCTCGATCCCACCTCCGACAAATGGGGGTGACCGAGTGGTACGTCAACGGCTCGCCCATCGACACGCTACGGGAGATCCTCAAACGGAGAACCCAACCGCGGAGCAGCGCCTCGAATCCCGCCGGTCCCGGGCAAAAAGCCATGGCCAAGACCTTCTTGGGCAGCATGGGATCCTTGGAGCCGCGCGGTCCTGGAGAGATTCACATCCCCACCCTCACCAAGAAGGTCCAGCAACCCGGCAGCCCCATGGGGCAATCTCCTACCTCGTCCCCACCTCCCACCGCCCGGAAGATGTTTCCAGGCCTTTCTCCTCCCTCCTTGCAGAAGAAACTCAAACAAGATCAGCTGAGGGTGGAAATCAAGCGGGAGATGATGTCGGGAGGACTCCACGGAGAACCTCACCCGTCTGACCGAGCCTGGTCGCCGCGGGAGGAGATGTCCCCCTTGAACCTCTGTAAGTGCACGGCTGTCACCTTCCCTGCTCCGTCTGCGGGGCCGAGTGGGACCGTGCTCCCTCGGACGGGGACACGGGGGTCCCTCTTGCTCTGGGAGGGGCTGAGGGCTCTTCCCGGTGCTGTGGGGGAGCCCACGTCATCTTCTGTGGGCTGCGGTGTTGGGGGACCCCTCGCTGCAGCTGGGGAGGAGCGGAGAGGGGACCCCCCAGTCCTCCTCCCCCCTGACCCCGCGTCTCTCCTCGCAGCCTCCCGAGCCGACCCGGTGCGAGACATCCGCTGCGAGTTTTGCGGCGAATATTTCGAAAACCGCAAAGGTTTGTCGAGCCACGCTCGATCCCACCTCCGACAAATGGGGGTGACCGAGTGGTCGGTCAACGGTTCACCCATCGACACGCTACGGGAGATCCTCAAGAAGAAATCCAAACCCTGCGTTATCAAGAAGGAACCGCACACCTCCAGCATCGAACCCCCTAAATCTATCGGGGAGGAAGGGACGGACCCCAAGTCCCCCGGAAAAATCCTGCAGGGCATGGCCCTCCCTCCCCTGGGTGGGCGGACGGGGAAACCCGGCCCCGGCAGTTCCACCTTGAACCGGGAGATCTCGTTGTCGCCTCTCACCAGCAAACCCCAGGGCGGTTTCCTGACGCCGTTGTCTGCCAAACGGCCGTTACAGGACGATCGGTTGGGTCCTCACGCCGAAGTCAAGCACAAGGCGTACATCCAGACCGAGCTGCCCTTCAAAACCAAGTCCGTGCACGACAAACCTGCGCACACGTGTAAGTGGGGGATGCGGGACGGGGGGGGGGAGAGAAGCACCGTGTACCCCCCCGCCCCGGGATGTCCTTTATGCCGCGGGCGGGGAGGCACGGGGAATCCCCCAGCCTCATGCTGGGGAGGGTTTTTGGCTCACGGGGATGCAGAGCAGGGAGAGGGGAGCGAAGATTTGGGGTCGTTGCTGCTCCTGCTCCAACCCGTGGAGCCTTCCCCGCCGTCCCAGACCCCCAGCAGGGCCGGGGGACGCTTCGGGAGCGGGAAAACACGGGGAACTGCAATCCCCCGGAGGACCTGCCTCGGCGCAGAGCAGGGAGGCACCGGTTTTCGGGGGAACCGGCCCCGTGCCGCGTCCCGGCCTTGGCCCGCTCACCCCTCGTGCGTTCCCCCCTCAGCCAGCGAAGCCTGCTGCGAGCTGTGCGGCCTCTACTTCGAAAACCGCAAAGCCTTGGCCAGCCACGCGCGGGCGCATCTCCGGCAATTCGGCGTCACCGAATGGTGCGTTAACGGTTCGCCTATCGAGACCCTCAGCGAATGGATCCGACATCGACCCCAAAAAGCCGGCGCTTACCGTAGCTACATCCAAGGCGGACGACCTTTCACTAAGAAATTCCGTAACTCTTCCCACGCCCGGGATCACGACGGCGGCGGCGGCGGCGCACGACGGATGCCGCTCAGCCTTCAAGCCGGCGGCGTGACCCTTCTGAGCAAAGGATTGACGGGAGATTTGGCTCACGGCGATGCCGGAAAAATCCTGGATGGGGGAAGCAGCGGTGAGCGGCCCATGATCACTTCCCCCCTCTCGTTGGTGAAGGTGGAGGAACATCAACGCTCGAACATCAACAGTGAGTTGGGGAGAAGCCGGCCAGGAGAGGGCAGAGGGGGTCTCCGGCACCGGCAGAGCACCGGGAAAAACCCTGCCCTGTCCCCTCTGCCCGTTCCCGGCAGTGCCGGGGGGGGTTCTTTAGCTGAACCCCCCCCTTTTCCTCCTCCTCCTCTTCCTCACCAGTTCCCCGTGACGAGCGGGGGCCGCTCCCTGGAAGCGGGGAGGCGGTGCCATGCCGTGCCGGCGGTGCCATGCCGCCGCTTTCGGCGCCGCGTGAAGCCGTTTGTGCCCCCCTGCGCCCCCGATCTAACCCCCCCCCCCCCCCCCCCCTCCGTTTCTCCTATCCCAGAGTTCGAGCGGAGGCAGGCGAGACCCCTGGACACCCCCCTCCACCGGGAAGAGGAAGGGGCCGAATTCCAACAGAAAATGGAGGAGACGCGGCAGCCGCCGCCGCGGATGAGGCCGGTGCCTTCCCTGGTCCCTCGCCCGCCGCAAACCTCCTTGGTGAAGTTCGTGGGGAACATCTACACCCTCAAATGCAGGTGGGTGACCTCGGGAAAGGGGGGGGGGTTCATCCTGTATCCGTAGGGATCCCCTTTTCCCGGCTGGAAGCGCTGCCTTTCCCTGCTCCGTGGCGTGGATCCCTTTTTTTGGGGGGGCCGTCCCCATCCGTGTGTTGTCCCCACCCCAAAACCGCGATTCCCGAGCTGATGCCGTGTCCTCCGTAGGTTCTGCGAGGTGGAATTCCAAGGTCCCCTCTCCATCCAGGAGGAATGGGTACGGCACCTCCAGCGACACATCCTGGAAATGAATTTCTCCAAAGCGGATCCTTTACGGGGCGAAGATCCTCCCCCTCCCGAACCCCCCACCCTCGCCGAGGCTCAGTAACGGGAGCCCAAATCCCTGGCTCTCACCGTGACGGAGCCGGCACGGGGAAGCGACCGCGGATGTCTCCGGAACATCCTCACCCCTTCTTCCCGCATCCATAATTCCTTTTTTTTTTTTTTTTTTTTTTTTTTTTTCTTGGGAAGGGGGGGGATCGATCGCTGCCTTCACCCCTCCGGAGCTTCCCCCCCGTCCCGTCCAGGGGCTGAGCTGGGGAGGGGACGCGATCCCGGCCACAAGCACTACATGGATCAAGACAACCCTCGGCGATCCCACGGGAGACACGCGGCAAACCGGGATCCGGCACCGGATCGGGGAGGGAACGACTCGATGCCGGTCCCGGCACGGGGGTGGGTGGGGAGGGGGGTGGGGAAATTTCCCCCCCCCTCCCTCATTTCCCAAAATCCGTTTTTTTTAACCCAAAGAACAAACGGTGCCGCCTTTACCGGCGGCGATTCGGGATGGAGCCGGGCCGGAGAGGAATTTCGGGGAGCAGCCGCATTCCCGGAAAACGCTGTGGATTTTGTATATGACCCTTAGAGCTAATGTATATTCGATTTGGTTTTGTTTTTTTTTTTTTTTCCCCCATAGGCGACGATGAAATTTAGTCTCGCGTAGATGTCGGAATCCCTCGGTTCCGGGGTTGCATGTTGCCCAAAATCCCCTTTTCCCACACCAAAAAACGCCGGATTCACCGCTTCCCCCCCACCCCCACCCCGCCGTATCCCATTTAATTTCACCGGAGAGGAGCGGCGAGTGAGCGCAAACCCACCGGAGAAAATAAACTCCAGTGGGAGCTGGGAAATCCCCAGGGAATTCCCGGCATTCCCATCCGGTATCGGCCGCGGCGGCGGCGGTGCCGGGAGGATTCGGCTCAGCCGCTTCCCCCCCAGTTTCACCGTTGCTTTGTAATTTCTTTATTTTTCCCGGTTTTCCCTCGTCTAGCTCCATAGACCTTCCGACTTTTTTAAACTCTAGATTTGTGTAGAAATAAGGAATATTCATTTTTATTTGGAAATCCCAAAACTTCCGAATTTCGGAAGGAATTTTAACGGATAAATATTTTTTCTTTTTTTTTTTTTCTTTTTTTTTTTTTTTTATTTCCAATTTTTTTGGGGCATATTCTGGTGATTCTTGTACCCGGGAATATGGGACGATGGATTAAATTCTTCTGGAAATGAAGTCGGGGGGAGAGCGGAGTCTCTGGATACCCGGAATGTCGGGATGGGGGCGGGGCTGGGGACCCCGTTTTGGGGGGATTGAGGGGGTTTTAGGGCTCCCCCGGGGAGGCTTAAAGGAAGGGGGGGTGGGGGGGTCAGGATGTGACCTCATGTCCTGGGTTGTGGGGACACGGGGTCAGGACGTGGCCTTGACCCCTGGGAAAAGGGGACACCGGGGTCAGGACGGGGCCGTGTCCTGGGATGTGGGGACACCGGGGTCAGGATGAGGCCGTGTCCTAAAGCTTGGGGACACTGGGGCCAGGACAGGGCTGTGTCCTAAAGTTTGGGGACACCAGGGTCAGGATGAGGCCGTGTCCTAAAATTTGGGGACACCAGGGTCAGGATGTGGCCTTGACCCCTGGGAAAAGGGGACAGTGGGGGTCAGGATGAGGCCATGTCCTTGGAAATGGGGACACCGGGGTCAGGACGGGGCTGTGTCCTGGGATGTGGGGACACCAGGGTCAGGATGAGGCCGTGTCCTAAAGTTTGGGGACACCGGGGTCAGGATGTGGCCTTGACCCCTGGGAAAAGGGGACACCGGGGGTCAGGACGGGGCCGTGTCCTAAAAGAAGGGGACACCGGGCGTCAGGATGAGGCCTCGTGTCCTGGGATGTGGGGACATGGGGTCAGGACATGGCTGCATCCTGGGATGTGGGGACACCGGGGTTAGGATGAAGCTGTGTCCTAAAATTTGGGGACACCAGGGTCAGGATGTGGCCTTGTGCTGGAGAGAGGGGACAATAGGGTCAGGACGTGGCCTTGACCCCCAGGAAAAGGGGACACCGGAGGTCAGGATGAGGCCGTGTCCTGGGAAATGGGGACACCAGGGTTAGGATGTGGCCTTGACCCTTGGGAAATGGGGACACGGGGGTCAGGACGTGGCCTCGTATCCTGGGAAAAGGGGACACCAGGGCCAGGATGTGGCCCTGTGCTGGGGAGAGGGGACAATAGGGTCAAGATGTGGCCTTGGGTCCTGGGATGTGGGGACACCAGGGGTCAGGATGTGGCCGTGTCCTGGGAAAAGGGGACGTGGGGTCAGGACGTGGCCTTGACCCCAGGGAAAAGGGACACTGGGGGTCAGGACGTGGCCTCGTGTCCTGGGGAGAGGGGACAGCAGGGTCAGGACGTGGCCTCGTGTCCTGGGAACTGGGGACACCGGGGATCAGGACAGGGCCATGTCCTAGGAAGTGAGGATGAGGCTGTGTCCTAGAATTTGGGGACACCGGGGTCAGGACGTGGCCTCGTGTCCTGGGGAGAGGGGACACCAGGGTCAGGACGTGGCCTTGACCCCTAGGAAAAGGGGACACTGGGGGTCAGGATGGGGCCATGTCCTAAAATATGGGGACACCGGGGTCAGGACGTGGCCTCGTGTCCTGGGGAGAGGGGACACCAGGGTCAGGACGTGGCCTTGACCCCTAGGAAAAGGGGACACGGGGGTCAGGACGGGGCCGTGTCCTGGGACAAAGGTGACATCAGGACGTGGCCTTGACCCCTGGGACAAGGGGACCCGGGGTCAGGACGAGGCCGCCTCTCGCGGACGCTGGGACCCGCCGTGGCCCGGGGACAGTGGGGGGCTGTGGCCCTGTGCTGGGCAGCGGGGACAGCGGGGCCGGGCTGAGGCCGCGCCCGGGCCCCCGCCACGGGAGACACGAGTGGGGCTCGAGGGGCGGAGCCTCCGCGGAGACAGCCAATAGCAGCAGCGCCGCGGAGAAGAGGGGCGGGGCGAGGCGCGGCTCAGCCGCGGTTGGGGGCGGGGTTAGCGGCCCGAGGCGGCTCTGCCGCGCTATTGGCGCAGGCGGAGTCAGCCCGCCCCCTAGCTGATCAATCAGAGAAGAGAGCGGTGGCGGTCACGCCTTCTCGCGAGGTGACAGCCGCGCCGACCAGTCAGCGCTCGGCCTTGCGGGGTCCATTGAGCGAGGAGCCCGCCGCGTTGCGATTGACACCTGCGTCCGCCAACCGCCGCGGGGGACGCCCTGTGGAACGCGAGGGAGGCAGTGAACGACATCCGCCGGCCGCCAATGGGAGCCGCGGATCACGCGGGGAGGCTGGACCAATGGCGGCGGGGCGCGGGGGGCCGCCGACCAATGAGAGTGGGGAAGGCGGAGCGGTGCGGCCAATGGGGCGGGGAGGCGGGGCCGGCGCGCCGCCGTTACCGTCTCGCGCAGGAGGAGGCGGCCGCTGCGGCGGCGCCGCCATCATGAGCTACTCAGGTGAGGGGCGGCGGCGCAAGATGGCGGCGGGGGCGGCCCCGCGGGGGAGCCGGGAGGCGGCCGGGGCTGTCGGGGCCCCCGCCAGGCCTCGGGGGGTCGGCTGTGAGGCAGGGGGAGGCCGGAGCCTGTGGGCGTAGCGGCCGGGCTGGCCCCCTGAGGGGAGATGGGCGCTGCCGCCGCCGCCGCCCGGCCTCGTCCCGACCCCGTGTCAGCGGGGCCTCAGGGCCGGGAGGTGGCTCTGCCTCCGGCCCAGCGCCTCGGAGCCCCGCTGCGGCCTCGGCCCCTCCGGCTCCCACCCCCGGGACCCCGGCCCGGTGCTCCCCAGGCCGGGGGCAGGGCAGCTTCCAGCCCCGATGCGGGTGGCGGGGGAGAAGGGAGCGAGCCAGCCTCTATTTCTGACAGAAAATTGATTTATTTTAAGCATAGCCGTGATCAAGCTTAATTAGGTTCCATCTGATTTCTGTCTGGCGGTGGCGGCTGACAGGAATTCCTCACCCTCACTCAGGTTACGGCTGTAACTCTGCTCCTCGCTTGATTTAGTGGCAATTTTGCCTTTCCTTCTTTTAATCTTGACGGGTTTTATTCCTTCGCTGGCTCCTGGAGCGGCGTCTCGGCTCACCTGTGGAGTACGGTGGGTGTAGGAAGCGATTTGTCGCTGTATTCAGTTTCGGCTGGAAGCGGCTCAGACTGTAACGGGGAAAAGAAAATTAATAAATTGCCTTTCTTCTGTGAAAAGAAGTTTCTAATTATGGGGGAAACTGCAACAAGAACCTGCAAGGCAACATCGCTTTCCCATAGCGTGCACATAGATTGATACCAAGGGAAGCGGTGTGCATACCTACCCTGGCTAACGAGGCTGTAATTACTTTGAAAATTAACGTTGAGGTAATGGTTTCTCGACTGGGGAGCGTGGGATGTCGGTGTCCCGGCCGGGGCTCTTCCGGACCGCACCTTTCCATCCCGGTATCTCCATCTTCCAGCTTCCTGCAAGGGCAAAGTGCAGCGATGCCGTCGAGATATGTTTCGCCTCAAAGGGCATCTGAATGTCAGTCCCGGGAGGCTGCAGGTTGGCGGACGATGGGATTAAAACTTCCCTGACATGTCCCGGTCCCCTCTTTTTAGGTGTTAATTGGAGCAGGGTTCATTCCATGCTAGATCCCTCTCGTTTTCCCCAACGCTTCAACTCTGCTCCCAAAATACTCAGTCGTGGAAATCATTACCGGGAGTTCAGCTTGAAATTAAAACCCCTTTTTTGTGTTAAGACGAGCAAAGGATGTTGCTCTTGTGGGAACGTCTCGTAGCCGGGGTGACGTTAAGGTCTGATTTCTTTGATGTTTGGTGCAAGACTCGTGGATTATTCGGGGCGTCGCTCCGCTTTGACACTGGGTAACGAGAATCTCTCTGGCCGCGAATGCCACGATAACGATACACTCGTCTCTAATTGCGTTTTGCTCTTTTCTAGGTTATGGAGACTGGAACTCTGGGACGAACAGAGGCAAGTACAGTAAAAACTGGAGTAATGGTTTATTACCTTCCACTTCAGATCCGTTTCCTGAGCCTGAGGGAGACGCGCCGAGCTCGGTGACGAGCGACCACCGTCCCCGCCGTGGCACAGCCCCTGTGTAGCCTCTTACTGCTCCCGCCTGTGCGACGATTTCCTTCTTTTATTTTAAAAATTCACGTTGAAGCTAACAGAAAACTTTGTTACTGTAAATAGTTGCACAGGAAAACTGTTCTAGGCAGAATATTTGGGTTTTGGAGTTGTTTCCCATCACAAAAACTTTTCTACTACTTGGAAAACCCACAGTGCAGGCGATGATGTAAATCGAGGTTTGGGGAGACAGCAGAAATACAAACTCTCTCCCCACTTGTGTCAGCAGCCAAATAAAAGGTCAGGGAGAAGAAAAACCTAAATTTTCACCCTTGGCAGGCTTTTAATTGGCTTTGTGTGTTATTCCTACGGTGGTTTTTTTTTCTGTTTATAACAGTTTTGGCTTCTTTAGCGAGAGGAGAAACCTCTCTGTCGCTTTCTGATTTAAAATGTGTGGGAAACCCTAGGCTGAAAGTGGTTTTGCTTTCAGTGCTCGGCTGTGCTCTCTTTGAAGAGGACGGGACGCGCTATAGCGTCATCCCCTTGGATTTAAGGGGTTATAAAGCAGCTTATATAGGTCCCGGAGAAGGTATATCCTAGCTGCGTTCATCTGGCTACAGACAACTTCATCTCAAACTGAAAACCAGCTTAAAATGGTTCTTTGGTATCTCTGTGTTAACCCAAACCAGGTTTTTGTGGAGGCTTTGCCTTGGCCATGTTTATTCCTCTGCGGAGCAGGTTAGGTGGAGGAAGCTATAGGCTGTGCCTGTGTTTTATGGGATTTATACGAGCGAATTGTTCCCTTAAACCTTTGTGGGCTCAACGGTTCAAATCTGAAATTTGAGCTTTTTTTTTTAATTTTAACTCCCTTTGGCGATTGCTTGGGGCATCTTAATTTGAATTAAAATGGTAGCGAAGCTGGATAACTGGAAATAAACCCAGCTCTTTTATTTTTGTTGTTCCAGGTTACGAGGGATACAGTTACGGCTATGGATACGGCCAGGATAACTCGGGTAATTACGGATATGGCATGGCCACGTCGAACTCCTGGGAAATGGCCAATTCGGACGTTGACATGAACCCCGACGGTTCGGGCGGCGGCAATGCCGACGCCGTCATCGCGAAAATGAACCAGCGCTTAGACATGGTGTCGCACATGGACACGGACACGATGCAAGGAGGACACTACGGATCCGGCGGAGACAGGTGAGCGCAGGGCACGAGGCGAGGAGATGCGGTAACGACCTGCTGCTCGTTAAGAGTCGTTGCTGCTCGTTTTTTTCCTCGCTGGTCTCGTTCTTGCCTTTTCCAGTGTCGTGACTCGGGTGAGCGTCCAGAGCTGGCTCAGCCACGTCCTCCCGTCACCTGTAACTATAAAATTTTACACTAAGTTTTCATCCATGTCTTGCAAAAAAACCTGAATTTGGGACTTAAAGTGCCGTGTTTCCAGCAGTGGCTAAAATTTAGGGTTCTTTGGTAAAATAATTATTGTAAGGAATCTTTTTTTATTCCTCATTCTCACGAGCTTATGTACTTGTAGAGCAGCACTAAGGAAAACAAGGCACTATTTCGTACTTAATCTGAGTTTAAATTACTAATTTTGATTAGTAAATTGACTGGTGCTGCTGCAGTGAGGTTTTTGTAGCCAGTGTCGCACCAGATGCTCAGCTCTATGATGTAGCCAACTCCTTGCTGATGTGTGTTAATGTTTAAATACTAATAAACAGGATTCGTTCCCCAGAGATTTCTTATTTATTAACGTGCACTGAGAGTTTTGAGCCAGGACTTGGTATTTCCGCAGGGTGGCTACCGACTCCAGGATTTTAATGCCTTAAATCAGTAAAAGGACGTTAGAGAAAGTACAATTCAAGAGTAAATATTAATAAATGTGATGTGACTGTTTTCTGCTCCACTCCTACACTTCCAAACCAGTAACTCTCCTACGAAATGATAAGTCCCTATGACTCTATCAAATCAACTTGTTTCGGTTGCTTGCTCAGTTTAACCGCGCTGGAAAAGGTTTGCCGAATCGTTCCCTGAATTCTTGTCCCTTCGGACATCGTTTTGGGCTCCTCTGCTTTGATCTCGTGCGCTGGCGGTCGGCTACTCGCAGACATGCTCCTGCCTGTGGTGTGTTTCCAGTTGGGAATGGGATAGGCTTAACTAAAAAGCTAAAAACTTCCTGCTCTGTGCAGGAAATAATGAGAAACGGGGTAAGAGGAAGATAAATCACTTGGAGAACATCGGCTCCGTGCTATAACGGAGCAGAAAAGGAGCTGCTCACCCTCCAGCTGCTCCGGCTTAGGTGTAACCGAACACTGGGAGCTCCTCCATCAGTGCCTGACCTGATTTTGTAGCTCCAATGTCTCTCCTTGTATTGTTGGGTGACTTTTGTCTGGCCTTGGAGCTGGGATAACATCTTTTCCCCCCCAGCTGATTCCTATCTCCGTGCTCTCGAGGCCTTGCTGTAAGGTCGTGCTTTGACGAGGCTCGTTAGTGCAGTGTCGCGATCTTTTCTTGAGCGCCGGGTTTCCTCCTCGCCTGCCTTGTCAGTGAAAGCACTGCCGGCAAGCACGCAAAGCCTTACATTCCAGTACGAAGCATGTGCCGCTGTTCTACTGTTGCAGGATATAAAGTTAAAAATCCTCTGCGGCCTCATTCCCAGGAGGAAAAAAGTGATTTACAATAGTTGGGGCACATTCCAGTTGGGAAAACAGTTCGTTAATGGATGGATGGCATATGGGGAGTGAGGAAGGATGGGTCTGGAATAGGTCTTTGGTTGTACCACAGTGCTTCTTGAGTAGCTGAGGAGTAAATCTCGCTGTTCCTGGGAGTATTTCTGGCTAAGGTGGAACTTGTGAGGACGAGCAGCTCTTGGTTTGTTTCGGCTGCTCCTAAAGCTCATTTTAAAGCAGATGTTTGGGAGTGGGGACGAACTGATAACCCCCAACCTCAGCTGGTGACAGAACCTGTGCTTGATGTAGTTTTTTTAATCTTTTAAAACGTTTTGGTAATTCCAAAAGACATGGATGGTTCAAGGGGCTCCCTGGCATCAGGGTTTTCCTGGGTCTAAAGGTCTCTGGTTCCTCCACCGCTGGAATGGAAACCTTGAAGTTTTCTCACCAGCTCTTGCTGGTCCATGTTCTGTCCCACCATGCAGTGAAATATGTCCCATGTTGAGTGAAACATCTGGCGATTGGAAAAAAAAAATAAAGCTAAAAATCTATTTCAAAGGGTTTTGTTTGCTTAACCTCTGCCGCTGTTTCTCACTGGTGTCTCACCGACGCATCTCTTGCAGGTACGACTCGTATGAATCCTACGACTCGAGGTCTTCGATGAACGACCGCGACATGTACCGATCCGGCTACGACTACAACGAGTCCGAACACGACAACGATAACGCCTACGAAGGTCACTACGACAACTTCTACGGGAACCGCCGGGATCAATACCAGAACAGAGCACGGGATAACTTTGGTCAACGGGGTCAGAATTGGGGTAGAGACGGACGCAATAACAGACCCATGGCGTCTTCCTATCCCGGGCGCATGGGCGGACAGTGGAATGAGCCTCCGCAATCGATGGGATCGCGGGGTCTCGGTCCCCACGGTTCCTCCAGGCTCCCTTCCCTCTTCTCCCACAACATTATCCCAGAACTCAGCATGTTCCAGGGAATGCGAGGTTTCTCGGGAAATATGCGTTACGGAGGAGGAATGATGAAACAACGAATGAGGAGAAACTGGAAAATGTGGGACTCGGATTTTAAGGTAAGTATTTGTGCCATATGAGACTTATTTCCCAACAGACCCACACGTCCTGCCAGGAAGGGCTCCAAAATACACTCTGGGAAGCGATAATATCTAATTCTGCGTGTTATTGGCTTTGTAGCTTGTTTTCTCCTAAGCAGACAGAGGAGGCTGCGCTCGGTTGCACAGCAGTATTGATAACGTGGGATGTTTTAATCCTAAAAACTTTATTTTCCGAAGGCAGGAGAATATTGCAGTCCTTCACAGCTTCATCCCCTATATTACCGGATAGAGGTGTGGTGGATTAAGTCCTGCCTGATCAACTCTGCCTGTCAGAAACTTAATGCGGGAAGCTTAACTCGATAAAAATGAGTAAAATAAGACATTCCTGGCTGCAGAGGGCACCTGCTTGTATTGCCGGGATTAACCTTTCTCTTCTCTCGCAGGCCCAGAAAAAGAAAATCAAAAAAGATCCCACCGCGAAGAAGCGGAAGCAAACAAACAGCTCCGATGAACCCGACAGCAAGGCGGCGAAGACAGACGGCTCCGATAACTCCGACTCCGACAACGGTGAGAGTGGAGCAGCTTTGTGGCGTGTTCAGGAGCGGTATAAAGCCGCCGCTCTCTTTCTTTCCGGCAGAACCATCGTGCTTTGCCACGTGTTTAATGCAGTGGCAAATCTGTTGCTGTCAATCTGGGTTACTTCTCTTCATGCTGACCATGTTGTTTCTTTCAGAGGAGGGAACAGAAGGAGAATCGGGAGAAAAAGAGGAGAAAGAGGGCTCTAGAGGCGTAAGTAACCCTTGAAAACTACTTTATCATGATTAAAAGCTGTAGTTCTGGTTGGAGGTGCAGGAGCTGGTGAGGGCAGATCCCTGGACTCCCGCGTTATTCCCAAACCGAGTCAGGGAGCAGAGGCTCGGACAAGTAGGGGGGAGAGGATGGAAGTAAAATGCTCTGTCAAGGGAAGCATGGATGTCACAGGGGCTTCCCAGCCGCAGTGTCACTGTGAGTCACTTTATGGTGTCGAAACGCAGTAAAATACCCATGTGCAAGGAGCTTTAAGTAAGGAAAACCCCAAAATCAATTGCCTGCGACATGGAGAATCCCAAAGTGTGGGATTACGTTGCCTTGCTCTAGTCGGGGACTGAAGGCACTCCTCCGCCGGCGCCCTTCAGCTTGGTGGAGGGAAAGCTCTCGGATGTAAGACCTGCAGGTGTTGTAGAAGCATCTCCTGCCGAGCGAGCGGGCACCGCGCCGGATTTCCCTGCGCTAAGGGAGTGTGGAGCGGCCAGATCCGGTGGAGATGTTGCTCCTCCGTGCGGTGCTTTGAGTGCCTGGGGAGGGTTTGAGAGGAAGGATTCTGGTGACTATGTCAAACCAGCCTCCAGACGTTCGCTTTCTCTAGATGGTTTTAACTTCCCGATGTTGCATTTTTAGGAGGGGGAAGACGAAGAAGGAAAAGATTCAGAGAAAGGTGAGTTGGTGTGCGTGACGGCTCATTTGCACTCTGAAGCTCCGTGTGGAGCATAACCCCCCTCCAGTCGAGGGTTCCGCCATGGCCAGAAGAGATATTTCCAGTTAGATCCGATGGGTTTATTCAGGCTCCTTCAGTTCTTAGAGTCTGTTTGCTCCGTTTGCCTTTGTGGCTTCGCTGTCCCTTCCAGTTTGTTGCATCTTGGTGACCTGAGCTAAACCTCTGCGCCTTCCCGATGAAGGGCGATTTGGCTTCTGCCCGTGTCCCCGAGTCCCCTGGGGACGCTGGTGTGGTGTTGTGATAGATCTCAGAGGTGGGGTCCTATGAGCGAGAGCAGTCGAGGCTCTCGCATGTGAGGCTCCGGTGAGATTGCATCGCCGTAGCCGGCGGAGAGAAACGGGGGGGCCCTTCCCGGGGCCACGATTCACTTGTTCTTCAGGATGAGACCTGTCAGATCTCCGCTGACGGGGGGACAGGGGACTAGCTCAGCTGTGATGTCTGCATTTAGTCAGATGAATCCCATCCTTTGTGTCTGCTCAGGGATAAGGAAATGCTGTAAAAGCCCTGCTAGGGAGGAGCTGGATCCCTTGGTCAAGGTAGGTTGGTGGAGCTGCTAGCCTGGGGCTTAGGGAACCAGATTTAATTTCCCGCTGTGCCGTAGACTTGACTTTGGGTAAGTTGTTTGGGGATGGAGCTTCCCAGCTTGGAGAGACGGGACCGATCGGAGAAGCACCGCGATACCCGAAGGGAGCTTAGAGAAAAGCAGGAGGGCTGGATAGAAACCTGCTGGCAAGATGCGTGGGGGGTCCTTGCTGCCCGTCCCGCCGGTGGGCAGCGTAAATTTGATCCTGGGACGTGCCTGCACGTACGCCAGGGTGGGCAGACGGACAGAGGAGCAGCTTTTCTGTCCCAAAAATAAATGGTGTAAACTGGTTCCCCTTACCCAAGCTTTATCGTGTTGCTGGTTGTTCGCCTTGAGGCTGGACAAATCAGAGCGGGGGGTACTTCAAATAATCAAACTTGTAACTAATTAATACTTAAAACCTTGTAAAACCAGTAGTAGTAAACACTAATTAAAATAAAGAGCTGGGAAACCACATTAGAGTCTGTCTGTCGTGGTTCTCCCCTCTGCCCCCACCCCCACCAAGCCCAGTTGTCCCAGTGCAACTTTTCTTGGAAAAAAGGTAATTTGGGGTGGACGGCACTGTCGTATAAATCAGAGATTTACCTGTAGTTGGTCAGTGGGAGCAGCTTCTTGACTCTGCGGTGTCTCTAGGTTGTGCGGGTTGGTGGGGCTGACGATTAAACTTGTCTAGGGAAATTCTCTTTGATCAGGTGGTGTCCTCAAGTAGTGCCCTGAAATACAACCTGCTTTAAACACTTAGGTGCTTTAACAATTCAAGAAGAGATCAGTCAAATCAAACGCAAATTGCAGGCGGGCAAGAAAACTCAAGAGAGGCAAAAGAAGAGGCATCGGGATCGCATGGTAGAAAGGTAACGTCTCCTATTTTATTTCATTTTTTTTTTAGTGATGCTGCTTCCTTCTCTGGCAGGACTGTAGTACTCCCAGCCAGGGTCCGTCCTTTTGTTCCCAGTTGTCCCAGTGCTTTGTCTGTTCCTTGTAGAAGCTGCTTTGCTCTCCTGCCAGTCTTCTTCCCGTCCGTGCTTAAAAGATAAATAGAAATGGGAACACCTCTGGGAAACATCCCGTAAATGCTTAAAGCATTGGAGACTTCCATGAGTTTATCTGCTACCCCTTAAGTAGACCGAGGGAGTAGATCCAGTAGAACGGGAATGGATTGGTTTGAATATCACTTCCCTTCGTCTCCGACTCTCTTAACAGGATCCAGTTTGTTTGTTCGTTATGCAAATATCGGACCTTCTACGACGACGAGATGAACAGTCACCTCGAGAGTAAATTTCATAAGGAACACTTCAAGTTTGTTGGAACCAAGCTGCCTCAACAAACAGCTGACTTTCTCCAGGTGAGCCTCTGGTTATGTTTCTGTCCCCTAGGTTTAAGAGAGTTGCATTATTATTATTATTATTAATAATAATTTTGGAGACGCTGTAAAGCTCCTAAACTGCCCCTCTAAGTAACTGTGTTGGAAACTCCTAGAGAAGGTGGAGTAAAATCGGGCTAAAGCATCAGAGCTACTCCAGCTCTGCCTCAACCGCCCTCTTCTTTTGAACAGGTCGCTTAACCTCTAGTCTTACTGGTTGCACTGGTAGGAAATAAAATACTTGCCCACCACAGATTTTGGTGGCCGCAATGGGTGATTTAAGTGCTGAAAGGCAGTGCTACCCGCAGGACAATGCGTGATAGGACCTTTGTAGGACCTTTAGGATAGACGCTAGAGATGCGCCTAAAAGTTGGGGGGGGGGAAAGATTAATACTAATTATTCTGCCGTACAGGAATACGTTGCTAATAAAACTAGGAAAACTGAAGAGCGTCGTAAAGCAATTGAAGACATTAACGCAGTTATTCAGCAGATTTATAGGGACCAAGATCTTACGCAAGGTAAGATTTACTATCCGTGTGCGTGCAAGAGTTCCTTTGTCATGTGTATCGGCTGTCTTGTCAACTCTATAAATAGTAAAATAGTAAAAAGGGGAGGGGAGGAACCTGCTGGTGTTGCTGAAGAGTAAAACCTACTGTCTGCTCAAGTGCACCGTCAGCCACTTCAGGTTATTACCCAGCTTTGTGGACTCTAGCTAAATGATTAGCCGGCTGAAGAGATTTTTTTTTTTTTTTCCCCAAACCCGCAGTGCTGATGCAGCTGCAGCTCGCGTCGCTCATCGTTGCGGCGTGCGGCCGGGCTTGTATCTGGGCCCCCGGTATTCCCTTAACCTGGCTGGGTGTAATGCACGCTCCGCTTGGCTCCTCTCCTGCTCCCTGGGAAGGCTGTTTCAATGCTGGTGGAAGTATTGGAGAGGAGTTTGGGGTGGTTAGAGAGGAGTTTGTGGTGCAGGCCGGAGTAAAATCCGGAACACAGCACAGATCCCAGGGTTATTTTCCGGTTAATACCGTTCTTATCTTCCTTTTCAGATGTTGGCATGGAGCATTTTATTAAAAAGGTGGAGGCGGCTCACTGTGCTGCCTGTGACCTCTTCATCCCAATGCAGTACGGCATCATCCAGAAACACTTGAAGTCACTTGACCACAACCACAACCGCCGGGTGAGTGGGCAGCCTGGCGCCTCGGCTTCAGCTGCAATAACAGGAGCACGAATTTGCACGGTTTGAGTTCACGTGGTTCCTGAACCCAGGGAGAACTCTTCTTCATCCTCTTCAGTGCTTCTCTCTGCAGTCTGCAGTTAATTTTGATATTCTTGTGTCCCCAGAAATTTCTGTCCGCAGTCTGCAGTTAATTTTGACTGTTCTTGCATCCCCAGAAACTTCCCTTTTGCAAAAGCTGGCGAGCAAGGTGTTTGCGGGATTAAAATGCCTTCGGCAAAGCTTCATGCCAATCTGAAAATGAGATCTCATGTCTATTGCCCTGTTTCTTGCAAAATAAACAGCTTTCTGATTTCCCCGCTTCCACGTACAGGCAGGATGATGTCGTTACAAGCTTTACTATACCCACAAGCAGCGATCCGAGGTGATGGCTGTCAGACGACAGCTCTTTCTAGGTATAAAATACGTGTATCGGCACGCAACTGTAAATCTTGGCGTGTTGCTGTGGCGATGTTGAGCAGGCTGCGTTACCATCTGCAGCGCTCGGCTGTTCAGCCGTCCTTCGCTCCCCACACCTCGGCAGAATCCAAATGTGCCGCCTTTCAACTTCAGTCCCCAGAGACTGAAAGAGGAAACGATCCCGCTGGTGGAAGTGGGTGAAACAACCCACGCGGCTTTTCCTTGGCTGCCTGATACTCACCTTTCCGAAGCACAGAATTTGTGGAACGTGCAGAAAAGAACAGATTTCTTAAATATTTGCTGTGTTGTCACCTACCCAAATACCAAAGTGTGCTCTGTAGCCTGTCGTCCGCTGCCGAGCTGTGACTAATTACTGGCCTCGTAAGTTAATTCAGAACAGAATCTAAGTGAATTTTTTTTTGTCCTCCCGTACAGGCTATGATGGAGCAGTCCAAAAAATCCTCGCTGGTAGTTGCGAGGAGTATTCTCAACAACAAACTAATCAGTAAGAAACTGGAGCGGTACTTGAAGGTAGGTATTTGAGGAGCAGCTTGGTATGGGGTCAAGCTGGTAGCAACGCTTTAATGCTGTAGGAATTTTGTGCCGTTGGCTACTGAGAGTGCTTATTACTGAACCTTGAGGCGATTTGGGGAGGTTTTTTGATAATATATCGGATTCCTGGTTGCTGGTCATTGAGTTTCTACAGTGCAGATGACTTCATCTGTCATCTCCTGCCCCACATGTTACACCGAACCCTGAGCGAACAGGATGAGTAGCTTAAACTTTGGCCGGAGACCTGACCGTTGTGCTGTCACCGCTCATATTAGTGTTGATTTGAATTCTCGAGGTGGCATCTGCTTTCAGGAGCTGCTCACTTGACTGCTTTTGGTGCAACCGTAACGCTGAACTTCTTGGGAGGGTTTGCTGGCCTGTAGCCGGTGTGAATTCCTCGAAGCAGCTAGAGATAAGCTCGCAGCGGATGAATGTTTGTCTTCTCTTTTCAGGGTGAGAATCCTTTCACGGATGACCCAGAAGAAAAAGAGGAGCATGAGGAAGGAGAAGGGGGAGCCAGTGGAAATGTAGAGGAAGGAACAGCAGAAGGAGCAGATGAAAACAAGGATGAGGAGGAAAATCCGGAAGAAGAAAATCCAGAGGAGGAAAATCCGGAAGAAGAAAATCCAGAGGAAGAACATCTGGAAGAGGAAAATCCAGAAGAAGAAGAAAATCCAGAGGAGGAAAATCTAGATGAGGAAAACAAGGATCCTGAAGAGAACCCAGAAGGAGCTGAAAATGAGGGGGAGCGAGAAGAAACGGGGACAGAGACAGAAATCGAGGCACAAGCACAAACAGAGGTGGAGCCGGATGCAGAAAACACGGAGGAGCAGACTTCCCCACCTGCAGAGGAATCTCTCCCTGAGGAAGAAGAGCAACAGCCAGTAGAAGGTGCGGAGGTGGAAGATGAGGAGGAAGAAAGCGAGGAAGCTGCTGCAGCACAAGAGGATGAGGATGCGGAGTAAACTCTGGAGGGGGAAGCTGATGTGTAAAAGACCTGATGTATTTTGGTTTGTGGGTTTTTTTTAAAGACATAACTGTATCTGTGAATTTCTATAGCACATCATTTGAGTTCTCATTCTACTAAACTCACTTAGGCAGTGGAAGCCTTTACCTGTAAAGTGATTTATTTTTTGGGGGGGGGGGAATAGAGGATTTTTTTTTTTTACCAAATCTTCATTTTAGTAGCTAGGTTTTGTGCGGTCTCTGTTTTTTAGATGGCTTTGTACTAGGAGAATTTCCTTTTGAGCATGCGTGCAAACCAGTGCTACTTCACGATCTGGCAAACGAAACCTCTTCTCTTCCCCTTGAATTGAAACTTTTCTATATTTAACAAAGATGTGGTTTGTCCCCTTAGCCTGTCTGTCTGGAAACATCAGAAATTATCTTCCGGGGTTTTAATTTCTGCAGTGTACGCCGTTAAGGTTCTGCATAACTTCCATGTGACTGTAATATTCTCCCTGATGTTTTATTCTTCCTTTTAACGCGGAACGAAACTAAGTGGTATCAACATTGTATTGTTTGTAAAATGCTTTCATTTTAAAGGTGAATGTTTTGGTGGGTGGAGATAAAAAGGACTATCCTGAGATTACCTGTGACTCTGCCTTAATTTCTGGTGCCCTGGTAAAGCTTGTGAGAGGTTGGAGGCTTAGAACCAGTCTACAAATCCTGCGTCTCTGTGCTCTGGTTTGTTATTTGGGTTCAGCTCAGCTTCCTTCTCTTCAACGCTGCAGATGGAGCCTGCGGTAGCAGTAAACACTTAGTTGAAGCTGTCATCAGTTAATCATCACCTGGAGTACGGATTCTCCTTCCTCAAATGAGGGAGAAATAAGGAAATTGGTTTCCATGACACCGCAGAGGTTATTCCTGCTACGGAGAGAGGCGGCTGGGAGCTTTCCTGCTGGATAAGGTTGATGGATAAGGATGTGCTTTGCCTTCAATCGCAGGGGTGGCACCAAATCCAGTCTTAACAAACCTCCAACTTGGTGTAAATTGTTTGTACGAGAGAAGTTTTCCCCCAGCTGTGGGCAGAAGGGGAGATTTAAGCATTAACGTGAAGACCAAAGTGCTGAGACTGCTCCCGGACCTCAAAGCCTTTCCTCCAGCGCGGGTCCCTGGTGCCAGCGACTGACTGCATCTTCAGCTGCACCCGTGAAGTCCTCTGCGAGCTAAAGGAATTGAGAGATGGATGAGATGAGATGAGCTCCATGAAAAGGGACCATTTCACCTGCTCCATGCCAGCAAGACTTATTAGCCATGAAAACACCGAGCTCAGGTCCTGAACTGTTTATCCTGGCGTCGCCTGCTCGCCTTCCCGAGCGCTGAACCCCTTTCCTGCAGACGGACATCTCAAACTAGGCCTTTGGAAAATTCTTTTCCAAACATAATTAACACCCTGAGTCACTAAATACCTCATCAGGGCTGTAACGAATTTGGCTCGTTCCCTTTTGTGCAGGTATGGTTTGATCCTGAGGTCGACCCTGCGAGCTGTTGGGTATCAAGGGAGTCGGCCGCCGCTTGCTCCCACCTTTTCCATGGGTTTAAATTGGACATCTACCAGTTTTGGGGTGTGTTAGCATATTAAGTCTGATCCCCAGATCTCGCTTTGATGCTTGTTTGAGCTCAGAGCGGCGTAATTACCGCTGAGCGCCGTTAGTGCGCTGCAGGAACGAACCGGGTGCCTTGGAGGATGCTGGTGGCGCTTCAGGGTGATGGGGGGGGGATGATTTTGAAGGCTGTAAAAGACGAGAGGAGGGTGCAGGGTTAGCTGCCTCGGAAGCGTAATCTTCACACATTTTTGCTTTGAAGGCAGACGGGCATTCAGCTAGCCACCATCATCTGTTCAAATTTAGCCTGTGCCAAGAAAAGAGTATTGATTCCGTTGCCTCCGTTTACAGCTGCTGTTTTTTCTTCCTTGCTCAGCAGAGCCGTGTCGTGATTTCCAGGTTTCCTCCTACTTTTTCTGTGTAGAAACCCTCAGATCTAGAGCTAATTGTTTTCATGAGGATGGGACTAACTGGGCTTGGCTTTGGTGAAGTGTTAAGACCTGCGCTCTGCTTGCGTTTTACTGGCGTTTGAGGGCCAATGTTTTAATCGGGGTGGATTTTCAGAAAGCATTGTAGGGAAATACCTTTGATTTAAGGTTTACTTAAGCAAATTGAGATTCTTTAATCGGGGTAGGCTGCCTGTAACCTTAAATATTGGGTCCTGAAAGTGGGGAGATCTCTGTGAGCCAGCCATTTTTTTTTTAAAAACAGGCACACCCCACCTTTATTTGTAATATAGTGAGTTCCACCTTCCTTCTGCTCTATTTCCTTACTTTTCCCTTTCTGCTGTCCCTATTTCTCTAACATGCCATTATACTGGCTTAAAAAATGAATTTGAAGAAAAGGGACCATCGAGGGGTGCAGGTTGTGTGTTAAATACGTTGCTTCCCTGCTGGTTTTTCAGGAGGAGGCTCTTCCCATCCACTTTCACTCACTCCAGAAGCGTTGGCATCGATCAAAACATCTGCAGAACTTCCAGCAGGGAACAACCAGTGCAGCGACAGCCCCAACTGCTATCTTCTACCTGTTGTTGTTTTCCACCCTGATTATTAACAAGGGGAGGGAAAATCAGCTGTCAGCATGAAAGAACAATTTGTAATTAATTCCCTTCTTGTGTAATTGGGGCACAGCCGGAGTGAGGTTACCTCGGTGTTCCTGAAGTTTGGGTTGGAAGGAACATCTCGCCTCCTCTTAGCAGAACATAGTTTTTCCTTGCAGAGGTGAATTTTATCCCTTTACCAACTGCTTTTCAGGTTGATTAACAGGCACATTGTGCATTTCGGACACTCCCCCGCACTGTTCTGCTGAGCTTTCTACCTTCTGGTGATGGATTAATTGTAGAACAGCCCTTCCCTTGGACTCTGAGCTTTGCATTCCCTTTTCTTTGGAAGGTCTGGCCAAGGAGCAAGTCCTCCTCGAGAGGCAGTTGGTGTGTGCGAGGAGGTGCTGAGCCCAGATCACCATCCGTGCTGCCGTATTGATGAGGTCGGGGCTCATCCAGCTTCTCAGGAGTGTTTGGGGCTCCATGGCTGCAAACTCACGGGGGCCTTATACACTAAATATTGCTGTGGGTTTGTGTTCGGAGTCAAAAATCTTTGAATAAAGTGCAGATATAGGTACGCCGCGTAGGAAATGCCTAGTGCTCGTATACGTAGTGTTAAGGTTTTCATGGCTCTGTGCTCCTCTAGGATGCAGGCAGTAAACTCCAAACATCTGACAACAATTAATTAGTTGTGCTAACTAAAACCCAACCTGGGACTGCTCAAAGCAGGACCTCAGTCTGCCCATGATCTGCAGGAACGTTTGAAGCACCTTGTCACTGGAGATGCTGCGGACTCAGAGCATGTGAGCGGAGGAGAGATGAGGAAATCAGCCGGGAAGGGTTTGGAGAAGTCAGCGGGTGCTAAAATCCTTCTGTGCCAACTTCCCTGTAAATGCTTTCCCTGAACGAACTATCTCTTAAGAAAATTGCTGACGAGTAAGCAATCGTGTAGAGTTCACTGCAGCTCCTCCTGCCTGCGAGCTGCTATGAGGGACAGGCTTTAGGATATAGGTGCTGTACATCTGGCTGTTGCTCGATCTACGCCCGTCACACTGGTTTTTGGATGGTGCCGCTTTTCCCCAAGGAAAGGCGAGCTGAATTCATTGCTTCAGCTTCCTTCCCTCCATGCTCCATACATCTTCTAGCCATATCCTGCCTTGATTTGTCGGTGAACACGCAGTTAAGTGCCGCAATTCAAATTCATGGGGCTCAGCGTAAATTAAGGGTGTTTTATTTTCCCCAGAACATCCGCTACAGCTATTGCGATACCCTCAGCAGTGGCCCTGCCTTGAGGGTGGGAGCAGATTTAACTTGTATTTTCTGATTGTTCAGCCAAGATCTCCATTTCTGCTAATGCTTTTAGGTGTTTTATCATGTTAGTTAATAATTATTATAACCACATGCACCACTAACTCCTCCCTGATCACCCCTGTGCCCAGCACAGCCTGCTTCTCTCCTCTCAAGTGGTATTTTCGTAGCACCTAAACAAGAAGGATCTGGGGAGGAGATTGCAGGGAGAATCCAGGGAAAGAAATTGCAGGAGGTTTTGAGGCGAGTGTTGGGGTGTTTTGGAGTAGACAGCCCCATCTCCTGGCAGGATTTCCTGTGGATGTGCCCGGCTTCGTAGCTCTGCTTCCTTCCGAGGTCTCCAGGGCTGCGGGGAGCATCTTGCAGCGAGGGCTCTCGAGGCGCTCGAGCTTGCTGGGGTATCTGTCAGTCATCAGCAACTACGGGCGGCTGGTAGAACTTGTTTCTGTGGCATTAGATATAGAAATGTACTGATAATGCAGCAAGGCGGCACCGATTTAACTCCTTACTCTGACTGTGAAGTTGCCAACAGCTTCATGTTCATTTATTTTAATTGTTTTAGATGAGAAACACATAAACAAGACTTTAAACAGTATTAAATTGAGGACTTCTTTCAAGAATATATCACCCAGAGCATCATTCCATAGCCTGAATGTTTCCAGGCTAGAAATCCATATGTAATCCATAAGTATTATGGATTGAAATGGCCGCTCATTATCAACACAGGTCTTAAATCCTCCCGATTTCCTTCTAGAATCAGGAAATCAATTTATTTTGGCTCTAATACCTGGCTGCTGTGATAATTTCCCCATTTAGTGGGTAAAGATTTCCTTTAGGTGCCACCAGTCCATCTTCCACACCCTACAGAAGCAGCTCGGGTGTTTCATCAGCCCTTCTGTCTAAAATCGCTGGGGTTCTCTTCATTGGGCTCTTAGGATTTTTTCCTAATTCTGTTAAAAAATCATTATCAGCCACTGCCTGTGCCATTCCGGCATCTGAGAGGGATGGCATAACCCCCTCTGTGCTCTTGGAGCTTTTATTTCCCCCCTCAAACTATCTCGCAACGCTTCCACTCCTGCTCCGTCTCCTCCATCGCGTTTCCTAGGAGTTGCGTCCACAAAGTGGGAAATGAAAATTTCATTTTCATCAAATGAAATCACGCAGTGGCACAAATAAAAGGAAGTTGTTCCTCGCACGACTCAAAACTGTGGAATTTCTTGGGTTTAAGTAGATTAAAATTAAAAAAAAAAACCACAAAAAAAAGAAATCCCTTGAGGAGCAACACACGTGGCTGAGCCACAAAATGGGGATATTCTGGGGGAGCGGTGTTACGCCCTTGCCCTGTTTTTACCCTCCGAAGGAGGGACCTTGACCTGATGGTTTTACTCTACCACCGCTTCCCTCTTTCCCGACGAGCCGTTGCTGTTCCAGGAGTTTTCCTGATTCTCCCATTGGAATAGAAGATTTTTCTCCTTGTTCCGCATCTTTTCTTTCAAGCTCCGTTGATCGAACCTTGCTGGAGTTCAAGGATTGCGCTCTTCCTTGCAATAAGTAGGTTCAGTTTATACCAGGCAGAGCCGAGATGCCACAATCCTTCATCCTTTACGTAATTTATAGCGATTTCTTTCATATTTTGGAATAAAAACGTGCCCTTCAGCCGTTTGCGCTTCGCTTCAGGTAATAATGGAATGGATTTGGTCTGGAAAAGGATGCGGCTTGTGCGATGCAGGGCTTGAAGAAGACCATGGACGCTTTTGTGGTACAGCCTGCCTCTCCTCACCCATTTCCCACCACCGCCGGTTGCTTTTAAGCTGCTTTAATCTGTTTTTGGGCAAAACCTGAGGAAAAAGCCACCGTCTCGTTGGGCTGAAGCCTTCGCCAACGCTGCTCCTCAGGCCGTGCTTTGACGGTAACGTAGATCCAGCTTTAGGGATCCTTCAGCCGCATAAGGCGAAGGGTTTTGGGGGGCGATGCCCCTCGGAGCCAACGCTGGGGGACGGGGATGGAGGACGCCATTGCTGTGAGGGGCTGGGGAAGGGCCCGGTGTCATGGCCGGGGCCTCAGGGGGATCCCGGGGAGGGTCAAGGGTCACCTTGGGAGCCCAGGGACAAAGGTGAGGGGTCAAGGGCCGGGTGAGGGGTCAGGCCCCGCAGTGTGGCACCAGGCCCGCGGGCTCCATGGCGACCCCCGCCGCCCCCACAATGCACCGTGAGCGGGCGAGCCCCGCGTCGCCGCCCAATCAGGAGAGGGAATGGCTGTGATTGACAGGAGGGCGCCCTGGCGTCGGCTCACGGAGGAAACGCCTCCGCCAATAGGATCGGGGGATGGATGCCGGCAGGGGCGCGCTAGCCAATGGGAGAGGCGGGAGGGTCGCGCCTCTAAGAGAGCTGGGCCAATGGCGAGGGCGGGGGCGGGCTCCTGGAGCGCGGCCAATGGAGAGCTTCGTGGGCGGGCCAGAGCGGCGGCGGGGCCCAATGGGCGGCGGGCCCGGCGCGCCTGCGCAGCGGGCGCTCGGGCGGGCAGTGCGGCGCCGCTGGCCGGAGGCGGAGGGGAGAGATGGAGCAGGGATACGGCGGTAGGTGCGGGGCGGCCCCGGGGCGCCGCGGGGGCCGGCCTCTCCTCTCCCGTCCCCTCCCCGGGGCGGCGGCGGCGGCTCGGTGCTCCCGCCGCCTCAGCGGCGGCTCCCCGTAGCGGCGGGGGGGGTCAGCCCCTGCGGGAGGCTTTGTGCCCGCCTCCCGTGAGGGGCCGCCGCTGCTGATTGGTTGAGCGCCGCGTCGCTCCGCGCTGGGGCGCCGCCGATTGGTGGGCGGGTGCTATTGGGGGGGGGCGCCGTTCCCTCCTCATCACCCCCCCCCCCCCCGCCGGCCCTTGGGGGGGGGGGCGGAAATGGAGCCGGTCCCATTTCTGAAGACGACACAAAATGGCGGCCGCGCGGCCACGCCCCCTGCCGCGTGCGTGCCAGTCCTCTTCCCTTCCCCCCACCTTCCTCCCCCCCCTCCGGTTACGGCTCCGCGACCCCCTGGGTCCCCGTCCCCTCCTCGTTTGTGTGTGGAGGGGGTCGGCGGGAGCATCTCCTCATGCCCACGCAGGGGATCCGCTGACCCCCCCTCGGGCACCGGCTTCACCCCGAGTGGGGCCGAAAATCCCCCCCGTTAACCCCGGGAGAAGCAGCAGCGCCTCAGTTGCGAGCGCGGGCCTGAGCCGGGTACCTGTCACAACGATAAACCCCGCCATAACGAGCCGCGGTGGCTCTTCCCCCTCGGGTACCCCCCTCAAGCCGTCCAGGTGTGTCTTTGCCCCCTGAGGTGTTTTCCTCCTCTCCGGTATAACGGCAACCGGCAAAAAGGTGTCAAACGAAGCGTAAGGAAGCAGGTGAGAACCCTCCGAAGCGCCGGCGAGCATCGGAACGTCATTAAAGCATCGTTCACCAGCGTGGGGAGGTGATTTGTGAGGGGAGAAACCCGTCCTCCTTCATCAAAGCACTAAACGGCGTTGAGTTCGTTAGCATCCATGCCCTCTCCCAGCTTCTACTGGTTTTTAATGTCTCTTTAAACTATGAAACGAGGCTCGCAGAGGCGGAAACTGGAAGAAGGTCACCCAAATGGAAGTTTAACAGATGAATATCGGTTGTTTAAAGTCCCTCGATGAAGTTTATTTGGATGTGAGATGGCGGCACGTGGGTAAATACTCCCACACCTGACCCGAAGCAGCCCCCCAGCCAGATCCTCTGCCCGCTGCGCCAGTTTTGAGCCCTCCGTCCTCTTCCCCCCTTGAATTCGCGCTTCGCTTCGCTTCTGTTCGCATTCAGGGACGTGCAGGTCCCGCGAGGGTGATTTTTAACTCGCTGTTGAAAACACTTCCTTGGTTTTTATAACGTAATTAGGACTGCGGCAGGATTTTATAAATAATACAGCAGCGATGCCGTTTCTGCGTGTGTTTTATCAGGTTCCTAATACCCCGCACGTCGCTTTTTCTGCAGAGATCATTCATAATTCATCCCGACGTCGTGTTGATACAGACCTGTTGACAAGTTGTTCTTTCCAGGTTCCCTCTGTCTCCGCTTTCAGCCTGGGGGAGATCTGATGCCCGGCATCTCTTTCATCACGCTTTTAAATGCTTTTTAAGTGTTTTGTCAGTTCTTGAGGTGGACAAATGAGGTGAGAAACTGCGATAGGATTAAAAACACCCTAAATGTGTGTTAAATGATCCCCTATGAGTGCCAGTTTCTCTCAGGACAACCGAGCAAGTCCAGGTAAACAACTTGGAAGAGCTTAGGCAGGTAAAAGTTATTCCCGAGAAAGATTTCGTTGGATTCGTGACATTAACGAGCTGCCTAAGAGCTGGGATCTCCCTTTCACCTTGCAGAACTATTAATAAATTAAAACCACCAAGCGTGTTGCAGCTTTAGGGAAGTTGCGTTGTGGATTTTTACCTTTATATGGTATAAAAATGAATGAGTTCTCACATAGTTGGGGTTTTATAAATAAACCTCAGGTGTAGCTGGCTCAGCTTAGAACCAGACCCTTTATTTTTAATTCTCTGCGTATTGAGAATCGTACGGTTCCACGCAAGTGGGTTTTTGAGGAGAGCACGCTTTACAGTCGGGCCTTGCGTAGGAGTGTCTGATATATAGGTTTAATTTAAATACTTTGTGATTCCAGCAGAACAGAAACTTTATTCTCCCCGGATAAAGTCCTTTGTTGAAATCAGCAGGAGAAGCTCAGACCTCTGCTTTCGGAAGGAATTGCCTCCTGGGCCCCGGCTTTTTTTCCTGCAGGTGTTAAATTAATTTCTCAGCGCTTCACATAGACCGAACGACGTAAATCTCTCAGCGTTGCTCTGTCATCTCCAGATCCGCACTCCGCTTGTACATGTTTGCAGAGAAAAATTATTCCCAAGGTTTTCCCCCAGCTCAGGGAACGTTGTCTTGGGAATCAGCTGGGAACCAGGACACATGGCAGAGTCAGCTCCATAAAATTCGCTGCTTGGTCCCTTCCGAGTTGTTTTTTTTCCTGCTCTGCACTTTATTTTGTGTTTATTTTTCCAAGAGAAGGTGATGATGATTTATTCCACTGATCTTTTCCCTCCTGGGGATGTTTACAGACGTGCTGCGCTGCTGCAGAACTGATGGATACAACCTCTGCTCGTTGGTGCCGAGTCATTAATACCTGAGTGTCTCATCTAGTGGGGTTCTTTACATAGTATTTAGTTTCAAAATTAGGCGTTGAACTCTTAATTACCACATTCTTAAGTTGGACCGAAAGCTTGAGGTCTTTGCTTTGAAAGCTTGAGGTCTTTGCTTAACCCGGATTTCTTAATTCCTTGAAAGAATATGATAATCGTGGTAATACCTGGATGAACGTAACATGCTGTACGTCTCAGCGAGCTGAACGCCAACGTATACGTATGGAACTTAAAAGCGGGGCACTTTATCCTATAGAATCTGGAGGTACAAAGAGGTGGGACTCTCTTTGGCTGAAAAATGCTGCGTTTCGGGCCAAGCAGCCTCTGTTTTCCTCGAGGTTTTGTGCTGGGGCCAGGCTGTTTTTGCCTCCTGAATTAATGTACCCAAAGTTTTATCAAAGACGGCTGAAAAATCGAAGGGGAGGAGGTCGCCTTTGATCCGACGTCTGCGTGCGGTCGAAAGCGCGAGGGCTGCTGCTATTTTTGGTGTCGCTGGATGAGAAACTGAGTGACCTGCCTGGAGAAAAGCTTCCCTGCGCTGGCTTTGCTTTCTCTTCCCGTTTTTCTCCGGCCGGGAGCTCAGTGTGCGCTGAGATGATGCCTGTGACAACCAGGGCTTTGGTGTCACTTGGCGTCACGCGAAATGATGGCGTGTGTTCAGCAGTTCGTTTGCAAGAGGTAAATTAACGTGCAGGAGGAGGGAGCATTAAAATTGAGCTGCGGATTTAAAGTCAGGCTTTGGGGTCGCTCCAGTCGATGGATCGGACGTTTGTCCTTAATTTCCGTGCTCTGTCTCGACCTGATCCTCCCCACCGGCAGCTGGAAAACCGCATCCCGGCACAATCGCGCTCCCGCTGGAAAGCGAAGCTGAATGGCAAATGACTGGACCTAAAAACGCCAGCGATGGGAAAGGAAATGATTCGATAATAAGGCTCCGATTGTAAAGGTGTTTACGTGTTGCAGTTCCTGTTTTGCTGGTGCTGCGGTTTCTAGGGGAGTTGAAAAATATGGCGCGAACCATTTCGCCCACGATATCTTGAGGTTCTGTGTGCTTAAAATGATCGCCCACGAGAAAAATAAAGCCGTTAAGAGGGAGAGGTGTCCTGTACATCCTTTGTGGGTGTCAGACAGGTTCGTGCAGGGAGCTGGGGGCTGCAAGAGAAAAGTTTTGTAAAATCAGGGGCTGTCTCGGAAAGTAGATGTTTTGTAGAATTGAGGGTTGTTGCCAAAAAAGAAAAGTTTTTGGAAAAAATGGGGGCCGCCTCTATAAAATAAAAGTTTTGCCAAATTGGGGGTCCCCTCCAGAAAACAGAAAAGCTTTGTGAAATTGGGAGCTGCTGCCAAAAATAGAAAACCTTTGCAAAATCGGGGGCTGTCTCCAAAAGTATAAAAGCTTTGCAAAATCGGGGGCTACTGCCAAAAATAGACAGGTTTGGGAAAATCAGGGGCCGCCTCCAAAAAATAGAAGAGCTTTGCAAAATCGGGGGCTGTCTCCAAAAAAGAGAAGTTTTTGCAGAATCGTGGGCTGTCTCTGAAAAATAAATGTTTTGCAAAATCGGGAGCCGATTCCAAAAATAGAAAAGCTTTGCAAAATCGGTGGCCACCTCCAAAAACATAAAAGTTTTGTAAAATTGATGTCTAAGGTGCCAAAAAGCAACTTAAACCTTAAAAGAAGGAAGGAAGGAAGTATGCGTGTGTGATTTTTGGCTTGTGCAGGCTCTTTCTCAGCTGGGGAACGTTTGGAGGGAGATGAGGTTGCTAAAGGGAAGGGAAACTGCAGATCAGGGCGGGGAGGGGGGTAAGGCAAGGCCAGGAAAGAAACAGGGCGAAGTCTGGGGTAATACAGCGGGTGTCGAAATAATTTGGATCCGTAGGAAGCTGGGCATCAGTAGTTCTGCTTGTGGACCAACTTATTTTTCTGATCAGGATAATAAATAAAGATAAAAAACCTGTTCTCCTGCAGAAAAGGGGCAGCCAAGACGCTGGGAAATGTTTTCACCAAAACATCCAGCATATGGCTTTCGATTTCAAAATTTAATTTGGATGATCTCAAGGTTTCGTTGCAGCATGGAGCTTATTTATCCCATGCTCTTTGAGGAGATGAAGGCGTTTGCCAAGCTCTTTCAGGGATCGGTGTGGTGCCAGGGATGCAGATTCCACCCTGGAAACTTCGGAAAAGGTTTAAAATGGAAAGATGATTTATTTTGGTGAGAGAAACAGGTCACGGCAGCTGCTGTGAAATAAAAGAGCCGGTGAAGTCGCGGTGGGAGCTCCTGCGCGTCGTGGCCCTTTGCTGCTTCTTCCATCTGGGCAAGCGCTTTGTCCTGCTGCTATTTCAGAGTGAGAGACCAGACCAAAGCCGCCTCATTAGCGTAAAATCTTGCAATTAGTGCTGAAAAGTGGAGGGAGCTCGATTTATTTTATTGGCTTGTGTAATAGCAGTACTCACCTCGGATCACATACAAGGATATCCGATATTCCCTAGGAAAAAAGGACGCTTCTGCTGGCGTAACACAATCAAAACGTCCGTTCTTGATGCCGGTTCAGTTTGTGGGGTGATTTATCCCGCAGATTTTCTCCTGTATAAACGTAGCTTTGCGCCGTTGTTACGTCAAGCACCTCTTAAAACTGACTTCTCTCTCAAAACATGGTGGGGTTTTTTTTAATTCAACACATCTCGTTGACCTTTAGATTGCTGAAACAATCTGAAATAAAGCATTGGGCAAGCTTCAGGCATTTTTCCCAAACAATAAAAAGCAGAAGTGCGGCTGTAATTAAAGACTTTCTTGTTTTTCGGGTCATTTAAGGGAAGAAACAAACCCCGTGATAACAGCGGAGGCGATCCTTCTAACAGCTCTTTTTCTTGCAGGTTACGGCACCTGGAATACCGGGGCCACCAACACTCAAGGTGAGTTTTGTGTATATAAAATTATACCTAGGGAATTGCAATTTTAGAACTGATTTTATCTTCTTTCTAGCCAGAGTAGCGTAATATAGAAACAGCGTTTGCAGCCTTCCTTCTCCTCTACCGGTTTTAGCAACTTTCTGCTTGTTTTTTCGGTAAAAACTTCCTCCCTCATCTCGTGATACGCTCCGATTCCTTCCATCGTGTACTGGAGGAACTGGTCGCAATCTTGCGTCTGATTAACAACGTGTGCTTTGCTTTATCTCCTGAGATTTATAAGCGCTGCAAAACGAAGCGTGTCCTGGGGTATTTGGGAGTTTGGGCTCTCTCCTTTGGACTCCTTCCAGCCTAAACGACAGTAGAAGCGGCGAGATCCTCCTGAAAGCGATAGTTATAGCGAACGTATTTGCTTTTGCCGTGATATTACTGCTACTTGAAGGCTTTTATTGAATCATTTGAGTTGTTTTCAAATGCAAATATTTGAAAGTGCTTCAAAAAACATATTAAAAAGTATATATTATCCATTTCATTTTCTTAATTAGGTCTTGGAAGTCCCAGCTTCTTTCTTTCCCATTCTGTACAAAAGGATCCATTATTTTTACCAAAAATTAAACAGAATTATAATAATAATTTATATGTATAATAAATTTATATATCTAAACTGAATTTATATAGTCTCTGAACTTTTCACTTCGTTGCTTTTAGAGCTGAAACACTCTTTTCTTTTCTTTTTCTCCCATTCAGGTACATACGCAACGAATGCGACGAGTTGGCAAGGTAAGTGCTAAAAATCCTCGTTTGTCTCCGGCTGTCGCGGCGCCCTGCTCAGTCTCTCAAGTTAGCTGCGGCGAGCGGAGCTGTTTTCCAGCTCATAAGCTGCCTCCGCTTGGAAGTTGGCGTGAAGTACGCAACGCCGCGCTTTTAAACCGCTCCTCCTCACCAATTCCTTTCTTTATTTTTACCTTGCTCCGTGATTGCGGCTTTTTCTTCTGCGAAGGGAGCAGCTCTGCCCTGGTGACTGGCAGCCATCATTTCCTTAAAGCAGAAAAATGAGCACACGGATGAGAAAAGTTCATTTATTTTACGGCTCCGTTTTCTCGTTTCATCTGGGACAGCCAGATGTGTGCATTAATAAAACGATTTTACTGAGATGATATAATTTTCCTCTCAAAACCCCCGGGTTGCCCGTGTAATTCTGGCAGCTTGACAGTACACAAATGCAGTTGTCTATGTGCAAGCTGGCGCTTCCTCAATAAAACATGATTTGCTTTCACTAATAAACTTTACCTCTCGGACCAATTAGTTAATTGGCCTTAATTTGGATCCTCTGGCTGTTTTAAGCTGGTCTTAACGTATTCCCAAGCAAAAGCCTGAGATTCCTTTAGAAAATATTATTTCTTTGGTCCTCACGATTTAAAATTGAACACTGCACGTGGGGCTGTGGATTCAAACCTCCCAGCTCAAGTCATTGGTGACAATGAGGGATATTTTTCTTCTATTATTCCTCTTTTTTTGTAAAGCCTGGCTATCCCTGTCAAGGACTCACGCCCCGTTGTGCTGGGTATTGTGCCGATGCAGAGCAGAAAGGCTGTTCCTGTTCTGGAGACTTTATAATCTAAATAAAAACACAAGCCGCAGGCAGATGGGGGAATACAAAGACACGATGAGGCGGTGCCGGTCAGCACAACCGGCAGCGGCACATCGGCGGCCGTAATAATGTCAATTTTATCGCAGGAATAATGTCAATTTTATCGCAGGCATCGCGGAAAAGGAGAATTGAGAGGGATTATTATGGCAGTTGCTTTAGGAGAGCCCTAGGAGTGATATAGCGAAGGGTTTGGCAGGTCCGAAGCAGTGAGAGGAAGCTTGCCGTGTAGCTCGTGGCACGTGTCTCTGCCGGAGCGACACCGGATTCGAGCTGGGGCCGTAGAGTTGCGACAAGGATTGTCGGGAACACGTGCGCATCCCTTAGTCCGGATCTCGGGATCGCATGAAGCATCCGGCAGCTTCACGAGCGTGGCCGCAGCACGTTGCTTTTTTCCGCCGTGCCGTGGTATCTTGCCGCAAGGTGCTCTTTGAACACAACTCGCTGCTTTGATTTTCTGATTAATTTATTTCATCGTGGTCCTTTTTTGATGGATACGTTGGCGATGTGCCCAGCAGCGCACCCGCTTTGAGTCTTCTTGCGTTGTTTTGCGGGACCGTGCGACGTAAACAGCTCAGGGTCCCGCAGCTTAGACTGAGCTTGTTAAAAAATTGCAAATACAACCAGCAGCACTCCGTTTCTGCACTTAAAATGGCCCAAAGGAGGAAGGTTCTTAAGCTTTTGGGGTGGGGCAAGAAGAATCTTTGATATTTCTCATTTTAAGAAACCAGATTTCCTTGAAAGGAGGTAAAACCCAGCTGCAGCCTTGCCTGGTAGGATCTCTTCTCATCTAAACTTTTCCTCCAGGTACTCATGTCTTCATAATATTGTTTTAATATCAATTTTATTTTCCTTTCCTGCCAGGCTATGAAGGCTACGACTATTACAACACCCAAACCACCGCCGCTAACACAGCGGCCACCTACAACTACGCCGCGGCCGCTGCCACCTCCAGCAGCTGGGAAACACCCAAAACTTCGGATATGAGCATGAACGCCGACGTCAACGCCGCCATGCCCGTCGCCTCGTACGGCGCCGAGACTTCGGCGAACGAGAACTCGGATTCCATCATAGCCAAAATCAACCAGCGTTTGGATATGCTGTCGAAGGAGGGCAGTGGTGGGACAGGGGAGGGGATGGAAGACCAGGAAAGGTGACTGTTCCGCTTCTTATTTATTTTTAATAGTAAAAAAATAATGGCTTTTAATCACTGTAAGTTCAGATTAAGCTGCTCTAATTGCATAGGCACGAGCCAGCATTCGTTCCCTGGCAGACGAGCTTAACTGCTTATTTTTTCCTTGTCCTTATATGTATGTGCGCACATACTCATATATATTTTTTTATATATATATATATCTCAAATGTAACAAACTTGACGTACACATCAACCCTTAAAAACAACCTCCATTGTCGATTCAATTCCTAGATTTTGCAGAAGGTTTTTTATTTACAGTTTTGAGGTTTCTTAAAGTATTTTTTTTTCCTCAGGGCTGCCCAGTAATTATTTTTTTTTATTCTCCCACGGGGTTAAATTATGCCACCCTGGAGAGTTGTTTCCTATCGGTGCGTGTTTTGCTGCTGAAATAATAATACAGATCTTGGCAAGAGTTACTGAGTAAATGAAGTTTTGCCTTTGTGTTTTTTTTTTGCCGTTTGATGCTCGCTGCTGTGGTCAGACAAGATGCCGAGGGGTTTATCTGCATTAATTCACACCCGGAGGCACAGCTAAGAGACGACGAGAAGCAGCTTTTACCTGGGGAAGCTTTTGGGATCTGCTTTTTCCGCTAGCAAAACATAATTCAGAGTGGTTTAGTGCTAGCAAGTTAGTACCGTTGTGACATCTCTGAAGGATTTCTGTTCAGATACTCCTGCAGAAAACCACAGTTCTTTGATACTTATTTATTTTCCCCGTGACTAAGGAAAAGATGGAGTGGGATACAGAAAGCGATGGGTACGCAGGGTTGAAAAATATATTTATCCCATTTTTCTGGCCAGAAACATTTGGATTGTGATAAAAATGGATGCAAACACCTGTATGATGTGCACGGATGTCATTTTAGCTGCTGACTGTTGTCTCCTCCTGCGCAGCTCTTTCAGATTTGAGTCTTTCGAATCGTACGACTCGAGGTCTTCAATGAACGACCGCGACGTGTACCGATCCGGCTACGATTACGGAGAAGTCGGAACCGATCGGAACGATTCCTTCGGAAGCCAGTTCGATAGCCGCAGGGATCAATCTCGTAACCGAGGAAACAACTACGGCCTCATCCGAGGACGGGGTCAAAACCGCGTTCAAAATCGAGGGCGTCTAAACGCTTTCAACCGCACCGACCACTTCATGCCCTCCTCCAGCTCTGAGCGCCTCTCGGCTCGTTGGAATGAGTTGAACTACATGGGCGGGCGTGGGATGGGGGGTGCCGGATCCAACAGGCTCCCTTCCCTCTTTTCCCAAGCCCTCGTTCCCGATTACGGTGACTACGGAGACTACGGAGATTATGGTGACTACGGCGACTATGGGGATTACGGTGATTATGGCGACTACGGAGATTATGGTGACTACGGCGACTATGACTATGGCATGATGGGGATGTCGGGCATGGGAATGGGACGGTATGGGAATATGCCGTATGGAATGGGGAGGCAACGAAACAGAGACAGGATGGGTACGGTGCCCTGGCACATGAACGCGCTCATGGTAAGTCGTCACCGTTGTTTCTTTTCTTCTTGTCAAGATTGCTTTTTGCTTGCCTCGGTGGGTAGGCTTCACCGTTCGGCTGTAGAGCGGAGTCCTTTGGAGAAGCACAAGTCTTAATTCACATTGCTTCCACCACGGAATAATTTAAATCTTCCTGGATAGAACAGAATGTCCCCGAGCTTGTATCTACCCATTTGCACGTCAAGTAGAGCCTCTGAATGCTTACCCCAACCCAAATCCGCTCTCTAGGGGCACTAACCCAGCTATAAAATCCTTTTATAGCCAAAAATAAGTCTGCAGGGTCGCAAGGATTTAAATTTTTTTAGGAGATGTAGCAGATGGGTGGAATACTTTGATTTTTTCGGTGCCTCGAGCTGATTGATAGAACTGATTTCTTCCCTCTTTAGCCCAAGAGAAGAGGTTTCCGAAACCGTTCAGGAGGGCGATCGGACAGCGAGGGAGGACGCAAGCGAAAACAGTCGCAAAGCGGAGATGAGCCGGACAGCAAACAGGCGAAGACCGACAGCGAAGGAGACGACACCGAGAACGGTACGAGCTGTCTTCACCCACTAATACTGGCCGTTTCCCCCCGTTTTTAAGGGGGTTATCTTTCAGCGGGCTGATGGTTGTTACATTTCAAAGCCGTTGTATTCTTTCAGTCCTTAGCGCTGTTTTAATACTCCTGCAAGCGCACAGGTTTGATGAGTTTTGTGGCCTGGGACAAAATTTAATGCTCGAGGTGAACGTTGTGAAAGTAAGGACAGCGTTTGCATTAGAGACTGACGGGCAAAGAGAAACCAGTGAGCCGTTCGCGATCTTCTCTGGGGTTTTGGGCCGTTATCGCAGTAATTGGTGATTTGTTGGATACCAGTGAGGCCCCTTGGAGTGTTCAGTGGGAGCAAAGATCCCCCAACACCAGCTAAATGATTTTTCTTTTGTGCAGCAGATGAGGGTGAAGGAGAGGAAAAATCAGGAGATGAAGCTGACAAAGGTGTAAGTAATTTTTTTTTTTTAGCAGTCTTTGTGGGAAATGTGGGAATGTTTAAGCAGTCGAGCAATTTCTTCTGCTTCTTTGACCACGCTGAGGGGCGGAATATTGAAAATCACCCAGAAACACCATTTTGAGCCTGTATATTCTGAAACTATTTGCTCCTCATAATTTCCCCATGCTCTTCAGCGGGGATTACTGGCAGATTCGCTTGCGCCCAGGTGCCTGAAAAGCATTTGTAGCCGGAAAGGTTAGGATCTTGCGCCTGTACTTCTGCTTCTGGCGAGGCTCGTTAGGGCTAAATTCCGATTAGCGGTTGGTTTCTTTCCTCGGCTGTTGGTTTGCTGGGTCGGGTGGGCGTCGTTGCTATTTGTTTTACTTGTGACCGTGCGTAACCTCCGGTATGGTGTTCCTCGGAGCGGTGACTCAGCTGCCAAGTATTTAAATTTTGATAGCGAGAAGTGATACTTAGCAGTGACATATAACCCGATATATGGAAAATAACTATTTTTTGTAAACATTTATAAAAATGGACATTTAATCCCTAAACGACACAAACCTTCGCTTGCTCTGTGGTCTGGCTGGGTGGGCTGTGAAATCTCCAAATCACAGTGAATAACACCAGCGTCTTTTTGTGTTTCTCTTTTCCAGGAGAACAGGAGTTGGGGCAATTTGGCGGAGGGAGGTAGCTTACCACCCCTCACGCAGTCCTCCTCGGCTAATCCTACTCCGAATCCATCTGCTTCGCCTCGGGGCGCTACCGAGAGCTTGATTATTTTTTTTTTCGGCTCAAAGCTGACGCAGCTCCTGCTGTGACCTGTTAACCAGGCCGGGGCTCCGGCACTGCCTGTCGTGGCACAGAAGTGCCGTCCTGGTTAGCAGGGGAGTGCCAAAACGGTTTTGTTTCTTCTGGGCGCGGACGGTTGCCGCCTGTACGAATGGATGTTGGATGTTAGTTTATCTTCCTGCCCTGCTTGGAGGACGGTGGTGAGGATGCACGTGTCTCGCAACAGGGCAGAGCAAAAATACCATAAACGAAAATCATTTTCAGTGGAGGCTTCAGCCATGAGCTAAACCTTGGTTGTTTGAGGTTTTTTTCCCAATAGATGGGAATATATCAAGGTATATTAGGACACAAATTTAAAAACCAAATGGTCTAAAATAGCTGAAATCAGCTGGTTTTGGATTGTCATTGTCGGTAAAGACACATCAACCCCAAGGACGTTCTGCCTTCTGCGTTAGAGTGACTTGGGGAAAACCACGTGTAGGATTTTGTTGCTGCTTTTAAGTTATTCTCAGGATTGAAATGAGGTGGTGTTGGATGTTAAAATTCACGTTTAAGTCTCCCTCTGATGCCCAGGTTTCTTCAGGCTCCTTTACCCAAAAATGTTCCGGGTGAATTATTACTCGAGTCCCGTGAGGCTGACTGACTCTGACTCATAGCTTTCTACCCCAAAACGCTGCAGAGATTAGGTCAGCTGAATCTTTAGTTCTTTTTTGCTTTTCCAATAATTATCAAGGAATTATTGGGAAGGCAACATGAGGGGTACACCCAAAGCTGTCCCAAAGAAGCAGAGCTGCTGCTTGAGCAGTGCTAGCATCTCTGCTGGTTTTTGTTGCTTCACTTTCTTGAGGAGCTTTTTCAGCCTTGTGAAAAATAGATGAACGGGGAAAAAATGAGAATATGGGGAGAAGGAGTAGCTCCTCCCAAGGAACAGAGGTAGAGCGCTGTCTTTGCAGAGTCGTAAAAGGCAGGACTCTTTCCACTAACGGCGTGTCCCGTCGCTGCCTACGAAGACTTTGAGTTGCTGTGGGAAATTCAGGGAGCTGGAGGAGAGGAGGGTTTGGGTTTTACAACGGCCGGAGACCGTGGAAAGAGGCTGCCGCTTCCTTGCGGCCGGAAGCTGACTTGGGAGAGGGAGAGCTTCCAGAGACCAAAAGAAGTTGTGACTTCCCAAAGCTGAGAGTAAAGAGGAAACCAAGGGATTTGGGTCCCAAAATACCTCAGCCAGCAAGGCGGGTGATTGTGAACACAGTAATTCTGTGTTCAGTAATTTTTCCTCCCCTAGCATCTGGAGATGGCTGTGAAGATGACGACGAGGAGGTGAAAAAGAAGAGGGAGAAGCAGCGGAGAAGAGATAGGATGCGTGATCGTGCTATGGACAGGTAAGGAAAGGGATAAGCCAGTCCATTCCTAGCGCTTCCGTGAATTGTATTGGCCAAGAATATTCCTCTTGGGATAAATCTGCTGGGGGATCGCGTTTTGGGGCTCTCCATTCTGATTTCAGCAGGGTTGTTTTCCCCTTTTTGTGTGTTTTATGACTGTTTTAAGGTGAGAAGAATACTGCAGCGTTTAATATGTAGATCAGCGTAGAGTTACAAGTTCAGAAGGGTATTTTAAGTGGCTGTATCTGCAGCCTTGCTATTAAAATAATACAATAAGCGATGTAAAGACAGACGAACCGGCGAAGGCGGCACCAGAGTTTCTGTACCTCGGGGCTTTCCCACACCAGGGCGAGGATCTTCATAGCGAAGAGTGCTGATTCACCTCCTGCCCTATGAATTTGTCCAGTTGCTTTTGAACTCGTGCAGGGTTTTAGCATCCGCTCCCGTAGCGTAAAGTTTTATGGAGAAGTAGGTGCTGTTTAATCCGTGCAGGTTCTGCAGCGATTATAAAGGTCCAAGAGAAAGTCGAATTGTGGGGGGCGGCACTTGGAAAAAACAAAGAAGTAGAAAACTACAACAGGGGTGGTAACGGTCTCATCTGCTTGATGTTCTCGTTAAGCTGAGCTCGTTCCTCATTTGCTCTGTTTAGAATCCAGTTTGCCTGTTCCGTCTGCAAGTTCCGCAGTTTTGAGGAAGAGGAGATCCAGAAACACCTCCAGAGCAAGTTTCACAAAGAGACTTTGCGATACATCGGTACCAAACTCCCGGATAAAACGGTCGAGTTTCTGCAGGTGGGTGGGTTGCCCAGCGTTAGCTCAACCCTTCCCTGCATCCATGCTGGGATTTCCAGCCCTAATTTTGGGATTTCCAGCCCTAATTTTGGGATTTCCAGGCTTACGCGGGGGCTGGAAGGGGTTACAAATTCATCCACATACAGCCCCCTGCTTTGGTTGGCTCGCATCACCGCTTGTTAACGCATCACCCGACGACATCACTTTGCATGACACGATTTCTCCTGGGTTTTCATGTTGGGAGGGAAAGTTAATTGTATGAATTTGAACAGAAAGGCCAGAAATTAATATTCCAGAAATGGTCTTTGTCGTCTGCGCATCTAGAGCTGAGGAAGGAGAGCTAAGAACTGAGTAATTTCATTTTCTGGATGAGCAGCGTTTGCGTTTTGGGGGCATTTTTCAAGGATTTGGGGTCTCCCACAAGGAATTTGATGGTAATGTGGGAGCAGGCTGCTGTCTGGCTCCGATTTGCATCTTTCCGGCTCTTGCTCTGGTAGAAATGGCAGGGGAGGGGAAAACACCTGCCTTGCCTAATGAACTCACCAACCGCCGTCTTCCCCGTGGGTTTTCTCTGGAGAGCTCGTTTCCCTTTTGAGCTACTCGATCGTCTCGGCGTGTTGTGAGGAGGACAGCAAGTTTTGTCCTCTTCCCTTCTAGGAGTACATCGTCAACAGGAATAAGAAAATCGAGAAGCGGCGCCAGGAGCTGACCGAGAAAGAGGGCACAAAACAGAAGCCGGATCCTTTTAAGGGTAAGCGTCCGTTCCGCGTCCGGAGACTGAGCGAGTGTGCGAGAAAACAAATATTGCTCCCGAAGACATACAACGGCACAAACTTGAAGGATTTGGGTAACTCAGCCTCAGGGTCTGGGTTGTTTTTTTGCCAACTTTGCTGAAATAAATCGTCGTGGTGGGGAAAGGGGAACGCCCGTCCTCGCTGCGGTTTCTCAGGCAGCAGATTTGTGAGGCTCGTGCAACGTCAGAGCTACGAAAATCAGGTAAATGGGGAAAAACTGTCAGGAATTGTTGATTTTTGTGGCTGTTTGGTTAATGCGGCTGCATCCCGTGTTCGATTTTAATGTTAAAAGAAAGTGGTGGAGTTGATCTGTTGTGGCAACAAGCGGGATGGGGAAAAATCCGCTTAGCTTTGTCAGCATGCCTGTCCCCGATACAGTCTGCAACACTCGGCCACGTCTGTACTGGGAGTGACGAGTGGAGTTTAGTTAAGCCGCACGTCGGCTATCAAATCTTGGAGGCAGAAAACCTGAGCCTAAGTAGAGAGGAGGAGCAAACCCAGAGCTGGGGGAAGCGGGAGTTGTCCCTTCCACCTTTATTTAAAGAGATTTTTGGAGAGGCAGGCTGGGTTTGGGAGGAAAACAGCCTGGCGTAAGGTGATTGCTTTGTACCTTGGGCTGTTATCCCCGTCTCTCTTCCTCCTACGCTTGGGTACTGCGTCGGTACAATCTGTTTTAGAGCAGAATAACTCCCCTCGCCGTCTTAGAGCAACATATACGATTTTTTTTTTAATCTCTGGAAGGAATATGGGCGCTGAATTAGCCTGTTGGTTGTGTTGCGGGGTCATTAGAGGGGGTGGAAAGGCAACGTTAACCGGCCAAACATCTCATTTCTTTGGAATTTTGGCTGACGTCTGGTCATCGCTGTAGGTATTGGCCAGGAACACTTCTTCAAGAAGATCGAGGCGGCTCACTGCATGGCGTGCGACATGTTAATTCCTGCGCAGAACCACCTTCTCCAGAGGCACCTGCGATCTGCTGATCACAACAGAAACCGCAGGGTAAGCAACCCTGCTCGCTTCTGAGCTGGAGCGTTTCGCCTCTGCCGGGGCGAGGGGATGTGTCTGGGCGCTGGAGGTTTATTTGCGGCTTCTACAAAACCTTCTCCTGTGGTCTCGGATCCCCACCATGAGATGAAGCCGCCGACCGGGGAACTCTAAGGGTTTGTGGGATGCTCGCGGGTGGGCTGTGCGGGGTTTGTTCTTCTGTAGGGATGAGAAGTGGGGAGATGAACAGAAAAAGTGATATTAAAAGGGAGATCCGGCCTTTTCTTTTGCGCTGGGGGTTTCGCAGGGTACGTTGTCCAGGCGTACTGCGTAAACGTGCAGACTAAACGCTTCCTCTTTCTAAATTTGCAGTGCTTGCTAGAAATTAAAATTAAGAATTGCCTTTGAGGGTGCTTGGGGAATTCATAAATGAGACTTAATCAATGTCTAAAGTGGCCCAGGCTGGAGAGGGGCTTTGGACGTTGGGAGGTGGAGTCAGGGTGGGCTGGGGTCAGCGCCGGATGTCCCTCGGGGTGGTCTTCGTCTCCTGTCTTTGAGTGTTTGACGTGAACGTCGCCGTCCTGGACTTGATCTCGGGATATCTGGGGGATGTTCCAGCTGCGGGTGCTGAAGCATGTTTTTCTCCGGGGCTCGTGTTTGCGGAAGAGATGCGGGTGCTCCCTTGCACCCGCTTTTTGTGGTGTTTTCTGGGATCTGAGATCAGGCTTCCCAAGCCCCGCAGAGGAGGAGGAGGGAATACAAACTCTCGAGCCGAGCTCCTCGTTCAAACTCTTCCCCGTTTGACCCGAGATGTTCGATTCCTTTTCAGATGGCTGCGGAGCAATTCAAGAAAACCAGCTTACACGTCGCCAAGAGCGTCCTGAATAACAAACACATCGTAAAGATGCTGGAAAAATACCTCAAGGTGAGTGAAGGAGAGAGTCGGCAACTCCTGCTGAGTTCCTGGAGCGGCGGGGTCAGGCTCCGCCTTGGCCCCGGAGCAGCACGGAGCCGCGTCTCGCCGTGTGCTGCGTGTCGGTGACGGGACGCCTTGCTGCGTACGATGGGGAGAAGCGTAGGTTCCACTCCGCTGCCTTTTTATCTCTAAATCTTGGGTCTGGTTTCTTTTCTCTGTAGGCGGTTTACCACTTCTCGTGTTCTTTTATTTATTTTTTTTTTTTAATTTAACTCGCAGACTGTGCCTACTGTCATTCCCAGGCGCGTGTAGATCAATTACGAAACAGTCCAAAACGGAAGCGTAATTAAAGAAACCAAAATAGCAAGAGGAACTCTGGTTCCCCAAAGCCACCCCTCGAGCAGTGGCCTTGGGGGGGACAACCAGGTTCCCCCCAGTGCAGGGAAGCGAGCGCGTGGGTCGGGAAGCCGCCGCTTGAGTCCCGCCGGGATTGAATCCGACGTGGACGGCTCCTGGCCCACCCGTTAATCCTGCACGGGGCGAGGGGGGAATTTTGACCCTGTATAAAGAGCCGGGCTCTGCGGCGCTCCCGGCAGCTCAACCAAATGACGGAGCACCCCGAGATTTGCATCCAAATCCCGTGAGTTGAAACACCCTCGTTAGCACCCCCCCACACCCCCCACCCCTTTTTCCTCCTCTTCCCTTGGGAAGTGGCAGAGAACACCCCAGCCGATCTTCAGAGCCGAGATGGAGCACGAGGAGAGGTCAGGGTAGGGTTGGCTTAAGCCCAAACCAGCGTTCGGAATTACAGAAAGAAGCCCGGAAGGCAAAAAACACGGTCTTCAGAGCGCGGGGGGTAATCCGCTCCATGCGGGAACGCCGCCGGGCGGTTGCGCCCGGCCTAAAAACGCCTCGCGGTAACCGCGGGTCCGGAGGCGGCGTGGGTTTTAACGGGCGAGGTCCGCATCCGAGAGAGACAGAGAGAGAGAGAGAGAGAGAGAGGAAAGGTCGCAACCTCCTCCGCCAGGCGAAGATGAAAAGAAGCGCTTTTGGCTACTTGTTCGTTCCCTGGGAATCCGGGAACGGCCCAGGATCCGGCAGGAGAGAACCCCTTGTTTGCGAACCTGGCAGGCAGATGCCCACACACACCACCCCCCTTCCACGGGGGAGCAGATGTTTCCCCTGTCCCACCGGCGTCATGGTTTTATTTTTGGTCTAAACCCGGACTGAGCTAGCTCTTGTCATGCCCAGTCTCTGCTAAACTCTAGCAAAAAAAAAAAAACAAAACAAAAACTGGGACTCCACCCTCTGAGTCCAGTGAAAAAAAGACTTTGAGCTGAGAGTTTGTCGGCGTAGGATGGCCGTCTCTCCCCTTAAACCGGCCTCTCATACACGTTGACCAGGAGGGTGAGATTAAAAACCCTGCGGTACCCCACAGGAGAGAAAGAGAGAGCCCTCGGGGCAGACGAGGTGCAAACCTCTGGGATCTCTCGGAGAAATTTTAAAAAAAAAAACACCCTAAAAAAAAAAAAAAATAAACCCCCAAAAGACCGGAACCACTCAAGTGCAACTCCGTCTACCCCTGCCAGGGTCCGCAGGCACGTCCACATCTCCTCATGATCAACGGTATCAAAGGCTGCCGGCAGATCTAAATGAATCAGCACGGGCGCCTGACCTTTGTCCATCGGCAGGAGGAGATCTTCGGATCCATCCCAGCACGGTCTCCGTATCATTCCCAGGTGCAAAACCAGACTGAAAAGGGGTGGAGGAAAATCTGAGGATTCCAGGTAATGCCAAGAGCCGCCTCGCCATAAACGTTCTCGGCAAACCTTCCCCCAGAAAGGAAGGCCGGAGACGCAGGGCGATTAATTAATCAAGACTTGGCCGCATCAAGAGATGATTTCTTGACCATCGGCCTAACGATTCCTCCTCGGAGGGATGGCGGGACACCTCGCCCTTCCCAAGGGAAGCCGTGACAGTCTCCACCACGAGTGGACTTCACATCCCCCGGTAGATTTTACCGGTGATAACGGACGTTGGGGTCCAGATCGCGAGGTAGAGCCCGATATTTTTATATCCCCCCCCCCTCCGTGACCTCCGTAGGTTGTGATCCTCAGCCAGAGAAGATGAACGTTGAGGTTTCTCCTCCACCTGCATGGATCTTCTCGCGTGGAGGCAGCCAACCTGGTCTGAATCTCTGATCGAGGCAGATATTAACCCCCCGGGGTGGCGGGGAGGGAAAGGAGGAAGGGTCCGGAGAGCTTTTTCCCTCCCGTTTTCCGAAAATAAAACCTCTCCTCTCCCCCCACCTCTTTTCGCCGCGGTCGATCAGATTTCAGGCGAGGTTTCTGCCGCCGTCGGCATGCCGCCCTCCCTCCTTCCCTTCCCCTTTCGCCGCGAGAATCGCGGTGACCTGCGAGAGGCGGGGGGAGAAAAAAAAAAAAAAAGGGAATTTTAGAAGCACGGTTTGTCCTCGGATTGCGACACGGGTGTGTGTGGGGCATCTCCTCTCCGGCAAGGTCAAGGTTGTAGGGCAGCAACACCCCTGCTTTGACCCTACGAGCGTTCACCCCGCGCCTCGTAACTCTTGAACCGCAAGCAGAGCCCCCCCCGAAGCGAGGGGGAGCGCTGCTAGGATCCGCTGTCGGCCTGACTAAAGGTAACGAGCTCAAAAATCCAACCTAAAACCAAAAAAACCAAACCACAAAACCCAACAAACCACCAAAATCCGGAGGGTCTTGGTGTCCCCCAAGAGACCCCTCCTGGTTGAGGTTTCTCCACGTAGAACCACGTAGAACCTCCGTAAAACCACGTAGGGTGGGAGAGAGCGAGGGCTGCGAGGTTACGACCGCCTCTGGATTCCTCCATCTCCCGAAAAACCAAAAAAAAAACAAACCAAAAAACCCGAAAAACCTTGAAGCGTCGCCGCTCTTCCCAGCGAGGGAAGGGGAATCCGGCCGTTGGCGGCTTGAAACCAGGGACGGAGGGTTGAGGAATTCCTTTTGGATTTTAATCGTCTCGGTTAAACCCAAATTCCTCCCGGGCGAGGAGCGGAGCCGATAAACCCCGGCACGCTTTCACGGCAACACCGGCACGGTTCTTCCTTAGCGTAGGGTCCGTCCCCGGTGCCCGCAACGCCGCGCAGGAGCTTTTTTAATTATTATCATTATTTTTTATGGATTCTTTCCACTCCTTCCCGGCGTGGGATCTTTTTTTCTCGGGGTTCTTCTCTCGCTGCAAATCCTTTGGGATTTTCCACGACGGATTTTATTTTATTTTTTTTCCTTTACGAATCGTCTGTCCGTCGCCAAGCCGATTTGCGGTTGCCAAAAAAACCTCTCCCGCGTTTTCACGGCGGAGATTCCCTTTGCCTCGCCACAGCTCGATGACTCTTCTTTTTCTCTCTCTCTCCCGTCTTTTTTTCCGCAGGGAGAAGATCCCTTTACGGATGAAATCGCCGATCAGGACGTGGATGAAGCTTTGGAAGGCGGAGACGCCGCCGGGGAAGGAGCGACCGAAACCGCCGCCGTCGAGGTTGCCCAGGAAGGAGAAGGAGGAATCGGGGAAGCTACGGAAACGGCGGAAGCTTCCGAAGAGTTTTCCAAACCTGAGGAATTTCTTAAAAATCTGGGAGAGCAAGATCAGCCCCCCAAACCACTGTTGATGCCCCCGTTCCTGCAAGACGACGAGCTGGAAGCGGAGGAGATGACATCGGAGGTGACACCGGAGGTGACATCGGAAGCGAAGACCACGGTGACTTCGGAAGCGGCGGCGCCTTCGGAAGACACGGCAGAGCCGCCTGCGGCTCCCGCAAATCCCCAAGAATCGGCGGTTTCCCCCCAAAATGAACCTGAGGGTGGGGCAGGTAAAGAGGAGGAGGAGGAAGAGGAGGAAAACGGGAGCGAGGCGGTGGCTCCGGCCGCCTGCAGCGAGGAAGAGGAGGAAGAAGAGGCTCCACCGGCCGCTGCGGAGCCGCAGCCGGAATAACTGTGAATATTTGCGTGAAGGTGATGGTATAATCCGCGATTTTTTATTTTTTTTTTGATTTATCCTTATTTTTCTTAATCGTTTTGTCGAGCGCAGCGCCCGAAACGTGGCCGATTTTGGTTTTAATTAAGGGGAGGGACCCGGCTGCTTCGTTAGGGAGCAGCCCCCGCGCTTAATTCATCTCGTGAAGATCAAATTCCTCTTCGGTTCTGCAAATTCTGTTTTTGTTTTAGGAGGAAGAGCGCAGGAAGCCGTACCTGCCCCGAGAAACCCTCCAGCTGCGGCTCTGCCTGGGGTTTGGTTGGTTTTTTGTGTTTGTTTTTTTGTTTTTTTGTTTTTTTTTTTTTTCCCGGGGGGGGGAATTTTAGAAAGAAAAAGGAAAAAAAAAAATAAAAAAATAAAAAGCTTGAGGTTTGGAAAAAGAATAAAAGCATCGCTTCCATCCCGCCGGCTCTTTGGATTTTAAACGGAGCGAGAACGCCGGACGGGACGGAGCCGTCGTCTTTCCCTCATCCCCCGCCCTCCCTAACGCCTAAAATACTCAATTTAAGGAATTTTTATTTAGTTATTTCCCTGAAAAAGTGGAATTTTTTTTGGTAGGAAATGCAGTCCTTTTCATCTACCTCCCTTACTGCGGGGGAATTTGGGTCGGTAATTAGTTTAGTAAGCAGCAGTTTGATTATCTCCGGGAAGGGGGCGGGGGTTTGCGCCGGGATTCACTCGGGGCGAAGAAAATCGGTAGTTTTCACCTTAAAAACCCTTTTTTCGGCTAAAATTTGCAGGCCGTGGCCGTCACCTGTCTCCAAACCCGTTTCCTGAAGGATTCACCAAACCCCCGAGGCGGTGGCTTGGTCTCTGCCGGGGTGGGGTGGGATTAAACCCTCTGCTCTCTAGGGTCTTTTTGACCAAAAGCCCTATTTTTTTCCCCAAACCAACCCGTGGGCAGGTTGATGGGCCCCAAAATCGATGTTTTTTCCAGTGTCACGACCCCCGGAACCCCCCCGGCCCCCTCCGACCGCCGCCCCCATCCCTGCGCTGAGCGCTGCCCCGGTCTCAGCCTCCCGGGGGGGGCGGGGGGGGGGACGACACACGACACGACCTCGTGACGTCACGCCCGGTGCTCTGAGCCTCGCACCCCGGGCTCCCCCGCCGCCGTGCCCCGCCCCTCATCCCGTGACGTCACGGCGCTGGCCGGCGGCAGCGGGTGGGCGGGGCCCGCTGCGCCCTGACGTCAGGCGCAGCGCGGTGAGGTCAGTGCGGCGCCGCTGCCGGAGCCGCTGGCCCCTCGGTGCCCGTCTCCCCCCCCCCCGCCCCGGCCGCCTTCCCCCTTCCCCCCTTCCCCTTCCCTCCTCCTCCTCCTCCTCCCCCCACCGCCGCTCGGTGACGCCTCCCCCGGCCCTCGGGGCCCCGCGGGACCCGGCCCCGGCGGGAGGGCGGCTCGCCCGGCCCGGCCCGGCCCGGCCCCCTCCCGCTGCCGCCGCCGCCTGAGGTAAGAGCCGGGCCGCGGCGGGTGAGGAGGGAGGGAGGAAGAGGGAGGAAGGGGGGGGGGGGGGGGCGTTGCCGGGGGGGTGCCGGGGGGGTGCCGGGATTCACCAACGCCTCGTACGTCGCCCCGCCGGCGTAACCCGCATTGCGTAATGCGGCCGCTGCGTCAGGGAGGCCTACGTAAACTGCGGCGCGGCGCCCGCCCGGAGGTTTGAGGCCTGCTGCGCCAACGGCGTAAGGCGGTGGTGCGGGGCCGCCGTTGGCGTAGTGGCGGTCACGCGCCGGCTGCGTAGGCCGCTGCGCAAGGAGGCGGGGGGAGGTGGTGTTCTCCGCGCCGTACGCACTTTGCGCTGCCGGCGGTTTGGCGGGGGAAGCGCGGCCCCGCGGCCGGTACGGAGCGGCGGGGGGGCGGCGGGGGCCGCCCGGTCCGCGGGGGAGAGAGCGGGGAGCGCCCTCCCGCCTGCGCTCTCCGGGTTACGCCGCTTGCGTAAGGCCAGCGGGGAGCTGCGGCCTTTGCGTACGGGGGAAAGGTGGGAGCGGCGTAACCCGCGCGGCGCCGCCCCGCTGCGCCGTTAGCGTAGGTCCGGGGGTGAGTTGCGCCGTTGTCGTAGGGCCGGTGCGGGGCGGGTTACGCCGTTGGCGGGCCGGTACGCAGAGTGCGTGCGGTGGGGCGGGGCGGGGCGGGCGATGCGGGGGCACTTCCTGCCGCCGCCATTTTGTCGGCGGACGGGAGGAGGAAGCGGCGGCTCCTGCGCGGAGGCAGCGGCCAGGCCCGGCCCCGCGGCCCGCGGTGAGTGACGCCGCCTCCGCCTTCCCCCGCCTCACCCCTCACCCGGGGGACCCCCACCGGCCTGGGTAGGACCCGACCGGGCCCAGCGAGGGGGGAGGCTCCCGCCGCGCCGTTAGGCCTCAGGCCGCCCGCCCCCGCCCTGGCCCTGGCCCTGGCCCTGCAGTCAGGCCCGGCGGCCGCTCGCTTGGAGCTGAGGCGGGGGGGTCCGGGGGACGGGCAGCGAGGGCGATCGCAGCCGGGGAGCTGAGGCCAGGCTGGGCCGGGAGCGGGGTATGCGTGTGCCCGCCGGCCCGGCGCCCTTGGGGGGGGCGGCGGTGCCCTCCCGGGCAGCCCTGAGGTACCGGGCCGCTCCCCACAGCTTCCCCGCCATAACACCCGCTCCACGGTCGCCGAGCTGCTCCTTGGGCTCCTTTTAAGCTTTCAAGAGGGCGATTTGTTAACCTGGTCTTCAGTTCACGCGGCTGGTGGATTTCTTTAAATTTTCAAGTTAAATTTTCCCTTTTCTCCAGGTTGTTTCCTACTTTTGTAGAAGTTGTTTGGGAATTAGAAAGCTGGAGGGCTGAGCTGTGGGAGAGGGAGGGGAGAAACTCTTGAGCCGCCCTCCTGCGTTTTTGGGCACCGTCTTGGGTGGGAAGAGGGAAATCCTCGGTGCTGTTGGAAGCTGGAGCCGGCCGGGGAGCGACTGCTCTTTCCCCGGGGGTTTCGTGGGTGAAATGCCGGAGGAGCGAGGTCCGTTCACGCCGTTGGGATGTCAGTTCGCATGGACGCTCGGCTCCTGCGCTCGTTTGATGCAGTAATTAGCCGCTGGCGTGAAAGTGAAGACTGTTCCTGCTCGCTTCGAACGCACGTTGGCCGTGAGAGAGGCGGCTTTACGCGACTAATTAACAGCAGGGAGTAAAAGTCTGTTCGTTATAAACTCCGTCTGCTCTCACGTTTATTAACGAGCTCATCCTTATCCCTATCCTCCCCTCCAGCTTTCCTTGGCTGGTTTTTATCTTCACCGATGCTTTTTAAACTTAAAACCCTACCGATAGTTTCTACTCTGAATAACGTTAAAGTTTCCCCGTTCTCTTCGGCAGAAGTTTTCCCAAGAAAACTCTTTAAAGCCCCGTTATTCTTTGGGTGCGTACCGCGTACTCCATCAAACAGTTCACGGCGTGGTTTAAGAATAAATACAGGCAGCCCCGTTGCTCGTAGGGTTATAACGTGAAGAATTAAGCTGCTAATTAAGTCGGTAACGAATTTGTGTCGCCCGGTAGCTTTACAGGGCAGCAAAGGGTCGTTGCCACGGGGCCACTGCTTTACTGAGCTTGGATTATTGGCTTCTGGTTTTTGTATTTGCATCGTCTGTCAGAGTTTCAGGGTCATTTGAGCAACTTAAAACTCTCGGCGTCATTTTACGGAGGTTTGATTTTACCCCATTGGGGTGCGGTGACTTCAGGTTAAGCTTAAGTGCTCTATTTAAGCTCTGTTCAAGCTTCTCGTGGCAAAGTTTAGCTCCATTTAGGCCAGGAAACGAACCATACTGCTTTGGGCAAGTGAAATATTGAAGATTTCAACCTTGCAAATGCTTACAAGGCTGCGGTGACTCTACTGCATAAATAATTTATCTTTGGTGGGATTACTGCTAATATAAGTGTTTGCAGAGATTAACGTAAACTGACTTTATGTCGCTACGAGGTTCTAGCGTTCAGTTTAAGGCCGTGTGAGTTAAAGGTCGCCCTCAGCCCTTTTCTGGTGTTCGGCGAGGGACCCCTTCATGTTTGAAAACACGAGGGACAAGAAAAATATTTGAGTTCCCCACACCTGAACTCGAGGAACCACGATAGCGACTGTAAATAAATGCGCTGTACGGGGGGGGGGGAGGGAACCACCTGCGTGAGGCCGGTTGTTCCCACACGGCCTCTAATCTTTGCACCTTGGCAGAGGATGGGATTACTCATTTAAAAGTAGTAAAACACGACTTTCCTGATTATTTTATCCCCCCCCACCCCCTACTTTAATTACTTAAAGCTGAATAACTGTTGCTGCTGCGTTACCTGATGATACTGAGCGTGACTTCGGTGGAGGTGACCAGCTACTAGGTCAATTACCGCTGGCAGCGAAGCCATTGTTAGCGTAAATCCCGTTTCTGTTTGAAGAGGAAACAGGAATTGTGCTTTGGTTGGAGACTGGTGCAGGTAAGGAATCCATCTCACCCTGGCAAACGACTTGTCGGTCGCTCTGGGGCTTCTAATTACTTTTTATTAAGTTATTTTCTGTCTTCCACGCTTCGGTCGAGGGGAGCTGTAATCGAGTGTACGTAATCAAACGCTCCTCGTTACGGTTTCGTGATATTTCGGAAGAATTTCTCTAAAGTAAACTTTATAGCCTGGTAATTATCTACTGGCAAACAGTGTTTGGACCGAGTTCAGGAATGTAAACCATTTATTTGCAGGAAGATATTTTACCTTAACCCTCCGCTAAATCCTGCGAGAAGAAACCCGGGTGTAGCTCCGCCAGAGAAAATGGGGTGAAATCTGTGGGATTTGAGGTGCTGTTAATGCTTAACATCCGTGTTCCCTGGATCTGGCGGTGAAGGGGGAGGATAAAGGCGCATCCCGGCCACGTTACTCCGCCGTTTGTAGCGATGGGTGATGTTTCATGAAATAATACTTTCTCCTTGTGAAAGCAGCGGGGTTGTTGCGAGCGTGGCCTTCCTAAATATAGAAGGGGCACAAGAATAGGACGGCATCTCATTTTGGGAGATAGCAGCGGGTGGATCCACCGTAACCCGACCGCCTCTGCTGGGGAGGGTTCTACAAAGCCTAAATCCATCCCGGAAAGCGGCGGATAAGGGATGGTAACGTGCGTGGGGAGGGAAAAACAACCGCTGATGGCTGTGAGGAGGGGTCTGTGTCACCTCCTGGCTCCTCACACCCCGTCCACCTTAGATTCTAGGGTGGATCGCGTCTCGGCTTTGGGCAGAGCGGTGAGTGGGGAAGAACTCTGTCCCAGATACCACTGGAGGAAGGGTCTGAGTCCAGGTTTTAATCTGATTTTTGGGCTTTCTTGCTGTGAAAAGGAGGAAAATGAAGTCTCTGTAAGCTTACGAGGGAATTGGTAGGGTTTTTCAGGGGTGTAATTGAATAATAAGTATTTTAAAGCTCTCTAACATCTAAATCCAAAAGCTTTTGGAGAAATATTGGCAGTGTTACTGGGTTGTAGTGGGTTTTTTTTTTTCTTTTTGAGGGGGGAGGATTAGTGCGGTTCAAAGCGCGGCTCTGCAGAGCAGATGTGAAAGGGGAAGCTGCCTGGCGGAGCCAGGGAATCCCAATGCAGAGAGCTCATGGGCCGCTTCTGGATCCACCTTCCTCGCCGGGATAAGTCCCTCAGATGCTTCAAGTCTTGGTTATTTCAAAGCAGAATAGCAAAATAACTTCCCTTAGCTGGGATTAAGAAGACCCGGTTGTAGAAAAGCCATGAAGGAGTCATTGTCTTGTTCTAAAACTTCCGGAACTGAGCTACGGGTAATTCACAGTGATGGAAAAAGGACTGGGATTGTGCTGTACCGACACACAAATTAATTTCTGCCGTGTCGGATCAGCCACACGGAAGGGTGAAGGGTTCATCGCCGTTGCTTGTGCTGACAAAACTCCTGTCGAGCGAGCCGGGAAGTTTTGGGGTTGGTTCATGATAAAAACTCCTGGTTTCAGTTTCAAGCAAGCGCTCTGCAACCTCTTATTTTTATTAAAGAGCTCGGAAGACAATATTTTTATTAAAGAGCTTGATATTCATTAAATATCAGTTTGGAGAAAATACTGAAAGGTCGTTTTGGGTTGAGAGCAAAAGTTCAATTCCAGTGCGGGGGTTTTTCTGCTGTGATTTTTCCAGGAACTCTGGGAGACTTTGGGGGTATTTGGGGAAGGTGTCGAAAAACCACCGTTGCGTTTCTCTCCGCTTTGATGACTGAAAGGATTAAGAGCGGTTTTGGTGTATTACAAACTTGCGGTGTCTTAATTCACGTCTCCCGCCTTACGACGGACACCTCTGCGTGGGGAAAGCTCCGTCGGGATGAGATGTTTTCTGTACGGATCCGGATATGGCTTAGAGCATGAAGGGAAAGGTGTTGGGATGTGGGAAGGAGGCGGAATATCTCGAAGCCAGACTGAAATTCCCGGCTGGGAACTGGGGAGGAGGACCCAAGCCTGCAGAGACCCAAAACTCTTCCTTTTAGGCGCATTTCATCCCTCTTTCCTGATATTTTTGAGCTTCGCCTGCAGGAACTTTATGCCGTGCATTGCATTCATCTGGAACTAGTGGAAAACTGGGAGGTTTTATCCAAAATTGAGACCAAAGTGTTTGGGAAGTGCTGGCATGTGTTTGAGGAGCAAAACTTGCCTCCTGGGTTTTTCCGATCCCTATTTTAATGGGAGGAAGCAGCTTCGTTACCATCCCTAGTATTTGGGGGGGGGGGGGGGGGGGGTGGATTTTGTCCCTTCGTTAACCGCTCGAGTCCGTGTCGCCGCTCGTTAACTGCGAGCGGGAGGAGCGTTACTAATTATAACTTTTCCAAAAGGCTTGGGATAGTCCTGCCCTGACTCTCGCTCCGAGGCGATGGTGAAGCCCGAAGGAGGAGAGAGATGGCGCAGATCCAGAAAAACATGAAACAGCCTTAAAAAAAAAAAAAAAACAAAACCCAACCGAAAACAGGAACTGTTCGGTAGCGACGAGGACTTGGCCAAACATCCTGAAACCAGAAACGCCGTAAGCGATAGCTCAGAAATGGGAAATCACGGATCGGTCTGAAACTTGAGGGATTTAATGTTGGTTTGTTGCTTTCTGAAGAAAGATTCCTGATTTAGGAAAGGGAGGGAGCTGAGGGTGTGCGGGTTTCGTGGCTTGCGTTAGTCAGGGCTTAGCCCAAACGCTGATTTTTGTTCAATTAAGTTGTTGTTATAACGTATTTTGAGCCTAATTAGGCTTTGCGAGCTTCTAAGGCAGCTCAGGAGTGTTCCTCTAATGACAATATCAAACCTACAAGGTAAAAAAAAAAATCATGGTTTTAAGACAAAATACCGCAAAACCTGGTGTCCTCTGCAAAGCAAGCGTGGTCCACGTCGGGCAGCGATAAGAATTTCCTGGGCCAGGTCTGCGTTCCCTGATTTTTCTTTTTTTCTGTAACAATTAAACCGATGATCTGGGTGTGGCGCAAGATCCTTGCGGGTTTCCCTGTGATAAATCAGCTTAAAACCTGAGATTTCAGCAAATTGTTGAAAATTAGAATTTGAGGTGGTTTTCCTTCCCAGATCTAGAGGTGGCTGGCGTGTAGCACGTCTCGGGGCTTATAAAAATAAATATAAACCTGGCAGAATTAGTAATTAGCAGAAGGGTGATGGAAATACGTTGGATTTTATTCCGAGCGGACTGACATGAACTCGCCGTGCGACTTCCGGGGGAGTTGTCGGAGCAAAACTGCGTTCACCCGACTTAAAAATTGGTTTATTTGACTTACAAAGCGTAAAGTTGTGCTTTAGTTGCCTGGGTCCTCGTTAGCGCTGACGGATTATTAGGCTTAGTGAGCTGCGAGGGGGGTCAGGCGGGCGCAGAGCAACGCTAACGAAGCGGTTTGCGTTTTATTTGAATGGGCGCTGAATTAAATTAAAATTTGAGATTTATAGGTCAGGGTTTTGCCTTACTTATGGGATGAGCAGCGCACTTAAAAAAAAATCTGCATAATGTTAAATGAACACACGCGTAATTAAGCAATTAGATGTTTAAACAAACCTGGGTACTTCAGCAATTAAATAGTCCTTTACAGTATCGTGTCAGCTTAATTTAATTATTGTCTGCCAGCACGTTGGCTTTAATAACCGAGATACGAAAGAAAAACAAGCTTGGAAACTTAAATTATGTCATACCTGCTAATTAAAATAACGTTTAAAACTTCTTTGAGCTTTTCTGAGTTGATTTATCCTGGAGATTTGCTTGGAGCGATCAGCCAGCAGCGTTACAGATTATTTCAAGAATAATCCTTAAGTTTATAATAAGTGAATTATAGGAAATGAACGGCAATAAATGAACTATTTAACGAACTGTAATCTTGCGGACTGTCGGAAAGTTTGCCGTTCGCTATGCTGTTGGGTTTTTTCTTCCCCCATCAGCAGCAGCAGCTTCTCGAGAGCTGAATCCTTGCGGTAAAAATTAATGGTAAGGAGAGCAGAGAAGCAGGGAGGTAGGGTGCTAGGGGAAAAAAAAAATTGAGTATTTGAGGTGCTTTTGCAGTTTATTTTCTGCAACGTGAGCAAAAGGATCCACTGTTTGGCTCAGGAATGTGCGGTTTGATTTATTTTTTAATGAAAACTGTGTTTATTAGAGACGCTCAGCCCGCAGATGTTGGTGCTCAGTTATATTCCAACCCCAAGACTCGACCAGAGCCGGAGCTCCGTAGGGAAGGAGTTTGCAGGTAACCGGAGCCCCGCAACGCCGCTGCTGAGCTGTGGTCGCCTGGTGAAGTTTTGGGTTGAAAAGAAGTGGAAGTGGTGCAGAGCAAGTGTCGCTTTTTATCCTTTTCTGTTTGCTGGAGTCGTGAGCGCAACTCGGGTCATCTTCGGGTAGATCTCAACTGTAGTAACATCTGTTGAACCCTAAGAATACTTCATTTTAGTGAAATACAGGCAATCGTTCTACCGGCTCCGCAGCAAATCCACGCTATTTGTGTCAACAAACGTTATTGCTCGATAAGTCGGGACATTCCTCCCCTGGACCGAGCTGGGCTGTAGGAACTTGGCTACCGAAGGGTGTTTCCTGGTCTAAAGCGTCTCCTCTTGCTCTGGGCTTTCATGGCAATAAGGTGCTGTTTCCCCTCCTCCTCAGAAACACTTGCTCAGCCGCGTGGGGAAATGTATTTTTAATTTTTATCCTGCGCCGAGGGGTTATTTTGGGCTGGGAGAGGAGCAGGACAGCCGGGCGGCACCACAGCCTGATGAATAACTGCATATTTTTTTTCCAGACAAGTGAAGAGAACTCGTTTTCACCTCGTTTTGGGTTTGTGCAATTTGCTTTTGTGGGGGGGGGGGGGGGAAGAGCTTGGGATGCGTTTGCTGCGTAGAAGCATGAGGAATCTGACTGTGCGTGGTAGGAGTCTTGGTTTATGGTAAAGATCCTCGGTATGGGTCGGCTTTGGAATGCTTCTCCTTCCTTCTCCTCAGCTACACCCCCAAAGCTCTTTTGATATCTGGTTGTGTTCTTCCAGAGCAGCCGTGGGCTCCGTCATGCCAGAAAAATGAGTTTTAGTGACCCAAAAACTTCTCAAAATAAGCGTGTATTCATTATTTCTTCCTCTCGCCGTGATTTCTGTTGCTGTAAGGTCTTCCTCCCCATTTCTGGCCGGTACGGACGCAGCAAGGAGGTGATCCGAGGGGCACAGCTCTTCTTCCACAGTCTCCTGGAGGGACGCGAGGCTATGGTCTCACCTCCTTTGTGCTTGGCTCAAGTTGGAGGTTTTCAGAGTCAGCCTTGGCTTAACCCCACGGCCGCTCGTCCTGCGGGAAGGACTCGGCACAGAGACCTTTTCCGTGGGACTATCCTCAACGCAAAATTCCTTTTTCTCAAATATTTGTGCCGTGCCCATCCTTTCTTGAGCTGTACTTTCAATTTGCAAAACCGGAGTGAAGAATTTAGAGTTTACATTGTTTAAATTAAACACGGGGTCAAAAACTCAACCAGGCTGGGTAGGTGTGCTCAAATTTTTACTCTTCTTGGCGTTTTGGGTTGCATAGCTCCTTGTTTGTTCTTTGCATTTTTACAGAGAACACGCAGTACGGCAAGTTAAAACATTGAGCAGGACGAACAAAGCCACGTTCCTGAAACACCTTCCTTCTTGGAAGTCATGAGACAGTTCTTAATCACCCAGTCGGTCTTTTTATGCTAATTTGATGAGCTGAAGAGGAATAACCCTTAAAAAAATAATATCCTTGGGGCAGGAAGGTTTTTCTCGGGTGAGTGGCAGTGACTGAAACCCTGGGAATTGAGAGCGGCTGCGAGATGGGCCAGCTCTACTCAACTGATTTGCTCCTGAACCTTTAAGCCCAGCTTAAAGCTCTGTGGTGCAAAGTCCCTTTTACTGCACGCCTACACCCCTTACTTGCATAAGACTGGAGGGATGCGAAATCAGACCCGTGGGGTTGTCTTTAATTAATATACAAGTAGTGATCGATCAAATAGAAGATACCCAACAATCGAAATTGTGTTGGGCTGCAGGCTTGCTAAAAACCGGTTCTAAATAGCTGCTGTGAGAGTGTTTGTCCTCATAGGTCCAGCTTTTCTGAGCTCAGTGCGCCTTTTTTTTTTTCCCCTGAAGACAGTAATTCTTTATCTTTTACATATGAGCTCTTGTTTTGGAAGAGGATAATTTGAAAGGAGCATAATTTATAAGAGCTTTGGGTTTTTTTTGGCTGGCAGGTCTTGATTGTCGTTATATAAAAACGTCGTTGTATAAAAAAATATACAAAACACTAAATTACTTGTCAGGGTTCCTTTTTTGTTCTTCTGACGAGCCTAGGTGCCGAGAAGCTGCAGATGGGTCGGGAAATCTCGTGACAGCATCCCTGTTTTGGAAATCCTTTGCCAGGCTGGTTTATCCGGTTATCTGACAGCTCCAGGGAAAGGCGGTTGCGGAGGCAGGGTGAGCTTGGGTCCGGCCGAGCCGAACCTTGGAGGGTTGTGATGAAACACGCAGCGATTCCGCTTCGAAAACATCCCAGCGTTGTGGCCCTGGCTCGCCAGCGAGCTAGCTGAGACCATCAGCCTTGTGGCAAGGCTACAAATTAAATTAGTCTCCTTATAAAAGCTGTTTTGCCTCCTCTTCCTACTGACAAAAATCCTTAAAAGCATCATATTTTGTACGTAAACCCTTGATTTCTGGAAGAATGGAGATTTTTAGGTTTTCTTTTAAAGTTCCTTTTGCAGAGTTGCCGGTTAGAGTTGAAAACGGCCACGTTTCAAATCAACCGGTGAGGTCGCATCTCTCTTCCTCTCATGGAGAAGCAGCTTTGCTTCCATCCAACTCGGCAGCACCCCAGAGATAGAACGACCCGTTCCTCATAATTTGGAACCGATGCTGTAATGGGGATCTGTGACTGGTGCCCGAAGGCTCCTGTGAACCCCAACGTGCTGCTCGTGTTAAACTTAAAACGACTTTCTGCCTCGAAAGTAGGAACTTGCGCTGTTCCTGGTATCTCCTCATTAATTACGTGGGTGTATACGGACTGCAGCGTAGCAGGGATCGAGATTTGTGCTCACATTGTCTCTAAGTAGCTTTTTTTGGAAGGTGAAACTATAATAAATCCAACCCAGAGAGCCCGGCCGCAGCGTTGGAGGGAGCTCCGTGTCTCGGGCAAGGTTTTCCCTCTGCTCCTCTGGACTTGACGGGCCTGAAGGACTCTGCCTGCTGCCGAGGAGGTGCTAATTTTCCCCTTAAAGAAAGAAAATCAAAAGAAATCAATTTAAATCACTCCATCTTTAAATCACTTGACCTAATCCTTTGAGTCCTGATGCTCGGGGCTCTCCCCTCTATCTCATCCCCTCCTAAGGTGGGGGGACCTGCAGGGAGAGCTGTTGGTGATAATTTTCTTAGATTTAGCACAAGGAATATTCACTCTGCCAAAGCTGATGCTGAAGTTAAAGGTTTCGGTGCCAGAGGCGAGTTCTTTGCCAGCACAAAAAAATCACCATCGGTGGAAATTATCATCTCGGGCTGTATTATGTTTCCTTTTATAAAGTGTTTTTAATTCCTGTCCGGTAGGTATTTCCCTGTTTGGAAGATTTGGGTGATAAAACACTTGCATTTACTGGAGTAACAGCAGCAGGAACATCCTGATAGCAAGATCTCAAACCCTCTGCGCGCGGTGCCAAATATATTTTGGTTTCATGGTCCAAGCAGCAAAGCTGTGTCTTTATTACGTTGCCGAGCGTAGGCAAAGTCGGTTCTCGGAGTCCAGAGTTTAATACCGATGGAGGATGGGATTAGAGTGTAAATCGCTGGTCCAAAGGTTACCCGAGATGTCTGTGGCTGGTTTTTTTGTTTTTTTTTTTTTTTTTAATTTGTAGGTGGGTTTCTAGCACATCGGTACGCACCGACCTCGTCTGTAAAACCCAAGCGTCAAGAACCCGGGCGCGCTCGGTACTCGACGTCGTGCTCTGGTTTAGGGAACTGAGGAAGAACTCAGCGATGGGTGAAAGGGATGAAGGCTAAAAATAGGGTTTGAGCTTTGCTGCTAGCTCAAAACTAAGCATCACTCTTATTGTTGATGTATTTAAGGAGGTGATTCCCAACTTTATGCTGTTTCCAACCTGCAGCGGGATCCTTTCCTACTGAACTGGGGTGTAATTAGAGTTAATTTGGGCACGATCCGGTTCCCTCGGAGGGGGAGGAGCAAAGGGGAAAGGTGTGGTGCTGCTCTGCGGACAAAGTTTGATCTCTTCTTTGTTGGTTTTTTTAATTTTCTCCTTGTGAAGCGGTGCTTTCTGCTTTTGAACGCCTCCTCTGCCCACAGAGTCACTGGTACAGGCTGGGAAAAGGAGAATAAAGAGCGGGAAAGAGAAAAAAAAAGATTTATTATCCTGTTGCTCGCAAAACTGAACATCTGAACTGGTAAACTAAGATGTCTCTGAGCGCAGAGACAAGGGAGCAGGGTCTGTTTGTAGAATAAAGGTAGCGAAGAGCCTTTTACTGCTTCTCCTTGCCTGCATTTAGGGCTGGATGCCGTCCCGGACAGAAGAATTCCCTGTAAAAACCCTATCAGGTTATACAAAAAAGCCAAGATTGCAGCTTATTCCTGCCGTGGGGTCGGAGACGACGTATTTACAGAGGAGTCTGACCTTGTGCCTGTTGACAGATGTTTGTTTGCAGAGCTGCCGATCGCTCTTCGAGTCCGAGGGGAAAATTCCAACTGTTTGCAGAGCCCCAGGAGTAAAAAGGTGAATTTTCGCAGCACTTTGGTGTCCTCTGACGCCTCTTTTAAGGTACGGGTGACTGAGAGGGATGTATCCTTCCTAGGCAGGGTGTTTGGAGTGGTTTTTTGGGATCTCTTCTTTTTTTTAGAGCTGTGCAACCACGTGAGGGTTAGTAGAATAGGTTTTTGCTTAACAGATATTACCCTTAACGGGACCCAGAATGACTTCTAGGTCTTGGATGTGATCTAATGTCTTCCTCCGCTTTGCTTTTAACTGGTTTAACTACCCTGCTGGTTTTAATACATTTTTTTCTATGTCTCAGGACAGATTTACCCAATTAAGGGCACCGTGGTTTTCACATTTTAAAAACACTTTTGTTTTGCCTTCTCTCTTTTTTTTTTTAATCGGCTATTTTCGCTCTGACCTTGGCTTGTCCTTTCTTACCTCAGCTTCCAGTTAGGTTTCTCTGGGAAAGGCGGCTATTTGGGAGCCCCGTGTTGTTGTGGACTATTGATAGCGCCTGAAAAATGCGATGCTGAGCAGTTGTGGTCTCTCGGTATCTCCAGACGTGGGCTGAAGAGGAACGTGAATTCTGCTAGAGCTCTGGGGCAAAGCGTAGTTGTTATTGCAAGGCTGATAGCGAAAAGTTTGAAGCTCAAAATGCGCTTCTAAAAAAGCCTAGCCTAAAGGTGAGATTATTTTAGCCTCGGTATTTGAATACAGGATCGCAATCCTTATGGTCAAGCTGACTTTTTTGGAAGGAAATTCTCTTTTAGATGTTCATTTTAAGCCTGGTTATTGATAAAAATCTGCTGAGGCATCCTTCAAGAGCTTAGCTTTAACTGTTTTCTCTTAAAAGAAAGCTTAAGGAGGTTGATAACCCCTCTGCGGATTAACAATTTATTCAGAGACTCGAGGTAGGAATGCACAGTAGCTTGTAGTGGAGGAAGATCCAGCTGTTTACACCTGTGTTTTTTTCAGTGCGCTTGAAAAATAGCGTGGGAAAAGGGATGAATGATCTTGCTGGTTGCAAAACAAAAACCCCCGAAAAGAGCCGAGATGCATCGGTCACGACTTTTTAATGACAGGGAGAAGATGAACAGGCAGTGTCTTAAAGTCAGTCCCTAGTAAAGACTGGGGTCTTGAATTTTTTTTTAAGAACAAGTGTTCCCGAGTGTGTTTTGGAAGTGTGGAGGATGGATTTGCGAAGGGTTGCTCTTTCTTTTTTTACTGGAGGTGGGATAGCAGATGTTTGATGTGCTCCCATACAACCACTCCTCCTCCTCCTCTCTCCCTATCTCTTATCACCGGGATGGGGATGGCCTTTCTCACCTGCTGGGTGGGTCTTCAGAAGCCCGTTGACTTGTTCCACGCCATTAAGAAATGGCTTTATGAACCCAAAACTGCCTCAGTATTCCACCCTGGAATATTCCCGGTGTTTGTTCGGGCAGTTGGAAGATCAGGCTGCTCCGTGGAGTGGTTGCTGTGGTTGAACCAAGACTTGCAAGACCTGAGCTTGATCAGGGGAGGTTTCTGATGTTCTTCAGCACAGTTAAACTGAGCTCGGGGCTTTTGCCACGCAACATCAGAGTTGTCTGACCTCACCTACGAGCTAATTTAGGCTGAAACGAGTCATTTGCTCCGTGGTAAGGATTAGCAGGAACATCTCAGCGCCCAGTAATCTTCCTGCAACTCTGAGCATACCCAGGAGGACGTGTCCTTCCCCACCTCGCCGGAGAAAGTTTATTTTATAATCAGCGGCGGAGTGATTCACAAGGGAGTTTGGGTTGCTCGTTAGCCTGATGACTTTCTAAACATCCCCATTTAATTTGCGAGGAGCTTGGAGCTGTCTTGCGGCCCCAGCTCTCCTCGAACCGCCCTTGCGCTTGGGGCGCTCAGACCCTGAATTGGATCACCGGGTTTTCTTCTCCACCGAGTCGCTCGTTCCCTTTTTAATTTAAGTGGGAGTAGAAACGTGCTCTCCATGTTACGTCGCCCAACTTGTCCGGGAGTTAGTCACGCTATCGGCACCGCAGCCTCTTGCTGCACGAAATGTCTGCCCTCCTGGATAACTGAGGTTCGTATCGATTTGCTTTGGCTATAAACTCTTGAGTTAATTTTTACATGGTTTATAAAATGTGGTGCCTTCGTACGCTCAACTCTGAGACTTGTTGGTACCAAATTATCAATTAACAGAGTAAAAATTGCCTTTTCTGTTTGCAGCCTTGCGCTAAAGATAACTTCTGGTCATGGGTGAGCACGCCGAGGGAGGGAAGGAGGAGGAAGTCCCGCTCCTCTAACGGCTCTGTATGAGGCTTGTTCTAATAACAAAACTAGCAGCTGCCAATACTTTCTAAACTTGTGATTTTTCAGGTCTTTCAAGGCTGTCTCTGCAGTTAAGAGAAAGGAAACGGCTAATTTCTGGGATCAGTTAGACTGAGAGTCTCTTGACCAGACAGAAATTTGAATATAAAACCACCTCTCTGTTTTTTTGACACAATACTTCTGAGTATTTGCATCTGGTTTTCCTTTCACAGCTTCGTTTTAGCTTCTTAATCCTTGAAAGAAAAGAGTTGACATCGCAGTTGAGTCGTTTCGGACTCTGAGCCTCGTATCGTGAGGCCAGAACACGTTTCCGAGGTGCAGCATGACCGTACGCAGGATAAAATCCCAGTTTTGGGAAAGCACGAGGAGTCAAGTTGCTTTCAGGTGGCTTTGAAAGACCCCGTGGCCGAGCTCTGGGTTGAAGCTCATTGCCAAGGGTGGGTGCCGCTGGCGTAAGCGCCCTTAAAATACAAACACATGCGGGACTCTGGGTGCCCTGAGCTGCTCGGAGGAGTAAAGGCTCAATATTTAAGATGCGTTGGCTTTGCTTTTTAATTGCTCTGTTTGCTCGTTCATCAGAAATTTCCTGAGATCTATTTGGGACTTCCACTTTGCGGTCGAGCCTCGTGCCCTTTGAAGATCCGAGTCCGATTGCTTGAGGCCCTGAACTGATCTTAGATAAGCTTTTGCTATTTTTGGAGTTCTTCGGTAGCCGCGATACTAAAACAAATTCAATAACGAGGGTGCTCGGAGGGATTTGGTGTCTGATTTGGGTTGGGGGATGACAACTTCGGGGACACAAACCCTTTTCAGTTACAAATTGCTTAATTCTCAAGGTAAAACCCCATCGACCTGCAGCTCCTGGCCAGGAAACACCCTGCAACGTTCTTCCATCCCTGTGGCTTAATAGCGCTTTGAATCTGCAGATCTCTGTTTGTAGCGGGATACTCCGCTTCTCTGACCGCTAATTAAAGGATTTGAGGCTAAATTGGCCTTCTTGGAAAACTCTTTCCGGGCTACTGGAGTGCTAACGCGTGCTTGCAGCATGTAGCCGGCTGCTGACCTGAATTAAATCTCGGACCTAGCGCATTTAAGCAGTTTAATCTCTATTAAATCTACGTTATTAATTTTAAATTATGCTTCTGCCAGATGGGATGGGGTGAAGTTTCTTCCATTCGTCTCAAGAATGAGAAATTTAGTCTCTTCTGCAACAAATTTCAAGTATCTGTGTGTAACTCGCTGGAAAAGTGGGCAAAATCGGGTACCGGGGCTAGGCGATGTGCAGATTCAACTCGGAATTTACCTTTAGGGTATAGAGGAAATTACGGAGTACTAAAAGCAGGAGAAATTTAAGCAAAGTACTTAATGAAAATGTATTTTACATGGTGTTTCTCACTTATTTTAAACAAAACTCTTGGCTTTGTATATTGGATTTGCCTTGTATGGTGTATTGGATATCTATATTTGCCTGACGTGGACTAAAGTACCTATTATTTAATCTATAATGACCTACTACGTTGCCTATATGACCAAAACCATTGATTTTTGAGTAGGATCTGCCGGCTTTAACACCAGGTTTAACTTCACCTCTGACTCTGGTTGTGGGATATTGCTCATCCCTGTCCTCCCCTCCTTTAAATATCAGAAATCCTCCACTCCGAGAAGCAAACCAGTTTGGCGGGCAAACAACCTGGTCATGTTTGTCCTCGTTTCCTGTTGGTTTTGTTAAAACAGCTGATTTTTCTACATTTTTATTTTGCTTTAAAATCAGAGCAACTCTTGCAGCGGTATTAATATTCTCCTGCTGTAGAAAATAGTGGGTTTGACCCTAAAATAAAAAGACTGCGTGGTATTTGGGGCTGACGCTGGAGTATTGCCTTGCCTGCAACGAGGTTTTTTGGCAGCTATTGGATATTACGCAGGTCTGAGGGTTACAGGACAGAAATTATAGGCGCAATTTGGTGCACGTTTACTCCTGTTTAGGCTTCATCCAGGCACGGATTTATTTCAGGGCTTAGAAAGTGTTTAGTGCTGGTGTGTGAGAAAGCTCTGTGGAACGCGGGAGGAGTCTGAGATTAGGGTAAGGAGGAGGAAAACCTCGCCCAGTATCCAAAACACTGGTAACTCCCTATTTTATTTTATTATCTGCTGTTTTGCTAGCTTTTCCTAAGAAAAGCCTTATCCTCAGCTTCAGCCCAGGCTGCCCGCGCAGCCTTTGGTAAGCAACAGCCAACGTGCGGACTCGGACCTTGGATCATCAAAATAACGTTCCTGGGATCGCATCCAGGGTTGCGGCCGCCCTTGGCTTTGAATGCTGATGTGGAAATTCAGAGATCTGGGTGAATCAGGTACCAAAAGTGCTTGGGTTTTGTTTCTCTGACCACAAAACAGCATGAGAGCGGCTGTCCTGGACTGCGACAGCGATGTCTTTAGTTAAATCCTCCCCGTTTCCTTCTACATCGCTTCTGGGTTGGTGTTTATGGGGTTTATGAAAGCAACTGGAGAGATAAGGCTGCTTTCAGTTTGTGCAGTTGGATGGCGCACGCTTGTATCTTTATCGGTGCGGTGGCCGTTTTCAGTACGGAGCAGCCTGGTCATGGAGTAAAACAAAAAAAAAAAAAAGGAGCAAAAAGTGGTATATTGAGCAAAATTGGGTTTTATTTTCCCTGAAGCCAACTCTTCTCATTCAGTCGGTATCCAGGACCAATTCAGCAGCGACTGCAGACAAACCGCTTGTACTGAAGTATTCAAATTCAATTCGTGGATTAAATTCAATATTTTCCTCTCCTTTGTTTTGCGGTGTGGGGAAGGGCTCTTGGATCAAGGGTCGCTCAGTCGCTGCTTCTCATTCGAGTGTCAAACTTGGGGCGTTATTAAAGGAGTGCTAAAGTCGAAAGAAATGGTGCTTGGAATATAAACCACAACTATTAAGAGGGGGATAAAAAAAGGCTACATGCGAGAAGTTGGGAAGCATTCGTTAATAGAAAAAATCTGGTTTGGAAGTGTCTGAGCCTCTGGAATGAGGCTCGTTAGGTGCGTGAATTAATTCAGATCTGGAGGGTTGAGATACCCCGATGCCAGCGCCGAGTCTCGGAAGATAAAGCGTGTGACTGCAAGCCGAGAAAACGTATAGAAGAGGTACGTATGTACACATGGAACTGAAACGCGGCTTTCTGCTGTCTGGTGGCGGAGCTGCACGGGCCTGTCGCGGGTCTTAGAAAATCAGAGGGTGCTTGCCAGAAGAAATCGGTGACCACCGGGCTATGTGGCGCTTCCTGGAGCGGTTTTCTGTCCTCGCACAAATATTTGGACCTGCCACGACCTTGAAATTTGTGATGATTTTTGTAAATTGAGATGCATATTTTCTTGGATGTGTATACTGACGGTTCTTCCTTCTGGGCTTGTTTTGGGTGGGTTTTCCCCACCCAATTTGCTGGGAAACTGAGGTTTTAATGCTAATTTATATGTATTTTGAAATCCTAGCGGGGGATCTTGGTGGTAGAGCATCGCTTTTGTGTTAGTGGTGGCTTGGGGTGAGCAAAATCCAGCTGCAGCACGTGGAAAATATTGAGTCTTGTGACTGTTTTCAACTGAATTCTTTTTGTTCCGGAGCTGGATGAACCCTGCAGAGCACAGCCTTCGTTTGCCTTCATGGAGATAAGATTCCTCGGACAAAATAAGTGTTTTTGGCGAGATACCTGCTCTTGGTGTCAGTTTTTCTGGTGGGCGTGGAGTGGGGTGGCCTTGTGCATCGAGCCGGAGCTCATCTGTCCCATGGAGGTGAGATGTTGAAGCCTGGGATATCCCTTGGTGGTGACCTCCTCTTGGCTGATGATCGTTTGGTCACTTAAATGGAGAAGAGACTTAAAGTGGAGAGGTAAAGGACGGTCTCCAGGGTGGACATGATGCACTAGCTGGAAGACAACGTCTTTTTGTGGGTCTCCTGCTTCTCTTAAAGCCTTTTCGGTGACACGGTGAGAAGTTCAGGACGCTCCAGAAGTGAAGAAAGAGTGTAGAAATCTTGAAACGGGGAGTCTTCTGAGCTTGACCCAAACCTGAGAGGTACAGAGGGTCTTGGGGGGGCCGTGGAGCTTGGAGAGCTGTCCCAGAATGGACGTGGGAGGTGGAGACATCAGTGGGAGAGACCCAAGACCTTCCCTGCTCTGCAGAGGGAGCAGCAAGCCTTGGTGATTCCTAAATCTGCCTTTTTGCTACCATATTTATCACCTTGGAGTATCTGCAAAGGTTGGGGGGTTTTTTTGCTTTCCTATGAGAATTTGACGCTCTTCTCCGTGCTGGGTGAGTGCTCGCCTTCTCCCAGATGTTTTACCTCATTAGGGGAACATAGATGGGACCTCGACGGATTTATAGGAATGAAATTGCCTTGAAATAGGAGCTTCCAGGTGAGGAGAAGCACTTATATGATTTCTAGGGCCGATATTAGCAGGTTCCGTGTTAGCAAGCACGCTGCTGGAAAATTTGGGGGAGTCTTAGGAGGGGCCGAGGGGTGAATTTTAGTGGAAAATGTAAGAATGCTTAAAACATCAGTAAAATAATTTTGTTTAGTAAAGCTGTGCCCCTCTAAAGGTTAAGGTTAATCGCGTTATGCTTATGTACTCGCTTCGAGTATAAAATCTCGTGTATGTTGGTTGATCGTGGAGGTGATTAAATACAATCGGATTTTTCTGGTGTATCAGAGCGTCGGGAATGGCCGTAACTCGTTTGGCAAACGTCGTTAGTCTTCGCTCTTGCAGAAATTAGAGGTCTGCGCCGTGCGGTCGGTTTAGTTGGGAGAGAAACCGTCCCCTGAAATCCTGGGATGCTGCAGAATGGATGTTCTTCTCCTTCAGCAAACGCAAAAATGCCGAGTTTTGTGATTTGTTTTTAATAGCCAAATGCCTCTTGCTGAAGAGCAGGCGACGAGGGGTTTTGTACGATACCTTGGATTTTGCTCATTCTGTATCAAAAAGTCAGGATCTGATGGAAAAAGTGAATTTGTAGGAAAACTTTGTCATTTAAGAACAATGAAATTACAAATGCCAGTCTTTTTGAGTTAAAACCCACTTTCTTGAAGCAAAGTACCTGCTAAATCCTAATTTTGCCTCTGACTTTCCAGGTAAATCGGAGTAAACGTATTCCAGTTGTTCTCCCAGGCTTTTCAGTGAAGGGATAATTCATTATAAGGTGGTTGTTCTAGCTTTAATACAACCCTTGGCGTAACGGCACTCTATTTTCAGATACTGCGTGAGTTGTTTGCTAGTATTGCAGTGTTTTCTTGGTCTTAGCCTTGCTTTTGGGGGGAAAAAAAAAAATCCTTATTTTCCCTGTTTCTGGAGTTTTTGTGACATCCCTTCTACCCTGTACTCTTCAAGTCTTGACTTAAATGTGTGAATTTATCAGGACTGAGACTTCCCCCCCCCCCCCCCAAGTTAATGTGATTGCCAGCCTGTAAACGGTACCTGCTCATTCAGATTTATCCTGATTAGGGGCCAAAACCAGCAAAAATTGGTACCGTAAACCTTTTAAATCACCGATTTTTAGTTTGTTTTTGTAGTTGCAAACCTGACGAGGAGATCTGGCGTCTTCCTCCTGTAAGTGCGTGTTGTTCTTGGAGGTCTTAACCGAACAGAGGAAGCTGGAGAAAGAACTTCGTTAAATGAGTCTGAAAACTTAAATTACTGGTGTCCCAGCGGTTGAATCGTGTAGATTTTTGGAAGACAAAGTATCGATTTATTTATTTCAATACTTTGCTGTGGGAGCGTTTTTGTAGAAAACTGGTGAATTCTGCTGAAGGAAGAGTTGCTTGGCGGAGTTATTTCCCCCCCCCCCCAAGGAAATGTAAAAGCGTCTGAACATGCAGGCATTAATTATGTTCTTAAAAAAAAAAAGAAAAAGTTTTTTAAGCAAATGGCCTCTTCCTTCAAGCTTCTTGAGTTTGATCTTTGGGAACCAGAGAGGAAAACAAGTCCCTTCTGCATCTGTTCAAGGCTGTGGCTGTCACTAGCTGGAAAAAAAAAAAAAAACTTGCAAGAAAAAAAACAACCCGTATTTGAGATTTAATCTGTTTTATGTTATCAGGCAAGCGTGGTTAGTGATATAATTGTAACTTCTGGCATTCACGAAGCAGGTCTGTGAATGGAGATACTTGTGAAGCAGCAATGCTAACGGAATTAGTGGGTTTTTAGGTTTATAATCACTAAAAACGACCAGAAACGGCCGGAACGGACCACGAGTTGTATCAGCAAACGTAGGTAGGCAGAAAGACGCAACGCCGCCGGGTGTTTCAAGCTTTCGGTGGATTTACCTGCCTGCGGGGAGCTGCTAGGTCGTCTCTGAGAAGAAATAGTGGTGTGAGTATTTAATGAGCTCATTTAGCTTGGGTGCAGGGTTTGGTCCGTGTTTTATCCTCCGTGTTTTATCCTCCGTGTTTTATCCTCCGTGTTTTATCCTCCGTGTTTTATCCTCCGTGTTTTATCCTCCGAGCTGCTTTGGTGTCCACCTCCCTCTGGGGGTGGGTTTTGTTAGGAAGCCTAACCGGCAGCAAACTGTGAGTATGGCACTCAAAAGATCAGCTAAACCTCTGAAAAACCAGCACTAAAATGTCAATTAAAACCTGGCAGTAATTGCTGTGGTGTGACAAAGCCCTGAGCAACCTGTTTGAACTTCTGAAGTCAGTCCTGCTGTGAGCAGGAGACCTCCAGCCATCACTTTCAACCTTCTCGCCCCAGGGGCAGGTGAGTCTTGCTTTGCTTTAGCTAAATTCTCCATGCCTGCTTGCTAGGGCTAAGCCTAAAGTTAGTCGGGGCTGTTAAGCCGGTCCTTCTTTGGCCTTTTGGGTTTTGTATGCGTTACTATGTGCTGAATTCCTTTTGTTGGGGGAGGAAGTGTTGCACCTCCCCTATCCTTTCTGGCCTGTTCTGCCCCTGAAAATGAAATTAAAATACATTTTTTAAAATAGTTTGATTTATTTATTGGCTCTAATATACGGCAAGTTGGCTCTGGAGGTGTGGTGGGTATTTCAGGAGCGCAAGCGATGTTAAAAAGATGTTGGTTGGGGTTACGGTCATCTTCCTAGAGATCACCTCTGCGGTAGAAGCTTAAATCTCGTATTTGGTGCTTTTTTAGGTAATTTCTGTGGAAAGACGGAGCGTGAGCTCGTGCTGTTCTTGCGTTCGGGCTGCGGATGGGTTCGAGACCTCTTGTAACCTGTTAAGCCAGGCTTTGAGATGTCTAAAGCTGGGCGGCAGTCCCAGGCGTTGGGTTAAACCTAGGTCTTGGAACCGGCTTACAGGACTTTCCGGGCTGGAAAGACCTTTTTGAGTAATCTACAGGTTATTTTTTTTCTTGTTTGGGGAAAGCTTAACCCAGGGGAATGGACCTGTGCTTATTGGAGCTCTCAGAAAGAGAGCTCACATTAAATGGTTAGCTCAAATTAAATCATTTTTCTCGGTATATTTAAATTCCAAAGCGTGCACACTTCGGGTGATGGTCTGGACCGTTGTCTTGGATCCCTTCACCCATCCACATCTGCGTTGCGATGCTTTTCATCACTGAGGGTTCCTGGTTTTCCGACTCATACGTATTGTTACCTACAAATAAAAATAGGAATCTGGAGAACAAAAAGGCAAAGGATAAAAGTGCACGATGGTTTTTGACCGCCGTAATTCTGAACTAACATGCGTTTCTTTTCCTTACAGATCCTTCTTTCAATAGTAGCTTCGAAAATGAAGGTCAGAGGATTCAGCGGGTGAGGAAGAACCGAACACCTCGAAGGGTCAACTCTGATTTCAGGTAATTATCCTGAATTTTACTCCTGTGCCGCTAAGTGCACGATTTACAGGGTGCGGCTTATTTCCAGCATTTTGGGGCAGTAATGTCTCTTTTGGGGGCGTCACGGGAGAGAAGGTCATGTAAAGCAGGACTGCAGGAATTAATTACAGCCGGGGATGAGCGGCACTCATTGCCTTCAAGTGCTTTGGGTTGAGTAAATCTCGTACAAGCTGCAGCGAAGACGTCCCTGGATTTGCCAGATTTACCGATTTTTTGCCAGTGTGAATGAGTAGACTGGGTTGTAGGAGCCTTCATCCCGTTGTGGGGATTCGGAATGGAGCGGGAGCTTCGTTAAGGCTGAATCAAACTCGATTGTCCTGATACTTCATTAAACGCCAAATTTAAATCCACTTTATGAAGGGAGCTGACTCCAGCAGGGAAAATAAGATGCAGAAACAGCGGAGAGCTGAGGTGAGAGCACAAGGTCAGGGAGAAGCTTCACACACATGAAATAATTTGGAGTTTTCTCTATCTTGGCTTATTTCTCCGGTATTTAAGAATATCAGACCCAAGTTTTTTTGCTCCCCTTCACGTTCACGTATAGCTACGTCTCCCATACCCCCTCGGCCAATGCTTTGAGTGAGTCCCGGTGGTCTCCCCCAGCTGCCACCGGTCCAAATTTGGCCACTTTTTGCTTGGTTGGGTGTTTTTGGGAGCTTGCTTCCATCTCAGACGCTCATCAGACAGCACTGTGCAGAGCTGCCTTCGCCTGGGGGTTTGTATTCCAGCCAGCTCGGGAAAATAGGACACACAATGTGATGGTTTTTTGGTGTCTTTACCCAGAATTTGCTCTTCTAAGCGTGTTTTGTTTCTGGTAGTTTGCCCTAAAAAGTTTGATAATAAATGGGGGAATCACCCCAAATACACAACTCCTGTTTTTTCATGGCTTCAGCTTTAAAAGTACTTGGTTGGCTTTGTGACATCTGAATATTTTGGCAAGATTGGAGATTTATTCTCTCCAATAACTACTTATCTCCAATAATAATAATCTCCAAGGTGTGTATGGTTACAGACATAGCCCAGACGCAATGAGCGATCGGTGTTCTGAAGTCTCGGGTGGGAAAGGCCATATTTTAAATACCCAGCCGCTCTAGGAATGCCTTGATCTTGGAGGATTTTTTTGTTAGTGGACAGCAAGAAGCAAAATTGGGGGGAGAAAAAACCCTTCATCTTTCCGGGAAAGGAGCAGTTCTTGCAAGTATTAGGCTGGAGTAGTGAGTGGGCATTAAATCTTTATTGTTCTGAAATTGCAAGGGTGGAAATAGCCTCACGTTTGAGTCGTACCTATAGGATGCTGAAATTTGGCACTGTGGTTGAAAACCGATAGTAGAATGGGTTAAAAAAAGTCATTTCTCTGACTTAGAATAGATAAACTTCTCTTTAACAACTTGTGGGAGTTGTGTAGTCACCTCCACCCAGGTTCTGCCGTCTTCTCCATTGGTGCGCTGGGTACTCTGGGGAGCGATGGAATTGAGTTTGGGATAACGATGTCTTGAAACAGGTATTTGGGGGAAGGCTCAGACTTGCCTTAACTATGAAGATAACCGGCAGCCAACTAGTTTGGACTTTACTCACGGGGCAGCTACGGCAAGACGCGCCGATGTGCGAATCTGTATCCTTTGGCACCGTCCGTCTGCCGTAACGGGAGCCAGTGGCGGTTTGGGATGTGCCGGCAGGTGAGGACACGGTGCCAAGCTTGGACGGTGTCAGAGGGTGGTGGTGGGGGACCTTAAGTTCACACCTCTAGATCTTGGGCTGTTGGACAGAGGACCTGTCACTCGGTGGTGCTGGGGACGTCTCCGTTGATCCCACTTGGATGGGGACGCTGTAGGGTTGTGGTAGGTTGACCGTGGCTGGATGCTGGGTGCCCACCCAGCTGCTCCATCACTCCCTTCCTCAACTGGACAGGGGAGAGAAGAAAATACGACGAAAGGCTCGTGGGTCAAGCTAAGGACAGGGAGATGACTCGGCAATTACCATCACGGGCAAAACAGACACAACTTGGGGAAATTAAATTAATTTATTGCCAATCAAAGGTCAGAGAAGGCTAATGAGAAATAAAACCAAATCTTAACACCCCTTCCCCCCACCCTTCCCTTCTTCCTGGGCTCAACTTCCCTCCCGATTTCTCCAGCTCCTCCCCTCCAGGGGGACGGGGATGGGGGTTGCTGGCGGTTCATCACACGTCGTCTCTGCTGCTCCTTCCTCCTCCCGCTCTTCCCCTGCTCCAGTGTGGGGTCCCTCCCCGGGAGACAGTCCTCCACAAACTTCTCCAGCGTGGCTCCTTCCCATGGGCTGCAGCCCTTCAGGAACAGACTGCTCCAATGTGGGTCCCCTGTGGGGCCAGAAGACCTGCTCCAGCGTGGGCTCTTCTCCACAGGGTCACAGGCTCCTTCGGGCACATCCATGTGCTCTGGCGTGGGGTCCTCCACAGGCTGCACGGTGGGCATCTGCTCCACCGCGGACCTCCGTGGGCTTGCGGGGTGGACAACCTGCTCCACCGCGGACCTCCGTGGGCTTGCGGGGTGGACAACCTGCTCCACCGCGGACCTCCGTGGGCTTGCGGGGTGGACAACCTGCTCCACCGCGGACCTCCGTGGGCTTGCGGGGTGGACAACCTGCTCCACCGCGGACCTCGCAGGTGAAGACGTGCTGTCAAGCTTACAGGAGGTTGGGCAGGCCTGGACTTGGACGGCATCACAGAGTGGTGGTGGGGACCTTAAATTCACCTCTAGATCTTGGACAGAGGACCTGTCGCTCAGTGGTGCTGGGGACGTCTCTGTTGATCCCACTGGATGGGGACAGTTTAGGGTTAAAGCGGTGGCTCTCCATCAGTTAAGTCTGGCTTAACGTGTGATAGCGAGTAGTTCTGGTACAAATCACCCTTCGCAAATGTTTCCTGGGTTCTGGGTTCATTCGTTTTTCAGCAGAAACGGATCTTTCCCGGAGTTATCCTGGAAACTGCACGTGGGTGCAAACAAGATCTGTTTGAGTTGTAAACTAAAATATAAACTGTGCTCAGCCGGGGGAGAAAAACCGATAAAATATTCACCGAGAATTTTCTGTGGCTCAAAAACTGCCTGAAACCTGGGAGGCTGAACCAACTGCCAGCTACTTGAAGTTTCAACTAATTTATGTGCCGGCTTATACACCCGTCGTCCTTGAACGTCTGCGGTAAAATGACGTATAAAACCTTAACGCTGCATAAAACCACCTCTGGATGTCTCCTGCTCCTTAATATGTCCAGCCTAACTTTGTAATCAATGGTTTTGTAATAATATTGTAAGATAGTAATCAATAAAAGTTGATTACTCTCTGCTCTTTGAAATATGGCAAAATCTTTACGGCGTAGATGGTTTTGCGGCTTGTTAAGCAGGTGGGAGTTGTGCAAAAACGTGCGGGTCTGTGGCTATTTTGGCTCTTATCTCAGGTGTAAAACTGCTCGGATTCCACTTTAATATCTTTTTTTCCTTTGAGCCATGGAAAAACGAGCCTAGAAATAGCTGCTCCCCACAAAAAATAGGGGGGACAATGAAATAAATGTAAATGCAGATGTTTTTCTTGCTGTCCTAGCTGCGTAGACGTCCTGAAAAGCAGAGGGAACCCCGTGGTTTAGGACACAGGAATAAATAAAACTCTTCTGGCGTGGAAACCTGCTGTATTTAGGGCACAGAGCGGACCCAAGCGATCGCAGAATTCAACGTCTGACTCCGAAGCTCTCCCCGAACGCAGCCCGTGGGGCAGGAAAAGGAGCGAGGAAGCGCCGGGATAACATCCGCACGGATAGAGGTGGAGGTTGCTGCGGAGGTCAGCGTCCCCGTCGGCACGGGAGCGAGGATTAGGGATGCTGATAACGGCGCGAGGCTTGGACCAGATCCAGACAATGCCGCCTGGCCCGTGGCGTGAATGCCCGCGCTCCCCGGCTGCCAAAATCGGTCAGATGGAAAAATAAATCCCCTTTGCTCTTCCCCGCTGACATAGATTGCGTCGTTAAAACGGAGCGGTGAACACGACTTCAACCACGAGCCGAGGTGCGATCGAACCACGAAGGGTTAGAACAGATACCAAATATCCCCCCCACAAGCTGCGAAGTGAGGATTTCACGGTCCCGTTTCTGCAGGGAACGGTTAAAAAATAAAGCGGAAATCAAAATGCAAAGAGCTCGGAGGGGGGAAGCCACGCCATGGGGGTAAGGGTTGAAAATTCTCTTCCTCTAGATGTCAATAAATTCATTTACAGCAGCAGCAAAGTAATTTCTGTGCTGGAAACTGCACCAGCAGGTGCCGTAGCGATAAAGAAAGAAAATACGAAGCCGAGCAGTCGCTCGACTGGGCAGAGGGAGTTTCTGTAAGAGCTGGGTGAAAATGCGGTCACACTACGGACGAGCTCGAGCCTTTGACCTCGGATTTCATGGGGTGAAACGTCCCGTTTCTTGCAGAAATCGCTGCTAAACGGCGATAGCGTCAAGGTCTGCGGGGGCCCTGCGTCCCGTCCCACTCGTGGAAGGGTTCGTGGTAGGCGCCCGACGGCTCGACCTTTGGATCTCATGTGATACTAGAGATATTTTAGTTTTTAAAGATTCCGTATCCAAGCTTGGAATTTTTGGGCTGTTTCATTAAACAGTTTCAAGAAGAAATAACTCTGAAATTGTGAGGGGAAGGAGAGCTGGAGCCCTGTGGCCAGGAGAGCAAAGTGGAAAGAGAATAAAAAAAGAAGGCAGAGTTTAAGGGAAGAGTAAAGTTTACATATTTATTCATGAGTATTTAAACAGCAGCATCTCTTTCTATTTCTGAATATGTAAAGGGAGATACCGAGGGGGGATTTCTCTCTCTTTTTATACACCGCTGTTCGCGTCACTGGGGGCGTCTCTTTTTTTGGATGAATCACACTAAAAAAACCTCAACCCCGCTAGATGTGGATGTCAAATTTAGGGTGAAACACTTCTCCTCGGCCAAAGTCTGGTCTATGATGGAGCTAGGATGGAGACGCTGTCCTGCAGATTCGATGAATGCACTGCAGCACCCAGCACCTTTTAACGTCACCGTGGATGTTTCGGAAGTGCCTGGTCTTGCGTTGCGGGTACCGGGCAGGAGAAAAGGATCTTCTTCACCCCAGTGTCCGGGAATCTGGGGACTAGATGTCTTGGGTAAATCGGTCTTGTTTAACTCGATGGCGTGTAGGATGGCTACAGAAGAGGTCTGGCCTGCTTGAAAATCCACAGCACCGTAGAAACGTTCCTGAATGCCTCTTTTTTTTAAGAGAGACTTAGATGCTGCTGTATAATCCCAGCAGCTAAACCCTGTAATAGTCAATTAATACGGCATAAATTCCCTCCAAGAGCAGCTTTGATGCAAAAGGTGGATTTTTTTTTTTTCCTTCGCATCCCACTGCATGTTGCGTGAAAGTCCCCAGACTTTCAGAAAATGAATCCGTCTGCGCTACAACACCCCACGGCTTTATTTTCCCCAAAAAATAATCGCAGCGACGGGGGAGAGGGAGCAAATTGCCGATCAGAAGTTATCCTCGGTCTCCATCACGGTCTCCGCGTGAGCGTCGTGGAACGAGGTCAGGCTCTGCGCCTTCCTCCTTTGGTTTTTCCAATCTATTCCGAAATGTTATTAATGACGACGGGTGTTTGGTCTCTTAACTAATAAAAGATATTTTGGATGGTGTGGTTCTTGCAGGAGCCCACGTGCAGGTCATTCCTGCTGACGGCTTTGTGTGTCCTACAGCAAAACCAAGCCTGGACTTGGAAAACACCGAGATAAAAAGGGTTGAAACCTGGATTAGGGGAACAGCCGCCACCTTGGTGCTTGTTCACACCTAAAATGGCAAGAGGGGAACTCGACTATCTCTTTTCATCTTCTCTTTTAATAAAAACATAACCACCTTTTATGAAAATAATCAGAAACCGCCTTGTACCTTTTTTTTCCCTTATAGGAAGTGTGGTTGGTTGGGTTTTTTTAAATAGATCAGTGGCTTGGGAGCAAAAAAAGCTCATTTTATATTTTCCTCCTTGAGAAAATTTTGTGGATCTTGTCTTATTCTGCAGAGCCCTCATTTCTTTTCTTACCTCGCTTTCCCGCCTCCATCCGCAAGGCTTTTCCTTTGCAGCCATTTGAGGGCTCTATTTTTCCTTTATCCTACTAAAAATCGAGTGTTTTCCGGTACAGACACACCGCCACCCCCTTATTTTCCAACTAATTAATCCCCGCTGCTCATGTGTAAATACCTTGATAGCAAAAACCTTTCCTGGTTTGGGTCTTTCCAACTTTCCCATCGTTAAACCATCATCGGCACCCGGGTGGAAGCGGGAATTCTTCAGTCCGCGTGATCCTGGAGGAATCCGGTCCCCGTTTCCACGCGTTAATGGGGATAATTAACATCTCTTTAAAGCGTAACGGGGACTCGAGGGGAAAACAGGCACGCGCCAGTCCATCTCCGGGAATGTTTTATGGGGATTCTTTATAGCGCATACGCAGGTCTTTGTTGCTGTCAGCCTGGGACGGACGGACAGACGGACAGCCCCTTTGCCTTGTTTCTCTCTCTCTGGGAGGTTTCCCAGCCCGCTCCCTAGGAAAAGGAGGATGCGCTGACCCTCTCGCTCGTTTATTCCCCGGGACTTTTGAGCAGCTCGCTGGTAGCGCGCGGGAGGATGCGGGAGGCGAAGGCGCTCGTGGACGTGACGCGTCAGCCTTGTGCCGCCGTTGAGCTTTAGGTATGGGGAAAATTGATTTTATCCCCCCCGCTGCGTGAATTTGGGGTGGGGATTCTCCCCTCGCGTGGGTTTTCTGGCCCAGGTTGCGGCTTCGAGATGCGGCTCCTGAAATCGAGGGCGGTGGGAGCTGTACGAAGGAGAATCGGAGAGAGAAACTCTTTGAGCTGGGATTTAAACATCATTTTAAACCCACAGCAAGCAGGTCTCGAGGAGCAAACGCCACTCTTCAGTCCTCTCCCGTATTCATCGCTCTGTACGTATACGAACAAAAGTAACGCTTAACAGTACGGGAGCTGGAAGCAAACCGCTTCTTGGGGATTTTCAGATGAAACTTTAAGTCGCAAGGTCGATTTGTTGGAAATCTCTTCCCGCAGGGAGCAGCACGTGGTGGGCTGGACATACGGAAGGCTCCAGGCTTCATTTTAATACCGTCAGCTGAACAGCCGTGTCTCAGGTTAGGAGGAAGCCGCTGCATTTTCCCAACAGCGTTCACCGGAAACGTCAACTAACCCAGACTAAAACATCACAAATTAAGTCTAAACCGAGAATTTGGAGGTTAGGAAGCGTTCGATGCGCCGTTAGCTGTTAACGTCGCCTCTCTCCCTTCCCTTTTGTGCGCTTAAGGCATGGGACGGTCGCTGCACGCGTTGATCCCCGTCCCCTGGCTCAGCAGGGTCAGAATTAAAGGGAGTGCTGGCCACCACAAATTTGCTAGTTATTCTTTTCAGCTGCTGGATTTTCCAGCCTAGCTGCCTTTTCCAGGCTATTTCTAGATAATATATCCTGGGGTGGGATCCATAATGATGGAATTTAACCACGAATTTCACTTTTATGTTTCATAGCTCTGCACTTTTCCTGCAATACCACCCCTGTCTTGGATTTTGGGGCTTGCGTTCACCTTTACAAACCAAATTCCAGCCCTTCCCTCCTCCTGCGCGCCCGCAGAAGAAACCCACGGCTTTATTTTTGCTTTAAAACGCAGCTTTCGCATGCTGTGAAGGGTCGCAAAGTTGACTTTAGGCTGCGGGGCTTGGTGCTTCGGGGCGAGTCCCGCAGGGGACGGCTGTGAAGAACAGGAGATTTACAGGAGGGAGACGTTCAGCCCAAAAGCGGAGGACGATGTAGATCGTATTGGGTTCGTACTTACTGATCGCTTCCCGATAACCCCCGGGGAGCGGATCGTCTCACTCCGAAGCAGGAATAAATGCAGATCTCTTCATTTTTAGTGCCTTTTCAGGCGTGATGCTTTTTCTGCTAAATTTTTATAAGCCGCTTTTGCTTCTCACCCGCCAAATCACACTGATTTTGGAGTACGCGTGCACACCTAGTTAGCTGGCTAGTGTGGGGAGCGGAGCAGCGGTGATACAGTCCGGTTATCAGAGCAGAAAGAGGGTTTAGGGTTAAATTCACTCGATAATCCATGCTCACACCTGCACCGCCTTCTCCTTGCGCGTGCTGCGGTCCAACGCGACCGTACCGGTTTGGTTTTGCTGCTTGGGCATCCGAAACCTCGCCTGTCTTCTAAAAGCAGAATTTAAGTATTTCTGTTTTCTTCAGATTAGAGTAAAGTTGCTGTGGATGAATCCGGCGCTGCAAACGGTGCTGTAACTTGCGTCCGGCTGGCCGCACGATAGGAATAGTTGGTTTTAACATCCTTAGTTTAACGTCACCAACTCAAAATACATTAAAATCCTTTTTCTGCTTCAGCAGCTCACCTTCCAGGCACTGTCCAGGGCGGGCAGATAACCTCAAAGTAACTCATTTCAAAAAAAAAAAAAACAAACCTACAAAATCACTTTATTACTTGATAACGCTCATTTCTCAGGGGTTTTTTTAAAGATAAATTTCTTAATCTTTTTATTTAGGCTGAAGCAAGAGAGGAGGAGCATTTAGGGTGGCTTCTTGCGAATGCGGCCGCTCTCGTGTTCAGATCTCAGAGCATCTTTGTGGGTCGCTCCTCTGAGGTGGGCGGTAGAGTCGTCCTCAGGTTTTTTCCCCCGTAGGTGGCTACGTCCCTGATCAAGTGAATCCTCAACGCAGCTTCTTTGCCATCGCCTCTGCTCGCGCAGCTTTTGCTGTGCATGGATCTGCCTCTTATTTCAGTCTCAAACATCTGCCCTTTTAAGCCAGCCTGAAATAATCCCTCTGCCCAAACAAAAAGCGGCATTTTCGGATGGTTTCCTTGCTTATGCTGCCCTCTTCAAGTCGTTGGGAGATATTTTTTTCCCCCTTAGGATGTTTTTTGGAGCCTGGTGCTGTGACAGCCCTGCTGTGTGTTCCCGGTTATTAATTTTTCCTGCTTTTCAACTGGAAAATAATCCCAAACCGAACGTGCCCATGATCCCTCCTTCTTCACCGTCCTCTGTCACTCTTGAACACGTCACCTTCCTCCATCCTCGGGATCCCCACCTTCAGGCTTCGCCCACGTCGCTGCTTGGGCAGGCTGGACTTTCGGCCACACTTCATTTCTCCCTCCGTAGAGCGAGGGGTTTCTCTGCTTTCTGCGTCCCCACCACTGCCTCACGCCCGGCAAAGCCGTCGAATTTACTCTCTTGGGATTCCTCTGGCTGGCGTGGCCGCTCCCCGTCTCTGGCGTCCTCTTGAGCTGACCTCCTCCTCCAGACCCGTGGCTGCCTTCCCTTTGATCCCATCAATACGGTGAATTTTCCAGACTCATTTCTCCATTTTTTTCCCTCCAGTATCGTCTCTGCTCCCCCCCATCCCCATCTCCCCCAGCTCAGCTTTAGGGTCGAAGCAGGAGAGGTCCTTCGGCAGGTCTTGGCCTCCTCCTGGCCTGGCAGTTCCCTCTGCCGGCTCCCGCTCCGCATTACAGCCCTTTCCCTTCCCGCCTCTTCCCCAGGGGAAAAAAAACCAAAACAAAACAGGATTTTTTTTGGCAGGCGGCATTAAAATCACGTGGATCCGGCCAAGCTCAGGGAGCGCGGGCCCGGTGAACTTGAGCCTCTCTACGCTAGATACCGCCCCATCGAGGTCCGTCCTCCCGCATCTTGTTTATACCTTTGCCTAACGAAGCACGTAAACGTTAATCACGGTAATCAACTAAGCGTTTTTCCTGATTTTCCCACGTTGCTGGGAATAAAGGTGGTGGTGTCAGCCGAAGGGGAAGGTACGAGGTGGAGTACGTTGGTCTGCCTCTTACCGATGAGGTCGACGAAGGCTTTCTGCTCAGCACCTCTGGAGACGGTGCTGCGCGCGGGTGTTCTTCGTCTACAGATTCATTATTTTCTTCTTATTAATTATTGTCTTAATCTGTAGATGAAGGTGGCGCTTCGTTCGGATTTTCTTAATCCTGAGAAATGGAGAAAACCCGAACGTAGCACTATCTATAGCACAATCGATGACACAGATCAGATTTCTGATCTAATAGGGATTAGATTTCTGATCTAACAGGGATTAAATTTCTGATCCATAGTATAGATTTCTAATCTAGGTTATAGATTAGATTAAGCAAACCTGAATGTAGCACCATCTATAGCACGATTGATAACACAGATTAGATTTCTAATCTCATAGGGATTCGATTTCTAATCTAGAGTATAGTTTTCTAATCTATAGATTAGATTAAGAAAACCCTAATGTAGCACCATCTGTAGCACAGTCTATAATGCAGTTTAGGTTTCTGATCTAGAATATAGATCAGATTAAGAAAACCTGACCGTAGCACCATCTTAATCTATAGATAATCTATAGATTAATCTATAGATTAATCTGATCTATAGATTAATCTATTAATCTTAATCTATAGATTAAGAAAACCCAAACGTAGCACTGTCTGTAATACAAGTTAGAGTTCTAATCTAATACAGGTTAGATTTCTAATCTAGAATATAGATTTCTAATCTAGAGTATAGATTTCTAATCTAGAATATAGATTAGATTAAGAAAACCTGACTGTAGCACCATCTTAATCTATAGATTAAGATTTCTTAAAACCCGATCGTAGCACAGTCTGTAATACAGGCTATATTTCTAATCTAATACAGATTAGATTTCTCATCTATAATAGAGATTAGATTAAGAAAACCCGAACGTAGCACTTTTTTACGAATTAAGGAAGCCCTCACGTAGCATCTCTAGCGCACTCTATGGTATAGATGAGATTTATAGATTATACCTCACTGTACAGTAAAATCTGGGTTGACGTTCTCCGTCCTGCAGCTCTTCTTTCTGATTTTGCCGCCGGTTTTTACCAGCAGAGGAGAGACGGGTCCGTCAAACCCCATTTCTCTGAACTCCCCGACGTTCGTCTTCCGCGTCAGAGGAGATTCTCCGTATCAATAGTTGTATTTTCTCCCTGGGAACGTGCCGGGCGCGGGCACGGCGGCGATAGCCGTATTCTGGTGAGAGATGAGGCTGGGGACGAGACCGCGCTCGCCTTTAGGTCAACACTTGGCCCATGGAGACGGGCCCAGCAACTGTTAAAAATTGAAATTTTCTGGTTTTTTTCTGATATTTGGGCGTGCAGGTGGGGCGATAACGTAAGAGAGGAGCCGTAACATAACCCCCAGGGCAGGGGAGAGAGTCAAAGCAACCTTTTATTGGGGGAGAGAGGAGAAGAACGGTGTGAATTGGTGTATTTCCAGCTAATCAGTTAAAAAAAAAAGGCGCTAGAGTTGGAAGACGCAAGAGGAGACTGGTGGGATCCCTGCAAAGGAGCGAGGAGACGGTGAAAAAGAGAAGGGATAAAGTAAAGAAGTGAAAATCAAAGGGTAAATCTGATATAATACTTAACCGCCTGGAGGGGCGGTTAGAGCCTTCGCTTAAGTGGAAGGGGAAGAAATGAAACCCATGATGAAATATTTTGCCTTCTCTTTAAAAAAAAAAACCAACAACTCCTTGGCTTCCTCTTACGGCTGGCTCTGGGAGAGCTATTGTGCTGAGAGGGAGCAGAGGGAAATCAGTCGGTCGCAGTCCCTGAAATGATGAATTTCAGGAAGGAGCTTGCCCTAAAGCTGGAAAAATGCCTGGGAAAAACTTCAAATACTGGTGCGGGTTCCTCGTTTTTCCGTAGGTGTTTGCAGGTGTCCGTAGACTCCTTTGCTTTGCTGGATTATTGCTGAATGTTAAAAAATATATAATTCTCTGGAGGTAGCCTTCGTTTCTGATGCCTTGGGTTGATGCCTCAGATTAATTGCTTTGTTTGTTTCATCAGATACGGTATCTAAAGGCATTTGTGCCTGAAGCCACGGAAGACAGATGGACAAGCCAAGCAACTTCTGACTCTGCATCATTTTCTGGGGCAAAATTATATGGCGATGTATCCTACAAGGTAACGTAGCCCCTTGCAGTGAGTAAAGAGGATTCCTTTTGCTTGGTCACCGCTTGATAAGACCAGTTTATCACTTGGGATTTTCCCTTTAATACGCGACTTAGAGGAATCAGCACCACCCCGAAGCAAAATTCAAGGAATTTTGCAAGAGAGGGAAATCCAAATTGCCTCCAAATTGTGGCGGGTTTGAGTTAAATGTCCCCTGCGGAGAGCAGGCAGGCTACCCTGCCAACGGGGAAGAAAATCAGCAAAATAAAAGCTGAGAGTAGAGAGGTTTCACAGGACAGCTGAGCTGACGGCTCTCTCGATGCCATATTCCTGTATCCACAGCTATAAAACCTCCCGTAAAATATCCCAGGTGAACAGAGGGAGTCTGCCGCAGCCATCTTGCCGCTCGAACGATGCTTCAACTCGCTTGGAGCCCTGAAAAGTTAAAACCTATCATCTAAAGACCAAAATCTGATGTTGCCCTGGTGTGTTAGTGGGTCGGTGTTGGGTTTAGGCCAGTAAAAGCAACGGACCGCAGACTTTAAGCAGGGGTTTAAGACTGGCTGAGGTTTTATGGGGACTCGGAAGCAGTTGAGGGACGTGGCAGGTAAGATCGCACAGATGCTTCGTCTCTCTGGCTCTTCGTCCCTTGCTGCGGTACGTGCGGAGACAACATCTGACGTCCAGACCACGACCAGAGACACAGGGCTGCTCTACGGCAGCAGAATAAAAGCCCAGACCCGTGGCCAGATGCTTGTCGTGTGCGTATACGTACCTATATATACTTATATACTGACTCAAGGCCAAGTGTACGTGCAGAAGTTTGCTCCGCCGAGGTTAATGCCTCGACGCCGAGTGGGTTTTCTTCCAGATCACGCAGGGCTGGCAGTTCTAAACCAAATCAGTTCTGCCCCAGCTGAGAAAGCACTAGATAACCCCACGAGTGGAGAGGTGGGAAACGTTTTCTTCCTCGCTTTCCCCCGGGTGTAGCGATAACGAGGCTCTTAATTCATCTCGCACGATATATAGGGGTCTTCTCTAATTAATAGGTGCACGTCTTAAGCTTAATGTGTGCTACACGTGCTCAGCGTTAAATTAGACGAAAGACGCACGTCACAGAGGGTGTCTTTGCGCGAAGAAGGTCCCACACGCCCAGTGAGGGTGGGGATGCACGGCGTGGTGGTGGTCCTGGCTCGGTGGTGACCCCTTCACGCAGCTGTAGCTTAAGAAGACGGACGGGCTGCATGCGGTCTTTGGAGAGCTCCGAAATACGCCCTGGGAGAAGTCCGTAGGCTCAGCCAAAACGCCTTTTTCCCCAAGTTTCTGGTCTTCAGAATGCTATTTAAATTATCTACCTAAAGATTATCTAGCTAAGTTATCTGCCTACAGATTATCTACCTAAATTATCTACTTTAAGATTATCTACCTAAAGATTATCTACTTAGGTGATCTACCTAGATGATCTGCTTAGATGATCTACCTAGTTCACCTACCTAAAGATTATCTGTCTAGATTATTTACCTAAAGACTGTCTGCCTAAAGATTATCTGCCTAGATTGTCTACCTAAAGATTATCTACCAAAGTTACCTACCTAAAGATCATCTACCTCAATGATCTACCTAGGTGATCGACCTAAATTAACTACCTAAAGTTATTATCTACCTAGGTTATCTTCCTAACTTAACTACCTAAAGATTATCCACTTAAATTAACTACCTAAAGTTACTATCTACCTAGGTTATCTTCCTAACTTAACTACCTAAAGATTATCCACTTAAATTAACTACTTAAAGTTACTATCCACCTAGGTTATCTTCCTAATTTAACTACCTAAAGATTATCCACTCAAATTAACTACCTAAAGTTATTATCTATCTAAATTATCTACCGAAAGCAGGTAGCGTGAATTAAATGTGGGTCTGTCCACTGCGTGGTTCAGCTGAAGCGTCCCACGGAAGCTCAACGTTCCCCTAAAAGACAGACTTTGGCGTTAAATTGGGGTGAGCTGACCGTGGCGGTCAGGTGGGGGCTACCGAGGAGCTGAAAGGAGATAAATGCGTCACCCCGCGCTCCTTCAACTGGAGCTAAAAGTTGGCCAACGCCGACTTAATTTCTCTTCCCGGTGTTGGTGAACCCAACCCTGGAGCTAAAGCTGGTCCCTGCCGAGAGCGAGCGGCGTTTTGCTCGTTAGAGCCTCGTTTGGGAGGCAAGGAAGGCTCTTTATGGAGGCCATTGGAGTCCTTGTTGAGCAGATTAGGCAAGAACAGGGATAAAACTCAACGCTCGCTAAGGAGCGGAGAGGCAACGCCGACGCTTGGTGTGGAAGAGATGGCAAATTGCCTCGGAATGTCCGTCCTTTCCCCAGGATACAGAACGCTGACATCATTTGTTGGGACAACACAACGCTGTCACTGAGCAAGCAGGGTGCTAGGTCTAGTTGCCCGAGCTAGTCTGATGGAGATCCGCCGGTTTATTTTTAAGCAGCGCCTTGTACCGAAAACCTGGGATTGAAGAGACGTCGTCTCCCTTCTCCTTGTTTTGCAGGGTGTCCGGTGAGGAATGCAATGGGATCAATAGCATGTCGGCGGAGAGCGGCCCTGGAACGAGACTGAGAAATTTGCCGGTCATGGGGGATGGACTTGAAACCACCCAGATGTCTACGACGCAGTCACAGGCTCAACCCCAACAAGGCAGTGCCGTAGGCGTTAATCCCCCTCCGCCGGAGACCTCCAACCCCAACAAACCCAAGCGACAGACCAACCAGCTGCAGTATCTGCTCAAGGTGGTGTTGAAGACGCTATGGAAGCACCAGTTTGCGTGGCCTTTCCAGCAGCCCGTGGACGCCGTCAAGCTGAACCTGCCTGTAAGTAGAGGTCGAGAGACCGGGCGACGGTTCTCGGTGGAAGGAACGAGACCGTTCGGGTCTGGCACCTTCTCCTGAAATCACAGAATCCGTCTTTAACGCTTGGACTCGACGATCTCGTGGTTGGACTCGATGATCTTAAAGGTCTTTTCCAACCTAAATGATTGCGTGATTCTGTGATCTTTTAGAAAATACACGCGCGAGGAGGAATCTCCGCTGGCTCAGCTACTGCTTTGCCTTTTACCACCCTCCTCTTTCTGCCAGGACGTGGAGGAGAAAGTAGGAATAATATTTCGGGAGTCAGGGAGGGTGAGTCTGCAGTCCTCTGTCCCCCAGCCAAGCACCAGAAATTATTGAGCACCAGAAATTATTAGGCACCAAAAATTATTAAGCACCAAAAATTATTACGCACCAAAAATTATTAAGCACTAAAACTTACTAAGCACCAAAAATTATTAAGTACTAAAACTTACTAAGCACCAGAAATTATTAAGCATCAAAGATTATTAAGTAAATCAGCTGTCAGCTCAGGCTCTGCCTTACTGCTCCCCAAAGCCCAGCATATTTTTCTGCGCCTTGCTTAAACCCTTGCTTGATCTCCGCTGCTTTATCAGCAGAGTCTTTCTTTTTTTTTTTTTTTTTTTTTTTGAGATGAAAACACTCGGAGCCTTTCACGGAGCATCCGAGTACTCAAAACGGCTGCTGCGTTTCTCATGCCTTGCAGCGCCGTGGGTAAGGCACGAGTCGGTTCAGAAGGGACGCTGATTTTAAGTTAATCTGCAGTAAATCGAGGGGATCGAGTGCACCCTCAGTCCGTTTGCAGGTGACACCAGGGTGGGTGGGAGTGGTGATCTCTTGAGGGCAGGAAGGCTCTGCAGAGGGACCCGGGCAGCCTGGATCGATGGGCCGGGGCCAATCGTATGGGGTTCAACAAGGCCAAGTGCCGGGTCCTGCATTTGGGTCACAACAACCCCATGCAACGCTACAGGCTTGGGGGAGAGTGGCTGGAAAGCTGCCTGGCAGAAAAGGACCTGGGGGTGTTGGCCAACAGCCGGCTGAACATGAGCCAGCAGCGTGCCCAGGTGGCCAAGAAAGCCAACGGCATCCTGGCTTGTATCAGCAATAGCGTGGCCAGCAGGACTAGGGCAGTGATCGTGGCCCTGTACTCGGCACCGGTGAGGCCGCACCTCGAATGCTGTGTTCAGGGTTGGGCCCCTCGCTCCAAGAGAGACATGGAGGGGCTGGAGCGTGTCCAGAGAAGGGCAACGGAGCTGGGGAAGGGTCTGGAGCACAAGGCTGATGGGGAGCGGCTGAGGGACCTGGGGTTGTTCAGCCTGGAGAGAAGGAGGCTGAGGGGAGACCTCATCGCTCTCAACAACGACCTCAAAGGAGGGTGTAGAGAGGTGGGGTCGGTCTCTTCTCCCAAGTGACAAGCGATAGGATGAGAGGAAATGGCCTCAAGTTGCGCCAGGGGAGGTTTAGACCGGATATTAGGAAAAATTTCTTCACCAAAAGGGTTGTCGAGCATTGGAACAGGCTGCCCGGGGAAGTCACCATCCCTGGAGGTATTTAAAAGACACGTAGACGTGGTGCTTAGGGACGTGGTGTGGTGGTGGACTTGGCAGTGTTAGGTTAACGGTTGGACTCGAAGATCTTAAAGGTCTTTTCCCACCTAAACGATGCCGTGATTCTAAACTGGCACGCAAGCCTTCTCCTGCTGCACAAGGCTCGCATCGCTGCGCGCCGGCGTCCTGCCCGGCACGTCACGGACGGGACAGGGAACGGTGCAGCCCTTCCCATTGCCCGCTCCCTGCCTCAACCCGGGCACCCTCACCAGGAGGAGTTAGAATAAAACCCAAGGAACTAGCAAAAATGGAAGCGTAATTTCAAGATCGTTCATGATAGTAAATCACAACAACATCTCCTCTGCTGCACGTCTGGTCTGGACCCTTCCCACTCCCACCAGAAGAGGTTTGTTCCCTTCCTCCCTTGAGAGAGATGTTTCTGCATAGCACCCACTTCCCTTGTCTGTTTTACCTTTAAGATATAATAGCTCTAAATATATAATTTGTTACCCGGGCATTCGGCTCTTTAATTTCTTCGTGGTCGGCACGAGCTCCCTGTTGCCTGCGGAGAGCGTCGGTTCTGTAGCCATGGCATTTCCAGCCTTTTTTTTTTTTTTTTTTTTTTTTTTTGTATTAACATTATGCCTAAAAATAGAAACACCTTCTTTTGTATTAATCCGGATGCGTTTAAGGGGCTGTAGTAAATCCGATTTCCCCGCTTCTCCCATCGCTGCGTTCGACATGTGACCTCCTGCGAAGGGTCATTCAATTCCCGTAAGATTTTTAGGAATTACTCGGCACCGTTACCAACCGAAAACCCAGAATCGGGATAATTTTTGTGCCTCTGGGGGTAAATTACTCCTCTACCAAAGGTTTTGTCCTTCTCTTTAATTCAAAATCCCAGCTGAGAGGCCGATGGGGACTAAGTCTGGCAGCTAAGTGTCTGCTGGGCTGGGAGGATCTCACCCCGGTGGCTCCGGGGACGAGATGGAGGAATCCCGGTCCTTAAACTCCGTGCAAACATGTGCTTGGCTGATGTTTTCATTCCCGCACTGACGTCTCCCTTTCGCCCTTTGCAGGATTATTATAAGATAATTAAAACTCCGATGGATATGGGAACAATAAAGAAACGCTTGGAGAATAACTACTACTGGAACGCTCAAGAATGTATCCAGGATTTTAACACGATGTTTACAAACTGCTACATCTACAATAAGGTACGAAAAGTTCCCGAATCTGCATTTTTCCAAGGGAAATCTTCCACGTCCTCGTTGGACCGGCGTGGAAACGCAGGCGTTGCTTGTTCGAAGTCCTTAAAAGGAACCACCGTCGAGATCAGCTTCTTTAGGAGAACAAACAGGATTAAACCGGTGGGAGCTCGGGCACGTCTGTCTTCTGCCGAGAAGCAGGACGCAGACAGGGCCGGCTTAGCAGCCCTCCCTCCGGGAAGAACGATTAGCAGATATCTTCCGTCTAGACATCGTTTCTTTCCCTTTTTCTTTTTTTTTTTCTTAAAAGGAAATTTTTAAGATTTTTCTTCAGGTCTGACTTGAGCAGAGCCACGACCGTTATCAAACAGACACTTGAGAAGTAGGTCTGTGCTTCGTATTTTCTCCGGCTTTGTTAAGAAGCTGACTTAAGGCTGGTTTGAAACTCTGAAATCTGGTAGGGAAAAAAAAAAAAAGGGATATACAGAGCAGTGTGTTGAGTTTGTCATGCCTGACCCTGACCTCCTTGTAGAAGATTCCCCTCCAGACAGTGAGAAACATCCTGAAAACTATTTTATAAAGAGTTGTGCAACCGCCTGGGGCACAGGAAAGAATATCCGGAGGGATGAGGAGTGTCCCAGGGCATTCCCAAAGGGCGGGGGGGGGCAGTGGCCTGTGTCGGCCAAAACCTGGGGGGGGTGGTGGAACGTGGAGAGCTGGAGAAGGTTCTCAGAGGTGGTACCAGGCCGTGCTGAGCGCGAGACGCTCGCTCGTTATCTTCTTAAGTAGCAAAAGGACCACAAACGCAAACGAAGGGTTTGCTGCCATCAGCGAGACGTCGTCAGAGCCTCCGCCTTTCCTCCAGCCTTTTCCTTCCCCAACCGCCTCCACCCTTTCCACCGCTTGCCCAACTGTTTCGGTTCCCATTTGGTTTCTGCTCTTCGTTTCTCACGGGTCTTTTCTCTCCGTCCCCGTTGCTTCGCCCTTCGTGTCCTTTGACCTTTTCCTTCCCTCCTCTCAGAAACGTTGCACGAGACCTTTCCGGTTTGTTCCAAATCAATAGTCATTAGCAGTTTTGGTCCTTCAAAACCATCTCCTTGACCGTTGTCCTTCTGGTTTGAGCCAGCACGATGCAACTGGAACGAGGGTAGGCTCTTAAAGGCTTCAGATTATTCATACACACCTTAAAATCTTCTGCCACGTTCTCCCACCACGATGTCTTCCCCCTGCCCGCTTTCTCCTTGATCTCCCCTGTCCTCCCTGATCTTCACCGATCTCCTCCAGGCTGGAAGGTAGAAAATGATCTAAGCTAAAGAAACGTCTCTGTGGACCGCACGGAGCCCGCAAACCATCAGCCGGGCGGGTTTGTGCGCACAGTCCGATGGGCAAGCGTGGTTTTAACCGTCCTTGTGCCGATGGCAGAGCTGAAGCTGCCTTCTCTTGGTGTCACCGTGTCGTGACAGCGATGGCCGTTGGTTTATCGTCTTCACATCAATCTGGACTCTTGTTCTGTTGCTGCCTGCCCTTCCCCCTCTGCCAAATTTTATTACTATCCCCAAAACAACTTCAAAGCTTCGTATCTCTTGTCTCTTCTCTCCCACACTACTGCAGGGTGCCCCTGGGCAGAAGATCTCATCCTCTCTAGGTCTCCTCCTTTCTGTTTTCCTTCACCTTTGCAAATACAGGCTTCTGTAAGGACCGCTTAGTGCCGTCCTCTCCTTCCACGCCGATTTAGCAACAACTAAAGGCGCAGAACAGTCGACTTCCTCCTTAAAAACCTCCTTTTTGGGGGAGGAAGTTGCCTTGCAAGCCCGTGCCGAGCTTTTCTTACCCCCTACCCTGATGCTCTACGGAGAGACCTCTTCCATGAGACCCACCAAGGCAGGAGGATCTCGCATGGTGGAAACGACCGGCTGGCATTAATCCAGCTCTTTCTTTTTCCCTCTCTTTTCCTTCCTCCCTTTATTTGGAAAATAGCCTTTGCTGCACACAGGTAACACCTTGCATCGGTTTATTCTCCGATGGATCGGCTTGGTGACGTCCCTCCCCATCATCTGGTTTTACCTATAAAATATAAGGGCTTTAGGGTAAGGATTTGTCCGTGCATTCGGCCCTTGGGACAGTATCCCGTATGCCTTTCCGCTGTGCCGGAATGGAAATAGCAGCACTAAGGAGGGTGAAAATACAAAGTCCTCTCTCTGGAAATAGATGCCTTGCCTAATTTATGGTATCTGTTTTTCCTTCAGCCAGGGGATGACATAGTCTTAATGGCGGAAGCTCTAGAAAAGCTTTTCCTGCAGAAAATCTCCGAAATGACCCAAGAGGAAACGGAAATCGTCATAGCCCAGACGAAAGGAAGAGGACGTGCGAGGAAGGAAGCAGGTACGATGCTTATTCGTCCAACGCTCGCGGTTAAACCACGCTCAACTTCAGGCGGTGTCTTGCCCGCAAGCTCCAACGCAGGGACCTGGTTTCATCTGGCATAAATTGGGGTGTTTAATTGGGGTGTTAATTAAACCCAGCCATCCGTCCATGGGATTGTCGTGGTCGTCGGTGTTCTCGGTGCCTCGCTTTATCGCGTAGAGCGTCTAAAATTGGGTGGGAAGGAGGGTGGCTGCCTCATGCTCTTGCCTATCTGCGTGAGACTCTCTCCGGTGAAAGGCAGGGCTAGGTGAGGTCTTAAAAGTCCCTCATCCGTGGCTTCTGGGCATCGTTTTTGGGGGAGGAGGAGTGTTGGGGACAGACTTTGCGGTAAATACAACGCTGCTGAGGCACGTGTATTTACAGTGCCGGTGAAACGTCATCGTTCCCTGCTTTTCCACAAAGGTAAAAAGCTGAGAGCGATAATAGAAATGTTTAATTTCTGCTGTCGGGGAGCTGAGATGAGGACCTGTCCCTCGCAATACCTCGAGGGTAAAGCAGAGCTATTAAAAAGCAGCACGAACTCTGTTGGATCAGATCTCTTTGAGTTTCACAGCCGCTTTTCACGTCCTCCCGGATGGACTCGGTGCCGTAAAAAAGCTGCGTTGTGTTAGAAAAGAATCGGGGACGCCGGAGGGACCGATGGCAACGTGACGGCTACAGACCGACGGGGGAATCCTGGCGCGGAGAGCGTCTGAAAACAGTTCGGAGCGTCGCAACCCACCGCTGTCCTCTGTAGAACTTCCTCAAGTTATAATTTCCACACCTCATTTATTAATTTTAGCGATGATTGGGGATAGATAATGATGCTTGACGAGCTTACCGTCCTTCGAAGGGACGCCTTGCCCCAGGCGAGGTGGAACGCCGCTCCCCGAAGATGAATTCACTTTGGGCAGACCTGACCCGTGCTCAGCCAGAATCCCAGAAACCCCTTTTTTTTGCGGCCAGACTGATTCATTTACCTTGTCTTGCTCTTTTTCAGGGCTGAAATATTAACCTGCACGCTTTAGGCTCTGCATAAATTTGAACCGCAGCATTTTGAATCCTATTTGAGGTTATAAATTGGTAAAACGATGTATTTGTGTCTGTTCATACCTTAAGACTTCACATTAATGATGTAGGCTTGGTTTTTTTTGAAGCTTGGCTCCCGGATTAATAATTTACAGGATCAAAAAGTACCATTTTGCTTACTTAATCCAGTCCTCTCTCTGCTACGTGATATAAAAGCACGGTTCAAGCACCGATTCATTTATTTACAGTCTGTCTCGTAGAAGAACATCTAATATAGAGTAAAAAAAAAAATCTCTGCCAGCAGCTTAGAGGAGGAGCGTGCTAATGAGCTGCCAAGTTTGGTATTTTCCTGCTACGTTTCTGGTCTGAACTCTGCAGCCCTGTCTCCTCTTTAAATAATTTTGTTACATTGAAAGCTCCCCCGGTTTCGAATCCGCTTTCTCCGTAATAATCGAATTCTTTCACTACAAGGGATTTTTTCCAATCTTTTAATCCTCCATCTGTGAACCCTCTCCGGTTTTTCACACCAATAACTGTGCAAACCATAAGTGGACATAGATGTAACTGCTGCTAGAGGTAAAACAGCCTTCTGATTCCCCTGTTTATACCTCAAGGATTTCATTAGCTCATTTTGGGGGGACATCAACCCTTCCGTAGGCTCAACGTTGGCTGCCGATGCCGTCGGATCGTTCATCAAAGGGCCGAGAACATCCTGGCCGTGATTTGATTTCAACGGCACCTCATCAGACCCGTGTCCGCTTTCAAGATCTCCTTCTTAATTTTAAACATCTCTCATCTCCACCTTGTATCGGTCTCATTCTTTTAACCCAAACGCCGTGCGATACCGAGGCAAATGTCACGTGCAGGAGTGTCACCAAGCTTGTGTCACCAAAAAAAAAAGATGCTTTGACCGTATTTACTGCCTGCGAGCTGGCGCGAGTGTCCCGCGACCCTTCTGGAGTGCTGTGAATCCTCGTGTCTCTTCTTGTCTCGGCCTCGGACTGGTTGTGCTGGGATCTGAACTGGTTATTTTTCGAGGTTTACTGGAAAATTGGCAGGAGATGGCCAGGGATTTTGACGGTCGAAGGCTTTGGGGACCATTTGTCTGGGTAATAGAGAAGAAATCGGACTTTGGTAGTTGCAGTTGAGCTGTTGGAAGAGAAAACATTTCTGTAGTGCCATCACCCGGACAGCGAGTGCAAATTCAAAGCAGCAATATTCACTAAATCCCCTGAGTCTGCCCCGATTTATGATTGACAATCGTCATCTTTCTGCGCGGAGGGACTTCAGAGCATTTTCACAACATCTCGTCATCTAAAACACCGAGGAACGCAAAAAGGGTCGTAAAGCCGACTGAAACAACTTGAATTATTTTGGCTTTTATTTTCGTTTCCCTTCCCTTGGCGGTTTTTCGCCATCCCCGTCTCTCCGTTACAAGGCTGCGTGTGTGTCCACGCGTGTTTTTCTTGCACGGCTCCAATTCTGCTTCTCTCTGTGTCGTTGAGTCCTTTCGGCTTCATGAAATCCAGGTTTTAAAGCACCAACAAACCCAACTGATGCTTTTTTTCCCTGCGCGTGACCAAGTCGTGATGACTTGTAGCTGAGATATTTTTTTTTAACTGTTATTTTTTTTTAGGCATTACCCCTGATACTCCATTACTGTGTGCAGGGAGAAGCTCTCCTTGGTTAGAAAATTATTGGTTAGAAAATTATTTCTCAGCATCGCTTTGAAGGAGCAGCGATGAAATCACCGCTAGAGAAGATCTTTTTACCTACGACGGCGTAGAGAGGCGCTTACAAATGGGTCTCCTTTTCTCTGCCGCGACCCTATAGCGTATATAACGTGTAGGTCCCCACCTGAGCTCATCACCCTCCAGCTCCCTTCGCCTATAGTATTGACCGGCTCTCCCAAGGGAGCCGTAGGTTCATCCAGAAACCCTATATGGCCCATATGTGGTCTGGGGCATCCCACACCCGGCACTTCTCAATTGGGATTTACTATATAGAATAATATAATAATATAGTAGAATAATAGAATGGAATAATAGAATGGAATAATAGAATGGAATAATAGAATAGAATAATAGAATAACTATATTTACTATATAGAATATCTATTCAGGGACCTGCCAGATCATTTTCCTCTAGTCTGCTCCGCTTTCCGTTAAATCCTATTGTGCGCTAAATTCAGTGTATAATAACCGATTTGGGGTTAAATTATGAAAAACCAGGTGTGGTGCTGGCCGGAAAGCTTTGCTGGAAAAACCCCGTGGGTTTCTAGTAGAAATCTCAAGCTCGAGATGAAGCGTGTTGGCTTTGCCTAAGCGATGTAGAGCTTCTCTACGGGATCCCAGCGGGGACCACGGGATCCCTCTGGCTACGAGTCCCCACCTGATTGAGAGACATCAGCACTCCGCTGTCATTTTGCAAGGAGAACGGGATGAAAACTCCCGATTTTATTCTCTTAATAAGTTGCGGTTCCATTTTTAGCAGAAATAAGCTCGCTAGCGGTCGTAGTTGAGCATCTCTTAATGGGCGACGTTTTTCTAGTGGGATTGCAATAACTGCAGCTCCTGGGGACTGACCGGGAGCAAATCTGGCTGCGTTTCTTTTCTAATTAATGATTTTTTGGGAGGAGAATTGCGGAAGAGGTGTTGGATAGCCGGCAAGGCAGGACACACAGCTAACGTGTCACGCTCGGGAGAGTCTCCTTGTTGAGAGAGCGGTGGAATAGCAGCCAAAATCCAGTCTGTGCAGCCTGGGAGGTGAGCCCAGGTACAGGATTTCTCTCTGCGTAAAGGATAGTCCCCGTGTTTTGAAAAATACCGAGCTCTCTTCTTCCTGAAGATCTAAATCCAATTCTTGCTAACGAGGAATGTTTTGATATCTGACGGAAGGTGCTCCTGTAATACCTGCTGATCCCAAACCTTCTCCAGACCTGAGGACTTTGGGGTTGATCACACTTTGCTGATACCTCCGTCTTGAAGGTCTGCTGGTGGTGTTCCCCAAGATCATCCAGGCGTCGCAGCATTCCTCTTTTTTCCGTGGCGGAAAGTTTGGAAGCTTGGTCAGAGCTTTGCTCTGCAAAGGAGCAGCAGCCCCAGCAAGGAGGTGACTTCCCCAGGGCCACTAGAAGGTCCGAGGACAGCGCTGATGTTTCCAACCTCGTGTCCCAACCTCTACGGTCGAAATCGCCTAACGAGGACCTCGCTCTCCAGCCGTCGGGAGAGTTTTCCCCCAGACAGTAGCAGCTGCCGTGACTTAAATCACCAAGAATTAAGAAACTCTTGGTGGTAACGGAGTACAACATTGCTCCTGAAGGAAGAGCTGCCCAGTTTTGGCTCCAAAATGATGATAGTCAAGAACCGTTGCCTAGGAAAAAAGGGTAGGCAGGAAAAGAAGCACTCATCTTCTTGCCCTGCCTGCAAGAAATCTTGTGTGAAGGGAAGGGGAAAGAGAGGAGGACACCTTTGGCCTGATCTCGGTCTTTTTCTGGAGGGGTTTTGGCCCAGTTAGGTCCCGAGCTTCTTCACCATTTCACCTCGCGAGCCATAAAAGTAATCCTCATGAAGGAAAACGTGGCGAGCGTTTGTCCCTGACTGGTTGCTCAAGAACGGGAACTGCAAGATAGGAATTATCTAATGAGTAATGTTCTTTAAATGGTGTTATTACGAAAAGTTAATTGTTTTTCCCGTTCAAACAATTAAGTTGGAAGAGAGAAGCAACCTTTTCTTTCTTTTCTCTTGGCAGTGACATCCAAACCAGGATCATCCACGGTACCGAACGCAACCCAAGCATCGTCCCCGGCGCAGACGCAGGCGCCGCAGCAAAACCTCCAGTCTGCGCAGACGACTCATTCCTTTCCTTCCGTCACCCCCGACCTCATCGTCCAGACCCCAGTAATGACGATGGTGCCTCCTCAACCTCCTGTGCCGCCTCTGCCTGCTCCCCAGGCCCCCGCGCCGCCGGCCCCGGCTCCCCAGCCCATCCAGCCTCACCCTCCCGTTATCCCAACACCCGCCCAGCCCGTGAAGGTGAGTAATTCCTTAATTATCTTAACGTGACAGCTTAAATTATCTTGACGGCCTAGAAACGCCACGGTTGGCCAAGTGGTCGCCCTTTGCTTTGCTGCTGGGGTCTCATTTTAAGGTGAACGGCCGCCGTTTGGTCAAAAAATTCATGGTTTGAGAAACACGAGGAGCCTACGGTGACCCTCTCTGACACCGGTTAAAGTTAGACATGATGAACTCCACCCAGGTTTGCGTGGAAACCCCGTTCATTCTCTTAAAACCTTCCTTCCTTGAGCTTTATATGACTCGGGAAGAAAGTCTTGGCTTGCTGAAGTGACTCATGCCCTTGGCCTTTGCTGGTACGACGAAGATGATCCATACGTTTTTCTGTAGAGCTCAGTACAGACCGACAATATCTGAATATTTTTGGAAGGGCTTCCGATGTCCTTCTCATAGCGTTGCCGTGAGGCTTGAGTCACTAGCGATGGTGAATCCAAGTCAACGCTACAAGAAACACGACGTGGTTGAAGGCAAAAGTATGATGCCAAAAGTAATATTGCTTTATTTGCTCGGTTATAGACAAAAAAAGGGGTGAAGAGGAAAGCAGACACCACGACACCAACGACCATCGACCCAATTCATGAATCGTCATCGCTGCCCGCCGAACCCAAGTCCACCAAGTTGGGTCCGCGCCGGGAAAGCAGCCGCCCGGTAAAGCCTCCAAAGAAGGATGTTCCAGACTCTCAACAACACGTGGTAGAAAAGAGTAGCAAAATATCCGAGCAGTTAAAATACTGCAGCGGGATCATCAAAGAGATGTTTGCCAAGAAACACGCTGCCTACGCCTGGCCCTTCTACAAACCTGTGGATGTGGAAGCTCTGGGACTGCACGATTATTGCGATATCATTAAGCATCCCATGGATCTGAGCACAATCAAAGTAAGCTCAGGTTTATAGGAGGGGGAGGTCGGGGTCTGAGCAGAAAAAAGATCGGTTTCTCCCCACGCGTGCGCACCAGGCGTCTTCAGCTGTCTGCCAGATTTATTTTGGCCGTAGGTTTCTGGTACATTTGGTCTCTCTTATTTGCCTCTTGCTGTTACCCTGACATTTGGGAAAAACAAACAAGCCGGCATCCTTCCAGAAGAGCTCTTGAGAAACGCTCGCACGGGTTTTTTATAGAAAATTTCCATTACTGTATAAATCTACCCTTTTTTTTTAGCCCAGGAGATGGCCTCAGAGAGCATAAATCACAGGAGTAAGGGGATTCGATTTAAAAAAACCCCATTTTCCATTCTTTTTAAAATAAAGGCCTGTCTTTTTGAAGTTGTCTCTCTAAATCGGTCTTCTGTTAAGCACAGGTAGTGCCCGCTAGTTTAAAATTGCTTCATTTTAACGAGCGACTGCAAATTCATCCACATTTCCCCTTGAAACGTTAGTTCATTATTGGAGTTGTTTAATTTTAAAAAGTGACTGCAAAGTCATCCACGTTTCCCATTGAAATGTTAATTCCTGGTTTAGAAGTCTGACTTTTTACCTAGGAAACCTTAATTCGTTATTTAGAAGTCTTTATCTTTTTGGTTATCAAGTGTTAATTCCTTATTTAGAAGTCTAACTTTGGCTAGGAAACCTTAATTCCTTATTTAGAAGTCTTTAACTCTTTAGTTACCAAACCTTAATTCATGATTTGGAAGTCTTTAACTTTTTAGCTACGGGATGAACTTGCGTGCGTGCAGTTTAAGCTTAGCTCTAACTCCTGCTTCGCCCAGTTTGGGCCTGCGTTTTAAAACCAGAGGACTGAACTTTCCCTTCCCACTCCTTGCCGAGGTTACACCAGGGATGAAGCCGACGAGGATCGCGGCTCTGCCTTCCTCACGGCGTTTCGGACCTGGAGGGTCTTGGTGGGCCAAACCTTGGAGATGCCGAGTTAAAATCTTGGCTTTGGCTTTTTCCTTTCTCCTCCGGACTGGCCGGCGATGAGCGTTAGGTCTTGCACGTCCGTTGCTGCCTGTACATCTCGCTGCCCAACTGTCTGGCAGGGCTGCGTGTCTGAGGTCACCCTTGGCAGATGTTGCCGGGACAGCTGTGGAGCGTTCTTCGTCTTCCAGTTGTCCAACTCAACCCCGCTTTCCCAGGGAGGGAGAAGGAGGCGTGAAGCTTCTCTTGGCTCAGCTGGCGTTGCCACAGCTGGATGCGGCGTTCGGGGGGATGAGGGGTCATCTCGAGGCTGTCTCCACCCGGATCAGGCCTCCCAGCTGGAGGGAGGAGGGACAGGAGCAGGTCTGTGCCCTCCTAGGGTGGAGGACCAAGCTCTAGAGACGCCAGCTTGGTTCCTGGAGGAAGGGTGGATGGTTGAAAGCAGGTGAAATGGTTGAATCCTGTCCCCTGCCTCAACAAAGTCATCTTCTTCCATCGTTGGGTGAAGGACCATCCTGGTGTCCTCTGTCCCTCCAACCAGACTACGCCGTTAAAACTCTTGAGATCTTCCTTTGAGGGGAACGATCTGAGCAAAGCCCACCATATTCTTCTGCTAACGCACGATCACGTGGAGGTTTAGCCCTTCTTGGTTGAGGTCAGGTGGAGCCCAGGGTTCGTACTCCTGGCCTTCAACACCGCTCTTCAACACAGCATCCCCGTTCGGTTCTTCCTCCAAACCGCCTAGCTGCTATCAACCACGTAGACAGCGAGAAGGTGGCTTGGAGAGCACGTAGTCCTCTTTTGAACATCATTGAGGATGCCCGTAGTCGGCTCTAATTTTTTATAAACCAGCCGCAATCCTTCGTTTGACCAAAATCAGTCGTTCTTTTGACCAAAATCAGTCGTTCCAGCATAGGGAGAAAATGGGTGCGTGAAATCCGTGGGCTGTATTTACTCAATCAATCCATTTGTTGTATTTGCACCGTTAATAGCGGAGAGTTTTTTGTTTGGTTTTTATTTTCCTCTCCTCCTTTCTAGTCTAAACTGGAGAACCGGGAATACCGAGATGCTCAGGAATTCGCGGCGGACGTACGATTGATGTTCTCCAATTGCTATAAGTACAACCCCGCTGATCACGAGGTGGTGGCCATGGCACGGAAACTGCAGGTAAGGACGCGCGTTGTCGCAGCCCGCTTCGGTTTTCGATGAACGTCGGCGTCTCGCTTGACTTATTTCTCCAGCGTAAGGGCCACGTAGTCCTGAAATAACATAAAAAAAATGCCAGCGTGGTAGATAACGGTGAAAAAATGATCCTTTTTGCTGTGGAAATGGTGCAAGGAGTGAGCGGACTCAGCCCAATTTGCTTCTTTAAACTTTTTATTTTGTTTAATAGCGTCTTTTTCGTGTCTTCTTACCTTTTCGATAAAGGAATAGGAAGGAAAAGCACGGCTCCAAAATGTCACTTTTCTCCCAAAAACACCTTGAAAGAAAATAAGTGACAGTACCTACTTGGTTGTGCTTTTTTAATTACCTCTTCCGCTGAAGTTTTGTGCTCTCCGCTCATTCCTGAAGGGTTTGTAGTTAACGAATTAGCTGATAAAGAAGCCCCATGTCTCAAGCGAAGTGCTCGGCTTAACGCACGCGCTCCGCCGCTCCACAAAATCATCTCGATTCCCTCGTTTCTTGGTAATTCGGAGCTGCTACGCGAGGGCGCTTGGCCGAAGCGGGGAAAAGCACTTGGCTCCGACCGGATCTGGGAGAGACCGAGCTCGTTTCGGTGCTAAAGGAGCTCGCGGCAGCCGCAGAGAACCACTGCAGGGGGACAAAGAGCTTCCTCTGTTTGGTTTTTTGACCCAAACCTTTCAACACCTCGCATTAAAAACGCTCGGGCGTTCCCCATCGCCGTGATTTCAGGCAGTGCGTTCGTTCCCTTAAATGCTGATTTCTCCTTTTTTTTTTTTTTTTGCCTTGGGAGGATTGTGGGTGCAGTTGTATGTTTTCTAAAGAAATAAGCTTTCCTGCCGTACGTCGCTCAATCCCTCCTTAATAACCTCACCGTGTCACATCTGATACCAACCAAGCGGGCTGGGAGCTGCCGGGGAGTCCCCAAAATCCGCGTGGAGCTGCGTGCCGGGCGCCGGAAAGACGCCTCGGCCGCGGTGAGGAGGGGACGCAGGATGGGCTCGGCGGGATGCGAGACGTACGCGAGGACACGGGAAGCAAATCCGTAAGGGAAGAGGTTTTATTAGCGTAGAAAAGTGCAACTCCAGCGGCATGGAGCAGGACGACGCGGCGGCGGAGCTCTCGCTGTGTGAAAGGAGAAGAAAATCAGCGTGGTTCGCTGTAACCTTCAGAAAACGGGTTGAGAAGGGGTCTGAGTTACACCAGAAAGCACCGGAGAGATGGGAAAAACCTCTTAGATTGGAGGAAAAGCTATTAAATTGGGGGGGAAGCTGTTAAATTGGGGGGGAAGCTGTTAAACTGAGGGAAAAACTACTAGGTTGCAGGATGTTTGACTCGATAAACAACCAAAAAAAAGGAGAAATTGGATATTAATAGCTTTGCTGGGTTCTGCTAAGTGGAAACCTCGCTTAAAAACCTCTGTGTGACGCAGCTTCCCCCTCCGCTGAAGTCGAAGGAACTTTCCAGAAAACATCGGCTTGTGAAAAGCTGCCAGCTGTTTTGTTTCGATCCAGATGTGAAGCTGCGACCGAGGGCCAAGGAAACAAAGCGGTGGCGAACCCGGCACGCGCGTCCTCCGAGATGTGTCCTCGGTTTTCAGGCGCTCGTGGTTTTTTGTGACGCTTTGTTAAAATTACAGCTCAGGTTTGGGCTGGTTTAGTTTGAGACGAGTATATGCTGAGTAAATGCGTGTTTCGGCTTGCTTTTAGCGTGAATTTAGTAGAATTCAGCATCTTAGTCATGTTTTTTCTGGATTTTATGGTAAGTAGACGCCTGGAAAACACGATGCTCCCCCTCTGGCTGCTCTTTTGTTCTTGTTTTGGTCTAACGAAGAACTTCGCAGCCCCTTTAAGCGACGTCTTGGAACGTTTTCCAGCCAGCAGCAGAACGAATCGGAGCTGAAATTCCCGTCGCTCTTATCGCAGGCTGAAGAGTTTCACGGAAACTTGTGACTTTTCTTTTCTTCGCCCCATTTTATGGGGGAAATTCCTCTGCGACCGGCATCGCCAGGTGATGCCGTCTGGACCGAGGGCTGTATGAAATCAGGATTTCATCCTCATCAATCCCGTGGACAGGCTCGGGAACACGTCCCTGTGTTCAACCACTCGAGAAACTTTTATTTCTGCCATAAAGATGAAAAAAAGTGGCGTTTTGAATGTAATAGTCCCCAGAAAACGGGCATTAAATTTCAGAGCAGCCCCGTAGGGGCGATGCGACGGAGGTGGGTACCAAAATTACCGACTGGATTCCGCTCCCCACCTGGCTGAGCCCAAGCCGTCACCTCTCCGTTTGCTTTTCCCGTGCCCAGAAAAACTGATTTCAGAAATAAAATTTTTAAAAAGGGAGGTTTCTGGAGCACTGCTGAGATTTGGAAACAAGGCTGAGGATTCAAGTTTGGACTTCCCGTAAACAATATACGTGACGGCTTGCTTAATAGTCGGCCCCGGTCGCTGCCTGCTGCGTTTTCCCCCCGTCCTGGAAACATCAACCTCTGAAATAACTCGTTTTTCTGCTTTTTGTTACCGCTTCATCGTCGGAAAATGATTTCTTGGATTTTCGGGGTTAACGCCAGCTCGTGGCAGAGATTTATGGTTTCTGTTTGTCCGAGCGAGGACAGGTCAGCGGTACCGGTACCGGTGATGTACAAAACAGAATCCCTGATTAAAAAGGCGTTAATTAGCTCGTTATCTGCTCACGGGGTTTTTCTCTTCCATCCTTTCCTGAGCGGATTCCTAGGGATCCTTCGGACACTGAGGGCTTCTTATAACCCAGGTGCTCCGAATTGATGGATCGCTTTTTAATTTCACACAAAGGAACTTCAAATTAGCCTTCCTGTTAATTAAAAGACTAGATAGGTATAAAAAAAATGAGGAAGGGTTTATTTTTGACCCTAGAGAATTTAAAAATCGAGTATATACGGTGGTGTAGCATTGCCTGCCGGTGGTGATCAAGCACTGGAATTTCTGGTTCATGGAAAACAATAATTAGGTTGTAAACAGCCATTAAGTGGAGTGAATCAGTGACAAATGTACGTGCCTGCCTCCGTCGTTCCCGCGAGCGATGCCGTCGCTGGAGGAGCTCAGAAATCTCTCCTTTTCCTCCAGCATTTTCTGCTCCTTCCCCTGAAATTTGAGCCTGAGCGCGTAAATGAAGTCAATGGCATTTCTGCCGGCAGATGGAAGCAGCAAAGCAACATCTCCAGCGCCCGGAAAAGCTGTCGCTGCTGCAAAACAAGCCCTGAATAAAGGTACGAGGAGGCTGAGGATGGAGAAAAACGGTCCGGCCCGCTCACATTGAAGAAGGAAGGTGGAAAATTAATCTCTGTCGAGGGAGGGGAGAGCCTAAGAGGTCCTTAAAATCACCAGGATGAGCCTAAACTAGAAGAGCTGGAAGCCTTCAGGAAGGAAAACGTCGCTCCCACGCTCGAGCGCTGAGTTAAATCAGCGCGGTTTGGTATCACGGGGTGTTTGACTCACGGAAGGATTGTGGATAAGTCGTATAAATCTTTATGATTTATACAACTTATGATTTATCACAACGTGCACGTGCACACGGTTAATATTTACAGTCCGTCGGGTTTGAGGAATAAACCACAGAGCTTGTCTGGTGGGTTTGTGGTCGTAGCCACGCAGCCGGGACTTGGAAAATAGAAAAAATAAATAGTAACTGTAGACTGAAAGTCAAACCTTCGGGCAGGAGGAGAAATTATCTTTTATTTTTTTATAACTGGGTATTGAGGAGGTGGACACCGACACTTGTGCCGCCTTCGGGTTGTCCATCGCTTGAGTCATCTTCTGGGAGTTGCCCGTGTCCGTACGGGCTCCAAAAGGAGCCCAGGGCGAGTTGCTAAGCTCAGAAATAAGTTCCTGACTTCTAAACACCCAAAAGCAGGTGAATCGAGCCCATTTTCAGGGCTTGCCTTGTAGGAGGCGCAAAAAAATGGTATTTTTTGTCTGCGAGTGCTTTGCCCTTCACAAGGTGGCACCTTGGGGGAAAAAAATGTCTTTTTGGGTGCAAGGGGCACTTGTTCCTCTTCTGGGAAACGAAGAAAACACGCTCCAAACCCTTCCTTCAAACGAAGTCAACAGGCACCGAGAAATACAACCGGGCTTTAAATACAACCGGGCTTTAAGTACAGCCGGGCTTTAAGTACAACCGGGCTTTAAATACAACCGGGCTTTAAGTACAACCGGGCTTTAAGTACAGCCGGGCTTTAAGTACAACCGGGCTTTAAATACAACCGGGCTTTAAGTACAACCGGGCTTTAAATACAACTGGGCTTTAAATACAACTGGGCTTTAAGTACAACCGGGCTTTAAATACAACCGGGCTTTAAGTACAGCCGGGCTTTAAGTACAGCCGGGCTTTAAGTACAACCGGGCTTTAAATACAACTGGGCTTTAAGTACAACCGGGCTTTAAATACAACCGGGCTTTAAATACAACCAGGCTTTAAGTACAACCGGGCTTTAAATACAACTGGGCTTTAAACACAGCCAGGCTCTAAAAACAACCAAGCTTTAAACACAGCCAGGCTCTAAAAACAACCAAGCTTTAAACACAGCCAGGCTCTAAACACAGCCAGGCTTTAAATACAGCCAGGCTCTAAGCACAACCAGGCTCTCCCACCTTATTTAGGTTTGTCTAGGTTATTTAAACCCAAGACAAGGACTCCTACCTTGTCGTAGGTTTAAATGAAAATGGATTTTCATATCAGGCTTTAGGAGAAAAAAGGACTTTCACATCGTTGGGATAACTGGAATTAAACCGGCTTTGCATCCCTCGCTCTTGAGGATAATGGGGAACGTCCTCGCACGTGTGTTTGGGTTGAATTGAGGTGGTTTTGACGGGACGTGGGTTGGGAAAATCCCGGCAGGCTGAAGAGGAGAAGGGATTGCAACAGCGGAGCTGCGGCTGCAACTCTGCCTTGAGCTCTCCGTGAATCCATTGCGGAAGAGGATGTAGAAGATCTCAAGAACCTGGACGTTGCGGCTTTTAAATGAGTCTTGTCCTTCTTGTCGGTAAATTTTTCCCCCCAAACCATCTTGGAGACGGTCAAAATTCCGAGTGGACTTGGAGCTTTCAGGAAATTATCTTGTCTTTGACACGCGGTGTGTTGATTGCTCGGGTAGAGACCACAAGTCCGTAGGGAAGAGCCTGGGGATCACAGCCAGGCTTGTAGTAGCCTACTCTGCCAAACCTTGCGTTATTTTTCCCCTTTCTTTTCAGGACGTGTTTGAGATGCGCTTCGCCAAGATGCCGGATGAACCAGAAGAACCTGTGATTCCAGCTTCTTCTCCCGTGGTGGTGCCACCTCCCACCAAGGTGGCTCCCCCTTCGTCCAGCGACAGCAGCAGCGATAGCTCCTCCGACAGCGACAGCTCATCGGACGACTCGGAGGAAGAGCGAGCTCAGCGGTTAGCGGAGCTCCAGGAACAGGTACCGCCTCCGTCGTGATGGAGTGGGGGTGTCCAACGCGTCCTTCTTCTTGAACTCGGTGGCCTCGGGGACTTTGCTCAGAGCCGTAGACTTTCTAATCGTACAATAGTGCCCCATCAGCTGCAAAGTGCTCCAAAATCGGTCGTTTTAAAGTGAAACACGAAGGAATTGGTGCTTTTCGGGACGGTCCTTCCAGTTCCTGGTAGGACACACAAGATGGTCCCCAACGGCAGGAATTTGCTGCCTGCACTTGGGTGGTGGCTCCTGAGCGGGCAGGACGCCTGGGCTGGAGCGAGAATTTACCCATCGTGGGGGAAGGCCATGAAATAACGAGCAGTCCTCCAACCCCGTAGCCTTATCTCCCTCACCCTCCCCATTCACGGCATCGTTAGCGCTGGTAATTAAAGCATCACGAGTGCCGACGAAGCGAGCAGCCCACTTCTGCCTGAGCGGGGAGGGATACCCATAGAGAGGTTGTCTCCTTCCTCTCGCAGTGGTCAGCGCTTTAATATACAGAAATCACGGTGTGATGAAAAGCTGGAAGAACCGACTTAATTAATAGTAAAAAATAAGAAAGAGTTAGGCAGTAGAGAAAAAAAGTTAATTAATATGGAAGAGGAGGAGGTGCTGGGCAAAAGTATCTTGATCTTGTGTGTGTCTGCCTCTCAGCTTAAAGCAGTGCATGAACAGCTTGCAGCCCTGTCCCAGCCACAGCAGAACAAACCAAAGAAAAAAGAGAAAGACAAGAAGGAGAAGAAGAAAGAGAAGCACAAAAAGAAGGAAGAGCTGGAAGACACCAAGAAGAGCAAAGCCAAGGAGCCGCTGCCCAAGAAGGCCAAGAAAAGCAACAGCAACAGCAGTACCTCCAGGTCAGCCCTCTTCCATCACCTAATCCTTACGTTTTACCGCACGGCACTTATATTTTTGTATTCCCCTTTTGCTAATTAACTTAATTATACGCAGGAGTAACGCCTGTGCCAGGGCTGACTTGCAGCAAGCCCCTGGCCTCCGAGGCGTTGCTCAGGGTCAGGTCCCAACCGTGAGTTCAGCTTCGGATTTTGGGGCTGATGCTTTTCCTGCGTGGCTGCTGCGAACACGCCGAGTACGGGAGAGAGGGGGGAAAAAAAAAATTCACGTGGAGTCGCCCCGTGGGGTCTCAAACCCTTAAATCCTCTTAATTTTTCCTCCCTCTCCCTTTTTTTTGGAAGCTGTAGGTTTTAAATTAAGAGGTAAGATGCCGAGAGCCGAGTCTCTGCCGCTTGTCAGCTGCCGGCTCGAAGGGGAGGCGGGAGCTTGGTATTTAACCCGAGGCGAAAAGGAGTTGTTTGGCATATTGAGCTGTAATGAGGTGAAATTAAGAAAGAGGGAAATAACGAGCAAGATCTTGGAGCTTGTCTCTGTCCTCAGGCCTCACCGCAGCGTTTAGTGTGTTCAGACTTTGAATAAACCCCGGAGGGTACGGCAGCGGATTATTTTAGGAAAATGGACCGTCTGTGACACCATTAACCTCATCCTTTACTAATTCTGGGCTGATTTTCTACCCAGACTGCGTTTAGTAACTGCGTTAGGACTGAATCTGCTGCAAACGGTGGGATAAATATCTCCAAATCGACCTCCATCGGTTTTGAAGTGTAGGTAACCCCGACGGTGATGGCGAGGAGTCCCCGTAGCTGGTTTTTTTTACGGATGCGGGGTTTTACTTCTCCGTATGGGGCGTCGGGCTCTGCAGCAGCACGTTTCTCACTTTCCTGGTGAGAAACGGGCAGCGTCGGTTGAGCCTTGGTCCGTCCAAGCGCAGATCTAAGGAATTCCGCTCCGGAGCTGCTCCTGCTTTTCTGGATTACCTCCTGGAGCCGCTCATCTCTTTGGGAGAGCGAGCATTGGGATGGGTAGCTCAGCCTTGGGGTCTGACAGCAGGTTGAGCTCAGCTTTGGGTGTCTAACAGCAGGTTGAGCCCAGCCTTCTTGTCTAACAGCAGCTTAAGCTCAGCTTTGGGTGTCTAAGAGCAGATTGAGCTCAGCTTTGGGTGTCTAACAGCAGCTTGAGCCCAGCCTTCTTGTCTAACAGTGGGTTGAGCTCAGCCTTCTTGTCTAAGAGCTTGTTGAGCTCAGCTTTCTTGTCTAACAGCAGCTTGAGCCCAGCCTCCTTGTCTTAACAGCGGGTTGAGCTCAGCCTTCTTGTCTAACAGCAGCTTGAGCTCAGCTTTGGATGTCTAAGAGCAGGTTGAGCTCAGCTTTCTTGTCTGAGAGCATGTTGAGCTCAGCTTTGGGTGTCTAAGAGCAGATTGAGATCAGCTTTCTTGTCTAACAGCAGCTTGAGCCCAGCCTCCTTGTCTTAACAGCAGGTTGAGCTCAGCCTTCTTGTCTAAGAGCAGCTTGAGCTCAGCTTTGGATGTCTAAGAGCAGGTTGAGCTCAGCTTTCTTGTCTGAGAGCATGTTGAGCTCAGCTTTGGGTGTCTAAGAGCAGATTGAGATCAGCTTTCTTGTCTAACAGCAGGTTGAGCCCAGCCTTCTTGTCCAACAGCGAGTTGAGCTCTGCTTTGGGTGTCTAACAGCAGATTGAGCCCAGCCTTCTTGTGTAACAGTGGGTTGAGCTCAGCTTTGGGTGTCTAACATCAGGTTGAGCTCAGCTTTCTTGTCTAACAGCAGCTTTAGCCCAGCCTTCTTGTCAAAGAGCTTGTTGAGCTCAGCTTTGGGTGTCTGAGAGCAGGTTGAGCTCAGCTTTCTTGTCTAACAGCAGCTTTAGCCCAGCCTTCTTGTCTAAGAGCAGATTGAGCTCTGCTTTCTTGTCTAACAGCAGGTTGAGCTCAGCCTTCTTGTCTAAGAGCTTGTTGAGCTCAGCTTTGGGTGTCTAAGAGCAGGTTGAGCTCAGCTTTGGGTGTCTAAGAGCAGGTTGAGCTTAGCTTTGTTGTCTAACAGCAGGTTGAGCCCAGCCTTCTTGTCTAACAGCGGCTTGAGCTCAGCTTTGGGTCTCTAACATCAGGCTGAGCTTGGCCTTCTTGTCTAAGAGCTTGTTGAGCTCAGCTTTGGGTGTCTGAGAGCAGCTTGAGCTCAGCTTTGGGTGTCTAAGAGCAGATTGAGCTTTGCTTTCTTGTCGAACAGCAGCTTGAGCTCGGCCTTCTTGTCTAAGAGCTTGTTGAGCTCAGCTTTGGGTGTCTGAGACCAGCTTGAGCTCAGCTTTGGGTGTCTGAGAGCATGCCGAGCTCAGCTTTCGGCATCCCAGCCTCCTGGTTGAGCTTCAAGCTCAAGCTACCGAAGAAGAAGCTGCTCCTTGCCGGGGTGGAAAGTAAAACTATTAAAACCAGAGTGCTTTAGTGCTTACGTTGACGAGGTTAGACCCGAGCGGCTGCTTTTCGGCGTGGCGCTGTGTTCTATAATAACATTTTATACTTGTTCTTAAGTAGTAAGAAGGAGCCTGTGACGGTGAAGAACAGCAAACCCCCTCCAGCCTACGAGTCTGAGGAGGAGGAGAAGTGTAAACCCATGTCCTATGAGGAGAAGAGGCAGCTGAGCCTGGACATTAATAAACTCCCCGGTGAGAAACTGGGCCGGGTTGTCCATATCATCCAGTCGAGAGAACCCTCGCTCAAAAACTCCAATCCCGATGAGATTGAGATTGACTTTGAGACCTTAAAACCATCCACCTTACGGGAGCTGGAGAGATACGTAACGTCGTGTTTACGGAAGAAGAGGAAACCTCAAGGTACTTTTTAAGCCTTAAAACCGGTTTTTTCTCCTTATTCCAGCGACGCTTCCCCGGGCGCCAGGCAGAGGCGGGTAGAAAAAACGACGGGTGCAGGGATTTGTCCAAAAAAGAGGATTTTTTATTATTTAAGAGCCGCTGTTTCTCTAACGTCGCGGCAACGCGGGTAGGAAATCCTGCCGCGGGGCTGGAATTGGGCGGCGCCGATAGGAGGCCGCTAATTCCTGTATCCCCTCTGAAAGGCGCCGGTTTAATTCCGATTAATACCTTTCCAAAAAGCTCCGAGCGGCCCCTTGCAATCTGACGCAAGCGATTTTTCATAAACCCGTTAACGACCTCTCTGAGGGGCGGCGGAGCTCCGCTCGCGGGCGCGGGCGAATCCGCGGGATGCCGCTGGAACCGCCCGGCGGCGGGCGCGGGGGATTTGCTCCGGAGCTCGGCGGGATTCGGGCGAGGGAATCCCCGCGCCTCCCGCCTCCGCTGCTGGAGGAAGGAGAGGGGTTTCCCCTTGTTTGATACACCTGGGGTTTATTTTTTAATGGATATTTTACTATATTTTGCTCTATTTTAATCTATTTCAATCTGGTTTAATATTTTAATCTATTTTAAACCTGTTTTAAACCTATTTTAAACCTATTTTAAACCTTATTTTGAATCTATTTTAAACCTATTTTAAATCTATTTTAAATCTATTTTAAACCTTTTTTATATCTATTTTAAACCTATTTTAAACCTGTTTTAAACCTATTTTAAACCTATTTTAAACCTATTTTAAACATTTTAAATCTAGTTTAAATCTATTTTAAACCTTTTTTATATCTATTTTAAACCTATTTTAAACCTTTTTTATATCTATTTTAAACCTTTTTTATATCTATTTTAAACCTATTTTATATCTATTTTAAACCTATTTTAAACCTGTTTTAAATCTCTTTTAAATCTATTTTGAATCTCTTTTAAATCTATTTTGAATCTCTTTTAAATCTATTTTGAATCTCTTTTAAACCTATTTTGAATGTATTTTAAACCTGTTTTAAATCTATTTTAAGTCTGTATTTTATATCCATTTGTTATATCCATAAATTCCATTTCAATGTATATTTTCTACCCCTTTTTATTTTTACTGTATTTTAAAATACAGATTTCTATAATAAGGTGGCAGCGACGGGGGCGGAAATAAGGGAATTTCAAGGGAATCTCGCGATTTCCCGTGGCCGAGGGGTAACGATTATTTCCCGGGATAAATCCGAGTGGAAAACAAACCCGGCCAAATCCTGGAGGGTTTCTTTATCCTTCCGTACCCGAGCAAAACATTTAGATTTTTTTTTTTTTTTGCCTTTAGTTTAGGGTTTTAGGGGTTTAGTAAAGGGGTCCGACATCGCCGGTGGCTTGAGCAGCTCCTAGGCTGTAGCTGCCTGGTTTTATTCTCATTTAAGCTATTAAAAAAAGGCAATTTTATATTTTATTCCACTGCCTCAACCTCCTGCCCCCTCCTTAGACCGGCAAGTTGATGCACTTTTTTTTTTTTAAAAAAAGGGAGTTTTCAGCCCTGTAGCACGCAGCCACGCGGGATTAAGCACCGGCTCCTGGCTGGGCACAAGCAGGGTGGAGGAGAAGACCCCGCCTTGGTCTTAGGCCAGCCTAAAGCGGCTGGGTAAAGCCAGACCTTTCTACGCCGGAGGGGTTTAGGAGGACAAAGAATGACCTCGCTCGTGCAGCCGGACGTCTGCTGGGACGGGCTTAAATCCCAGCTGGCGCCCGTCGATACGTCCCCATCCCGCTTTGGATGGTGATGCAAGGGGACCCCCCCGTCACTCTTCACCCCGTAAAAAAATCATCACCCCAAAGACCTCCGAGACCCCGCTCCGTCCCAGCCAGCTCAAATCGGCGATAGAAATAAGCAGAGACGCAGGCTTAAAGCTGGGCTCGGCCCATCCGCAGGAACATCTGGCCGCCGCGGGTCTTGCACGGCCCGTGGGGCGGCCGCCGGTGTCGGCAGGGGGGGAGCAGGCAGCACCAGGCGGGACGCGGGGTTATGAATTATCCTTTAACGATGTCGTACTGTTGTCTTCTTGCAGCGGAGAAAGTGGATGTAATTGCTGGTTCCTCTAAAATGAAGGGGTTCTCCTCCTCAGAGTCTGAGAGCACCAGCGAGTCCAGCTCCTCCGACAGCGAAGATTCAGAAACAGGTTAGACGCAGCTTATTTAACGACTCAGTCCTAGACCTGGTTTCTGTATAAATAAATATGTTTTCATTCCTGGCTTGGTCTTTTAATTTTTTTTATTTTTTTTTTTTTAATTTATTTTATTTTATTTTATTTTTTGGTCTTTATAATGAAAAAAACCCAATATACGCAGCCGCCCGTCGCTCGGTTTTGGGCTCGACACAGACAACTTGGCAGTAGCGATGTTGTCTCTGGCAGTTCTTAAGCCCGGCACGATGATTTTTCATAAGCTTTTCCTTGCCAAACTTGGACGCGAGCGCGGGAGCCCAAAAACCAGCGTGCGCCAAGGTAGCTCTTTGTCCGGTTAATGACCTAGATTTGTATTTTTAGAAAAACGCTGTATTTTTCCCCTCAAAGGAGAGGTTTAAAACGTTGTCGCCAGCACCGCTCGCGCCACAGAGGATGGCGAAAGACGGAGGAAACGGGCTTTTAGGTGTAAAAGCCTTTTTATTTTACGGCATCGGGCAGATCTTGAGAAAAAAAGGATTTAAAATTAAATTTTAAATCGCTGGAGCGGCGTCTGCTCTGCGTAACTCTCTGCTTCTCCCTCGTAGCACCGTAGTTTGGGCTTAAATTAAGCTGTTCTCATGTTCTTCTTAATTTTTACGCTTTCCTTGCTAGTGTTCCCTCCTTGGTTTTAGGGAAGCAAAGCTTGTGCCGTCACTTAAAGCTGGTTTTTCCTCCTAGCTGCTAGCTCAGCTTGGACTCCGGAGGTTAAGCTGGGCTTATCCCAGCACTTAAGTCAACAGTAAGACTCAGGCATCTCCAGCAGGTTGGGAAACTGGGGAGATGCACGTGGCAGAAGATAATCTGGATGTATTTTTATAGCTGGAGTGGGTGCGTAGGGCAAACGGCACGGAAAAAAGGAGTAGAAAGCCAAAAAAAATTAAAATAAACCCCCCAAAATAAAGCAGGATTGATCGGAGTCGCCTTTGAGCCGGTGCTGGCAACGCTTCCCAGCGATCCTCCGCTTTTTAGGGATGTGTTTGTCTGGGATAAGTCCGGAGTCGGATAGCTGTGAACACGTTTACCTACTTTAATGTATTTTTAATAGAATCGGGTTTTTTTTTTTCTTAAAGGTTGAAAGGTTTTGAGGGAGCGTTTCAGGGTGACTCGGCGATCGGAAAATTACATTATTTGGTGCTAAATTCTGCCCTGGCTCGATGGGGGAAGGCAAAAGCTGCCGTATTTATGCTCTTAAACGAGTTTTTATCGAATTTCTCTTTATTTCTGCCAAGCTCACGATCGCATCGACCAAAATAAACCGGCGCGACCGGATTTATCCGACACACCTTATCGTGTAGCGTTACCCTTGGCCGACACCAGCTCATCCCAAATCCAGAGCCTTGATCCCGGCGTCCCATTTCTAAATGGAACCCATCCAAAAAAAAAAAAAAAAAAAAACAAAAAAACCAAAATCACCCGCTAAACCCATCCGCTACAAATCCCCAACGTCCCAAAATTGTGGTTTATTTAAAATTCTCTTCCCCCCCGCCCCCAAAAGCCGATGACAGATCCTCAACCGGATAGCAGGATCCTCGACCAGGTTGTATTTCGGGGGATGATTTATAGGGATGATCTCGGGGATCCCTCCGGAGCGCGGCGGCGGGGATGCGAGGTGGGAATTTTCGGGACGCGCCGGTGCCGAACCCTTCGCGTTTCAACGTTAATTAAACGTTAATTAGCGTTTCAACGCTAATTAAAACCTAGAAAGGCGCCGCAATCTCCGTGCCGCTCACTCCGGCAAAACCAGCCTCTGATGGCACGGAAAACGCTTTTTTTTTGAGTCTTTCTCCCCAAACGGCGGCTGGGTGGATGCGGAGGAGCGCGGGTTGCTCTTGCGTTTGAGTTTTTAAATGATTTTGTCCTCTTTTTGGCTGCTTTTCCCCAAATCCGACATCTTGCCGGTGTTTGCCATCCCGGCTGTGAGTATTTGGGATTCATTTGGCCAACGTAGACCGACGTTATCCGGGTTGGGCTCCCGCGCCGGTGCTTGGAAAAGGCTTAACCAACGCGGCTCCGGCACGGATACCCTCGGTCTACGCCGGAGATCTCCCCATCGGCGGATGAATCTGGCCCGTAAGGCTTTGGGTAGGAGGTTAATTAAGAGAATTAATCTCTTTTATTCAATTAATTTCCAATGCTGAGGGGTTTTGGCTCTCCTAAACCATTTTTTTCCCTCCCTTTCTGATAAAATAGACGGTGAAAACCCTTGCCCGCAGGGATTTGCCCAATATCCTTTTAAAAGAGCTTTTAGGGGGCTTTAAGACATTTAAGACCTTTTAAAAGACCTTTTAGGAGGCTTTAAGATATTTAAGACCTTTTAAAAGAGCTTTTAGGGGGCTTTAAGATATTTAAGACCTTTTAAAAGACCTTTTAGGAGGCTTTAAGACATTTAAGACCTTTTAAAAGACCTTTTAGGGGGCTTTAAGACATTTAAGACCTTTTAAAAGACCTTTAAGGGTGTTTTAAGACATTTAAGACCTTTTAAAAGGCCTTTTAGGAAGCTTTAAGACATTTATGACCTTTTAAAAGACCTTTTAGGAGGCTTTAAGACATTTAAGACCTTTTAAAAGACCTTTTAGGATGGTTTAAGACTTTTAAGGTGTTTCAAGACCTTTTGAAAGACCTTTGAAGATGCTTTAAGGCTGTTTAAGACCTTTTAAGACTTTTTAAAAGACCTTTTGAGACTTTTTAAGACATATTTTTGACGCGGTGCGTTTACGATGATGTTAATTTAACGACCCTGAGCAGGACGGGGCGGTTAGTTTTGCTGTTGTATATTCATATATTTATTTTTTCCGGGAGGATAATCGTGGCAATGCCTGCGCTGGCTTAAGCGGAGAATTAGATTTCAAATTTGCTGGTAAGCTTCAAAATGTGCCCTGCAATTTTTAATACCATCTGGCATCTTTAACGATCTAATTTTCTATTCATGGGGCTTTTATTTGCCCACCCAGCCGCTGTACGGTGGAATTACTTTGCGCAATAGATATTTGTGATTTTATAATCGGCGGGAAACGTCAATAACGTGGATTTTTTTTTTTTTTTACCTTGATTTTTGCGTTTGCTTGGGTTTATTGTAAAAAAAACCCGAGGCGGTTAATGCCGACGCGTATAAGCAAACGCAGACGCGATGAAATTATAAACTAGAATTAATTGCAATTAATTGCAACTCCATTTTATTCTCTTTAAAGCGTGGTTTTGCTGCTCAGCGGTGGCTCCCATGAGCTGCCTCTCGCCTTTTCGCAATCCAGAGCTTTTAAAATCGGAATTATTTTTATTTTACCCACTTGAATCCATGCGATGTCTCCGTCCCTCCGTGTAGCTGGCGATTAAACGTGTTATTTTATTAAATCGGGAGCGTTTGGCCAAAAATCTGCCGAAACTCTGAATACGGGAGGCTTCAAAGGGAGGAAAAAAAAATAGTAATACTGGTTTTGTAGCGTAGGAGATGAGACTGAGCCTTTGCCTTGAGCTCTGAGAAACCAGAGGTGCTGATCGAGAGGGTTATTCCGGTTTAACTTGTTGTAATTAGCAATTAGTGGATGCAAATGACCTCAAGCTCCATCCTGGAAGCATCGAGGCAGAATTTTTCGCTTGCAAACAGCCGGGATCGAGCTCTCCGAGCCGCTCGGATGCTTCTCCCGGCTTCGAGCATCGGCGCTTGGGCTGGTTGGTGCTCAGGCAACTTCAAACCTGGCCTATTTTTGGTAGGCACCAAATTTTGGGTTACCTAACGGCAAACCAGACGGGCGCTGCCTGGTCATCCTCACCGCTCGGCTGAGCGGGGTTATTTTATCCGCCAGATATTTTGGGAGATGCTTCCCAGGACCCCCGAAAGATCGGCTGGGGGGGAGAAATCACGCAGCTGCGATAATTAATAGTAGCGATGAAAACTTTAGCAATTAAATCCGAGCCTCAGTTAGTTTGCGGTCGCTAATTTTGCTTTTCTTCTGAAATTTCCTGAAAGAAAATTGCATTTATCTGCGCGTTTTATGCCGTTGCGTAAACGAAAAAGCTTTGCAGCTTGCTCAAGGCTTCAGCGGCGCTGTTAGGTTTTATGAAGGATTAAAAGCCGGGGTTAGAGCTGGCTCAGCAACGCTGGAAAACCCGTTTCTGGGGTTGCGGAGCTGCTTTCAGCAAATCTTTTAAGTGCTTCTGCTAACGAGTTACCGGTTCTGTCTTTAGGAGGAGAGGCGTTAACGTAAGGCTGGGTTAATAGTCGGCTAGGACTTGGTGGCGTCTCAAGAGTTGACGATCCGTCGGGTTTAATTCCTGGGTGCCTGGGTTTAATTTGGTGATACCTGAGTTTAAATCGCAGGTACTTGTTATTAATTTAAAAGTACCTGGGTTTAATTCAGAGCTACCTGGGTTTATTGCAGAGCTACCTGGGTTTATTGCAGAGCTACCTGCGTTTAAATCGCAGGTACCTGGGTTTAAGGCAGAAGTACGCGGGCTTAATTTAGAGCTACCTGGGTTTAAATCGCAGGTACCCGCGTTTAATTTGGAGGTACCTGGGTTTTATTCGCAGGTACCTGAGTTTAATTCAAAAGTACCTAGAATTTGCAGTCACCTGGGTTTAATTCAAAGGTACTGGTGTTTAATTTGCGGATACCCAGGTTTAGTTCAAAGGTACCCGGGTTTAATTCAAAGTTATCCAGGCTTAATCCGTGGGTACCCGGGTTTAATCCGCAGGTACCTGGATTTAATTCAAAGTTACCTGGGTTTAATTCGCAGGCACCCAGGTTTAAATCACAAGTACCTGGGTTTAATTCAGAGGCACACAGGTTTAATTCAGAGTTACCTGGGTTTAATTTGCAGCCACCTGGTTTTAAATTAACGTTTTAAATCACAGGTACCCGGGTTTAACCCACAGGTACCTGTAGCTGCCACTGCGGCGTGGGCACTGGTGAAGCTCAGTCCCAGCCACCGAGATAGACCCCATGTCCTCCACACGCTGGCTTATTTTAGTGAGTTTTAATCCTAGATCCATTTTTCTTTGAGTTCGAAAGAGAGGTGGATTGATTTAACCCAAGCATTCATTTTTTCAAGCCTTTGGCTTGAAAATTGGCTCCTTTTTGCCACGTTCCTAGGCTCGGTTTCTCTGCCACGGTGTACGATAGGAAGGACTTGGAGTCCCTCGGTGACCTACCACGAGTCTTCCGCCAGCTCATCGCCACCTTTTTGGCTTGGCAGGAGAGGACGGAGATCTGTTAGGCTTGGTTTAGCCGTATTCGCCCATGGCAAGGTGCCACGGCGCGGGTCCGGCAGGTCCAGGCAGGAACCGTGGCCGTGCCGGTTAATCTTGACTTAGGAGAAACTCAGATCATCATCGGCTGATAGCCGGCGTGCAGGCAGGGAGTCGGGCAACAGGCAGCGAGGCATCGCGTGGCTTTACACCGCCGCAGGCAGCACCTCTGTGCCGATAACGGTGCCAAGAAAACCCCAGATCCCTTTAGTTTTACCCTAGAAACTCTTCCCGATCGTCTTGCTCAAGGACGGGTCTCACCGATAAGACCCCCACGTGCCGTACGGCATCTCGTGGTTACGCCGCGGGGTTCCGGTTTGCCGGCGGCACCGCGTCTTTGCCGCGGTGGAGTGGTTGTGCGGGCTTCAGGTTGAGCATCCCCTCCTTGGGTGCAGCATCCAACACCCCGTCAAGCGGCTTTTGGGTCAAATTAAGCAAATTTTGGTGTATTTAATGGGATTTGGAGAATAACAGCCGACCCGGTCGTTCCCCTGGTAGCGCCGCAGTTGCCGGCGTGCCCAATTTTGGGAGGATTCACAGGGTCCGTAGGGTGGACGAAGCCACCGCTCTGCTCTCTTAAGAGCAGAATTAGTTAAAATGAATATTTTCCGCTAAGAAAAACCCATCCACCGCGAAATCCAGGAGGCCCCGTCACGGCTCTGCAATAGAGACCCCCTTTTGTATAAAAAAAAATCTGTTTATAACCAATATTACATCAAAAAGTTGCTTTTTCAGTGTTTTTTTTTTTTAAACTCGAGTCGCTTTTAGCATTTATAGTATTTTCCCCAAATAAGTTTGTTACTTTCCCGGGAGACGCAGGGGGAATTAGGTGGGATCGTGATTTTATTGGAATGTATAACTGCATGTTTTTAGCAAACTTGTAATTTTAGATCTATTTTTTTCCTAAATGCACCAAACTTGGAAAAAGGGGATGAATTTAACTACGAACAAACTGTTTCCATAACCACTTTTATTTAGATATTTTTTTTTTCCACTTAACCTTGATTTGCTACAAATACTTTATATAAATCTGTTTATTTTTATATTCTCTCTGCATGCTTCGGGTTTTCACAGCCATGTAACCACCAGCTTCTCCCCCCCCCCCCCCAAAAAAAAAAGATAAAAATTGTATAGCCTTGATATTTTTATTTTTAAATAATAAAATCAATAAAGTGGCTTGCTACGGAAAATGCACTTTTTTGTATAATGGAATTTTAACCAATAATGTGGAAATGATGATGATAGTGAACTGTATGTCAGTGCTTTGCTATTTGGGGTGAATTTGGGTGGGAGTAAAAGATGAGAATTTAGGGAAAAATAAAATATATACACGTGGCTGCCGGACGCCGGCAGGAGCGGAACCTCATGCACCAATTTAACCTTTCTGCTCTAAAAACATCTTGAAATGACATCATGGAAATTACCTTTTACTTTAATCTCGGTGATTTTTAGCCCCGCGGATGAGATTTAACCGGCCAGTGTGAAACGGCGTCGGGGTCGGAGATGGGACGGGGCTTCTTGTCGGTGCTCTTGCTCCCCGGGGAGACGCCAGTAGAGATGTTGAATCACACAACGCCAACTGTAACCCAACAACCATCTTCGACGGTGAAGAAGCTTCATCCTTCGGTGGGGTTGGCATCTCCAAAGTCACCAGTGCCACCGGGTGGCTTTGCTGGGACCATCGTGGCTTTGCTGCTCATGGTCTCCGTTGGCTTTGTCTTCTCGGTGAAGACATCTCTGGCCAGCGTGAAATGCCGTTGGGGTCGGAGATGGGATGGGGCTTCTTCTTGGTGCTCTTGCTCCCTGGGGAGATGCCGAACCACATGATACCGACTGTAACCCAACAACCGTCTTCAACGGTGAAGAAGGTTCATCCTTCGATGGGGTTAGCCAGGCTCGTTGCATCTCTGAAATCACCAGTGCCACCAGGTGATCCCCCTGGGACCATCGTGGCTTTGCCACTCATGGTCTCCGTTGGCTTCGTCTTCTTAGTGAAGGGTCTCCCAAAGCATCCGTTCACCGGCAGATGCTTTCAGCCACGGTCACGGTTGATCGGGTGGTTCAAGTGGTAGGGTTCACCCATCCTGCTCCAAGGTCTTGCCTCGGTTCGTTGTGGCGATACTCAGCTTGTACCTACGCCGAAAGAGCTCCCCTGGGAGAACTGCTGGGTCTTGGCACGTCAGAGGATGGATGGAGAAGAGCGTGACCATCTTCCCCGAAGAAGAAATGGGTTTTGGAGCAGCCGATGCTCACAGTTGAGCTGTAGCAGCTCCTCTTCCCACCCAAAATCAGGAGCAGGGATGTGCTCGGTGAAGACGCCGCCGTATCACTTGGCTTTTTTCAAGAACCCATGCTTAATCCCTCCTGATCCTGGCTTAGTCCCCGGCTTTTCTCCTCTCTTCCCACCCGACACTTGCGCTCTGCGGGTTTCTCCCAATTTGGGGTTTTCTTTCTGTGCTTTTATCCTGATTAAATAGGATGAGACAGAAATTGGGGGGCTCCACGCAGCCACCTCCACTCCCCAGTAGCTGCACCCAGATGTGTCTTATCCATAGGGAGCGTTTGCCGGAGAAACTTGTCTCCGCTTCTTGTCCCTGCTTCTTCTCTGGCACCGGTGGGATGAGCGGTGAAGCCCTGCAAAGCGCTTTCCCTCTTGGTGGGAGAAGATGTCAGGTCTTGGTCTTTCTGGAAGGTGCGTTCATGCCCAGCATCCATCCGGAGCCGTGGATGCCCATTTCGATCTCTGGGCACCCGTCTGGAGCCACGGGCCACCCATCCACATCTGTGGATGCCCATCTAGAGCTGTGGATGCCCATCTTGAGCCATGGATGCCCGTTTGGATCCATAGATGCCCACCTGGAGCTGTGGACGCCCATCTGAAGCTGTGGACACCAATCAGGATCCATGGACATCCATCTAGAGCTGTGGATGCCCATCCGGAGCTGCAGATGCCGATCTGGGTCCATGGACACCCATCTGGATCCGTGGGTGCCCATCTGGAGCCGTGGGTGCCGAGCGGGATCCACGGACACCCATCCAGAGCCATGGCCACCCATCAGGAGCCATGGATGCCCATCTGGATCAGTGGGCACCCATCTTGAGCTGTGGATGCCCACCCAGAGCTGCAAACGCCCGTCTGGAGCCGTGGATGCCCATCGGGATCCGCAGATGCCCATCCCGACCCACGGACACCCGTCCAGAGCCGTAGATGCCCACTGGGAGCCATGGACGTCCATCCAGATCCATGCCCACCCAAGCCCGGCATCACGATGCTCCGAGGAATCCCACCTCTCCTCTCCCCAACACCCCGGCTCCCCGGCGGCATTTTAACCCCCACCACGCGCTTCACCGCGTCCCTGGATGCCGGCATCCCCTGCGACCTTCCTCTTCCCCTCTCCCGCTCTTCCGTTATCCGTGGATCTGCCGGATCCCGGCTGTAACGTCAGGAATCGTCAACCATGGTCTCAAAAAGCCTTTTCCGCCTCAAAACCAAATACTTCTTAAATTTAAAACCAGACATTTGCGGGCGGATTAATAGGAGCTGAGTGTCTCCACAGCACCCAGCGCTGAGATTGTTCCCTTCTCCCCTTCCCAACCATTTTATGGTTGGGGTTTTTTTCCCCCAAAAACCTGCTTTTTTATCTACTTCAGCCTTAAAATCTGCAAAACGGCACCGCCGGACCGGTACAGCCCATCGCCAGGCATCTGGGCACACTCCGGTGCCGATACTGGTCACCGGTGCTGCCTTATAATTAAAAAAAACAGAGATGAAGGAGTAAACTTAAGAAATTAATTTAATTTCTGGAGGGATTTAAGGGAAAATCCCGTTTGTGAGATGCTCGCCCGGCAGCGGGAGCTTTTCTCCCACCATCCCCCCCCCCCCGCCCAAATCATCACCGTGTGGGTTTTATCCCACGTCGCGTTTCGTCGGGCACATCCAAACACCGCGCCAAATAAAGGCAAAAATCCCGCCGCCGAGGGATTTTTGGGGCTGGATAAGCGATCTTGGATGATGTATTTTTGTTAATTTGCTGTTTCTTGGCATGGTTTATGGAGGAAATCCTGGGAAATCGTCGCCCTGGACCCAAACTCCAGCCAGTTGTTTGCGATGACGATGCTTTAAAAATATCTCCGGAGGGGAGGAGGCGTGAGAGATCATCCCGCGGGAAGCCAGCAAACCCAAACCCGCCACGGATTTAGGAGGAAAGGGGGATGGAAAATTGCTGTTTGCGTAGCCGGGATATTTGATATCTTATTTTTTTTATTCCTCCTGCCAAGTCTCTCGCTCCTTATCTCTCCCTTCGGAGCAAGGCGGCATTCCTGGAATAGCTGAGTCTGGTTGAGCAATGGTTTTCTTGGCCATTGGGTCCCTCTCCACCGTGAAGACGCCGGTGGAAGGAGACCGGGGTTCTTCGCCTTCATTTTCTTCTCCTTTTTGCTATGATTTTCTCCTCCTTTTTGCAACAGCATGGCGGTGAAAACCCCGAGTCTCCGGGCAAGAGGTCCCTGGGGAAATCCAGCTTGATCGATGCCTAAAACCTTCTCCTTTGCCGTTGTTGGTACCGAATCGGTGCCGTTGGGTTTTTACGCGGGCGATGGGGTAGAGTGGCACCTCTGGGGTACTAACGTTTGCTCTGTTCCCCTTTTTTTTTTTGGCAGAAATGGCACCGAAATTGAAGAAAAAAGGGCATTCGGGGCGAGAGCAAAAAAAGGTAGGAGACGGAGCGTCCTTCGCATCTCGCTTGAGTTGGGATTGAATCCCCGGGGAGGTTTGGGAGCGCCAGGAATGCCGGCAGGACCGTTGCCGGCAAGCTTGGCTGGGTTGATACCAGCCCCTTGCTTGGCCAAAGAGGCTTTTGGTTTGCTTGGAAGCTGTGCCGAGCCAGCCCCAGTTTGAGGGCTATGGTTGAAAGGACACCGGGAAGCCATTTCGGTAACTGGGAAGGTGTTTTGGTGACCATGAGGGCATTTCGGTGACCAGGAGGGCATTTTTGGGACCGGGAAGGTGTTTTGGTAACTGGGAGGGCGTTTCAGTGACCAGGAGGGCGTTTTGGTGACCAGGAAGGCATTTCAGCGACCAGAAATGTGTTTTGGCGACCAGGAGGGCATTTCAGTGAACAGGAGGGCGTTTTGGTGACCGAGAAGGTGTTTTGGTAACTCACCGGTGGTTTTTTTTCCTCCCTCAGCATCACCATCACCACCATCAACCGGTGCAGCAGCAACCGCCGCCACCGCAGCCTCCTCCGCCGCCGCAACCGCAGCAGCCCCCTCCGCCCCCTCCGCTGCCGCAGCCCTTACCGCCGCAGCCATTACCGCCCCAGCAGCCCCCACCGCCACCCCCGCCGCCGCCTGTCCCTCAACAAGCTCCTCCGCCGATGAAGTCTTCTCCTCCGCCTTTCGTCCCCGCGCAAGTCCCCGTCCTGGAGCACCCGCTGCCGGGGAATATGTTCGACACCATGACGCATTTCACCCAACCCATCATGCATCTTCCTCAACCGGAGATGCCGCCCCATCTCCCCCAGCCACCCGAGCACAGCACTCCTCCCCACCTCAACCAGCATGCCGTGGTGTCTCCTCCAGGTGAGCCTGGCTTCGTGGGACAAGCCCAACGCGTGGTTCTTCCTCAAGCTGGGAGGAGGAGGATGGCGTTGGGTGGGTTTTTCTTCCTCCTGGAAGACGACCGGGATGGAGGAGCGGTGGGTGGGCAAGGGGAGGTTCTCCGCTCCTGATGTCCGCGGTGCCACCATGTCCTTCCCTTTCTCCCCAGCTTTGCACAACGCTCTGCCTCAGCAGCCCTCGAGACCCAGTAACCGAGCCGCGGCGCTACCCCCGAAGCCTTCGCGTCCACCGGCCGTCTCGCCGGCCATCAGCCAGCAACCCATGCTTCCTCAACCACCTCTGCCCCAACCTCCCCAGGTCCTGCTGGAGGACGAAGAACCTCCTCCGCCGCACCACAACCTGCCTCTGAGCACCAGCCAGATGCAGCTCTACCTTCAGCAGCTGCAAAAAGTGCAGCCGCAGACTCCTCTTCTCCCTTCAGTGAAGGTCCAGTCGCAACCGCAGCCGCCCCTGCAGCCGCCGGCTCACCCCGCGGTGCAGCAGCTGCAGCACCAGCCGCCGCCGCGGCCCATGCACATGCAACCCATGCCCTTCCCATCCCACATCCCCCAACCCCAACCGCCGCCGCAGCAACATCCGCCCCCGCAACCGCCCCCGCCGCCCCCGCCGCCGCAGCCGGCCAAACCGCAGCAGGTCATCCAGCATCACCCGTCGCCGCGGCACCATAAGCCTGATCCCTACTCGACCGGTGAGCGGGAGTCGGGGATGGCAGTTGAGTCTACGGCTTGAGCCAAGTTGCATTGCGTGATGAGGAGGGGGTACGGGGCGGTGGGGCCATTTCCACGCGTCCTTCGAGGTCCGCCAGCACCCGTCTGTAGACGATGGTGGGTGTGGAGGAAGCCCTGGTTAGCCGGAGCCTGACGTAACCGCCCGGCGAGGCCTCTTTCCATCTCAGATCTCGAGGAGCTCAAGTTTTTGAGGATCTGAAGTGTTTGAGGACCTTAAGGATCTCATTTTTGAGGATCTCGACCTTCTCAGATCTTTGAGGAACTCGAGGATCTCAAGCTTTTGAGGATCTTGAGGATCTCAAATTTTTGAGGAATGAGGATCTCAAATTTTTGAGGATCTGGAGGATCTCATTTTTTAGTATCTTGAGGATCTCAAGTATTTGTGGATCTCGAGATTCTCAAATCTTTGAGGAACTCAAAGACTTAAGTTCTTGAGGAATTCAAGGACCTCATTTTTGATCAACGAGGATCTCGTTTTTTTGAGGAACTGGGGGATCTCAAGTCTTTGAGGAACTCGAGGATCTCAAGTTTTTGAGGAACTCAAGGACCTCATTTTTGAGGATTTCAAGGCTCTCAAATCTTTGAGCATCTTGATGGTCACAAGTTTTTGAGGAACTCGAGGATCTCAAGTTTTTGAGGAACTCAAGGACCTCATTTTTGAGGATTCTGAGGATCACAAGTTTTTGAGGAACTCGATCTCAAGTTTTTGAGGAACTCAGGATTTTTGAGGATTTCAAAGCTCTCAAATCTTTGAGAATCTTGAGAATCTCAAGTTTTTGAGAATCTCAAGGTTCTCAAATCTTTGAAGACCTCACGGTGCTCAAGTTTTTGAGTCTCGGTGCAGCTCTGATGTCGGAGAGCGCCGGCCTTGTGTTCATCGCCGTCCCAGCTGGGTGCCAGCATTGGGTGGTCTCTCTTGAGGAGGCAGGGGTTCTGCTCCCCGCTCTTAGAGGAGGTCAGGGCTGTGGATGCCCCACGGGGGTTTCCCAGCATTTTTCAGAGCATGGCCTCCGATAACGCAGCTGCCTGGCTGCCAGGCGAAGGAGAAGGGATGATCTGGGGGCAAACCCGGTGCGGTGACGTCCAGCCGTCCCAGAAATTGGAGAAAGGAACTGGGATAACGTGGCCATGGGGCTCAGCCTTCAAGGTTGGCTTGAGAGATCCCAGATCTCCATGACAGCCACGGGCTCGGTGGTGCCACCACCGACATTCCCAATGGAGAACATCTCCAGCTGGGGTAACTCCAGCAACGTTGTGCTTTCAAGACTGGGCACCCATAAAACCTCTGCGGTTCGGGGAGGTCTCGCTCCTGCTTTTGCTCGGCCGTGTGGTTCCTTGGGTTGTGGCCCGTTGGATCTTTGTTCCTGAAGTCATTCCCGTGGGTGTAGGTAGAACAGAATCCACGGGTTTGAAGGGGTGGAGCCAGGTGAGGGCCCGCAGCACTTGGAGCTGCTTCTCCTGCCCGCAGAGCAGCTTGGATGTGACGCCCGAGACGGCAAGCTTGGACGTGACGCCTGAGGTGGAGCCTTCAGGCTCCTGAAAACCTCCCGTTGCTCGTGGAGCCAACGTGTCCTGCCTCCACGGCTCTGGGCAGGGAGAGGTGCAGGCAGGGAGAAGTGCGGGCAGGGCAGTGTCGGTGCTCAGGTGTCCTGGGGGAGAGGTTTTACAGCCAGGAATATTGATGGAGCACCAGGAGAACAAGCAGAAGGGATCGAATTGTGGGGGGACACCACAAATGGGCATCACCAAGGCAGGACAAGCCACTGCGCAGCCTTGGAGCATCTTCTGCTCCCTGGCATTCGCTCACGGCAGCGCCGAATTTTGGAGGTGCCGGCTGGGAGGAGGTGGCTGGGGTCCGTTGGGGACATCCCAGGGCCACCACACTTCAGCCGGGAAGAGGGATTGTCCTACGGGGTGATGGCGTGCGCCGACCGGCTTTTTCGGGTGATGTTTGGCGTACCGGTGGTGACGACGGTTAACTGATTGATGCCAAACTGTTCCCAGGTCACTTGAGGGAAGCCCCTTCCCCTCTCATGATGCATTCCCCACAGATGCCGCAGTTCCAGGGTTTGGTCCACCAGTCGCCACCTCAACAAACTATCCAGCCAAAAAAACAGGTAAAAAGGATAGCAGAGCACCCAACCGCGGGGGTCCCGACCAACGGGGACCATCATCTTCCCACCACCGGCTTGGGAACAAGCGCCGAAAGCCAAGGGGCCAGCGGTTTGCATCGGGAAACTGGGGACGTGGGGATGAGGGAAGGGCATCACCGAACGTTTCTTCACCCTTTTTTTTCCGTGGCAGGAGATGAGAGCCGCCTCCGTCGTCCAATCTCAACCCATGGTGGTGAAGGAGGAGAAGATGCATTCGCCCGTCATCCGTAACGAGACCTTCAGTCCCCCGTTGCGGCAAGATCCGCCAAAACACCCGGAGAGCATCAAACCGCCTGCGCACATTCCGCAACGTGAGTCCGGGGACACGCTGGTTCAGATGTCCCCCTGCCATTTTGGTGGCTGAGACCCCATCACCCCCTATTTTGGTGGCTGAGACCCCATCACCCCCCATTTTGGTGGCTGAGACCCCATCACCCCCTATTTTGGTGGTGGAGACCCCATCACCCCTCATTTTGGTAGCTGAGACTCCATCAACCCCCCAGTTTCAATGGTGGAGACCCCATCACCCCTTATTTTGGTGGCTGAGACCCCATCACCCCTTATTTTGGTGGCTGAGACCCCATCACACCCCCCATTTCGGCAGTGGAGACCCCCATCACCCCTGGGTGGTTCCCCCTCACCGTGGGGCTCCTGGGGTCCGCTGACGGGAGCTGCTGGTTTTTAGGGACGGAAATGAAACCCATGGAGGGGGGACGACCCGTCATCAGACCCCCGGAGCAAAACCCCCCGCCGCCGGGCGTGCAGGAGAAAGATCGGCAGAAACAGGAGCCGAAAACACCCGTCGCCCCCAAAAAGGTAACGTCTCCTGGCCAAAACTGTGGAAAATCCTCCCAAAATTCAGAATTAAACCTCCCAAAATGAAGCAGGACTTTGTTGGTCGCCTGAATCTTTGGTGTACGGCCAAGATTTGGTGGTTTCCACCTCCAGATTTCCCATTTGGAGGTGGAAAGCGCCTGATGGAGGTTGGAGAGGTGGAGATGGGACCCCCACCAAGCTGAGGGACAGGTTGCCATCCAGAGGGACCTGGAGAAGCTCCAGAAATGAGCTCATGAGAACCTCATGAGGTTCTACAAGGCCAAGCGCGAGGTCCTGCACCTTGGGTCGGTGTCAATATAAGTTGGGGATGGAGAGCAGCCCCACGGAGAAGGACTTGAGGGTGTTGGTGGATGGAAAGCTGGACGTGAGCCGGCAACGCGCGCTCGCAGCCCAGAAAGCCAACCGTGTCCCGGGCTGCATCAGAAGAAGCGTGGCCAGCAGGTCGAGGGAGGTGATGTTCCCCTTCTGCTCTCCTGAGACCCCACCTGGAGTTCTGCATCCAGCTCTGGGGGTCCTCAGGACGAGGACACGGACCTGTGAGGCCACCAAAACGATCGAAGAGCTGGAGCACCTCTCCTGTGAGGACAAGCTGAGAGAGTTGGGGTTCTTCAGCCTGGAGAAGGTTCCAGGGAGACCTTCTTGTGGCCTTTCCATATATAAAAGGGGCTTATAAGAAAGAGGGAGAGACTTTTGACCAAGACCTGTAGGACTTTTGACCGAGACCTGTAGGACAAGGGGCAATGGTTTTAAACTGGGTTTAGATTGGACCTAGGGAAGGTGGGGAGGGTGGTGAGACACTGGCCCAGGTTGCCCAGAGAGGTGGTCGATGCCCCATTCAAGGTCAGATCCAAGATTCATATCCCTGGACGCATTCAAGGTCAGGTTGGACGGGGTTCTGAGCGACCTGAGCTCGGTCAAGATGGCCCTGCTCATGGCAGGGGGTTGGAGTAGATGACCTTGAAAGGTCCCTTCCACCCCAGACCATCCTGCGAGTCGGTGGTTCTAAGCATGCGTGGAAAACGTGAGGAGCTGGTCCCGCTCCTGGCATTCCCGGGAAGGCGTCAGAGCCACCCGCTTGGGTTTTGGGGGAGGAGATGTGGGTCCTCCTGCCCGATGTGGGTCCACCACCTCCTCCGGCACCCTCTGGCCCCGGGGAACCGCAAGGGGTTTCCATGGGTGACGCGGTGATGGGCAACGGCTTTTCGGCCGCAGCGGGATGGGCGTTCGGCGGATCAGCTTCCCGTCCCTGGTGCGGCTCTTCCTAACCCACCCGTCCTTCTCTCCGTAGGACCTGAAAATCAAGAACATGGGTTCCTGGGCGAGCTTGGTCCAGAAACATCCCACCACTCCGTCCTCCACGGCAAAGTCCTCCAGCGACAGCTTCGAGCAGTTCAAGAGGGCGGCGCGGGAGAAGGAGGAGCGGGAGAAGGCGCTGAAGGCTCAGGCGGAGCAGGTGGAAAGGGAGAAGGAGCGGCTGAGGCGGGAGCAGGAGAGGATGAGGTGAGACCACCACCACCACCACCCTCACCACCACAACCACCACCACCATCACCACCACCACAATCACCACCACCATCACCACCACTCTCACCACCACAACCACCACCACCATCACCACCACCATCACCACAATCACCACCACCATCACCACAATCACCACCACCCTCACCACCACAACCACCACCACCATCACCACAATCACCACCATCACCACAATCACCACCGCCATCACCACAATCACCACCACCATCACCACCACTCTCACCACCACAACCACCATCACCACCACCATCACCACAATCACCACCACAATCACCACAATCACCACCACCCTCACCACCACAACCACCATCACCATCACCACCATCACCACAATCACCACCATCACCACAATCACCACCATCACCACAATCACCACCACCACAATCACCACAATCACCACAATCACCACCACCCTCACCACCACAACCACCACCACCATCACCACAATCACCACCATCACCACAATCACCACCACCATCACCACCATCACCACCACCCTCACCACCACAACCACCACCACCATCACCACAATGACCACCATCACCACCACAATCACCACCATCACCACAATCACCACCACCACCACAAATCACCACTGTCACCATCACCCCCACCCCAGTGAAGCCGTTTTGGGGTGTCCTCACCTTGGCCAGGGGCGTGGGGAGATGTGTGCCTGGTGAAGCCAGCTGCCGCGCTCTCGTGGCGCGGTCTGCGCTGGTCCGCGGCATGATCTGATCTCGCGGCACGAATCCGATCCGTGGCACGGTCCGCTCTCTTGGCGTGAATCCGATCCGATCCATGGCATGATCCGATCTTGCGGCACGATCCACGCCAATCTGATCCGTGGCGTGGTCCGATCTCATCGCGTGAAGCTGACGTGATCCGTGGCACGATCCCATCTTACGGCACAGATCTGATCCGGTCTGTGGCATGATCCGATCTCCTGGCACGAATCCAATCTCGTGGCCTAGAACTGATCCGATCTCGTGGCACAAATCTGATCCAACCCATGGCACGATCCAATCTCATGGCACAAATCCGGTCGAGTCTGTGGCACGATCCAATCTCATGGCGCAAAGCTGATCCGATCTTGTGGCATGAATCCAGTCGCGTGGAACGAATCCGATCTCGTGGCACGAATCTGATCCGATCTCGTGGCATGACCTGCACTGATCTGATCCGTGGCACGATCCGATCTCTTGGCACAAACCCAATCCCATCTCCTGGCACAATCTGAGCTCGTGGCACAAACCCACACCGGCGGCTCTCATCCCCCGCCACGCCGTGCCGCGGTGCACCAAAACCCGCCCGGGTGCTCGGAGATGCCCATCCCCCGGCTGTTACGGTGTTCGCCCCACGTCGGTGCCACCGCAGCGGGGGACAAACCTGCCCTCGCCGGGGGGACATCGTACGAGGTGCCTAGCGCCTGATGGCATCTCCCGGCGTTTTTTGGCAGGAGCCGGGAGGACGAGGACGCCATGGAGCAGGCGCGCCGGGTGCACGAGGAGGTGCGGCGGCGCCAGGAGCAGCAGCAGCAGCAGCAGCAGCAGCAACAGCAGCAGCAGCAGCAGCAGCAGCAGCAAGTGTCGGCGGCGGCACCCCAAGCCCAGAGCTCGCAGCCCCAATCCTCCCAATCCATGTTGGATCAGCGGGAGATGGCCAGGAAGCGGGAGCAGGAACGGAGGCGCCGGGAAGCGGTGAGTGGGGAACCGGGGCGGCTCCTGCCCCGAAATCACCAGGGATGCTGAAAAAAAAAAAAACCTCCTGGGGATGCTAAAAAAAAACAAACTCCTGCGGAAGCCAAAAAATCTCCTGGGAAGCCAAAAAAATCCCCGGGGAAGCCAAAAAAAAAAAAAAAAATCCCCAGGGATTCTAAACAAATCCCTGAGGAAGCAAAAAATTCCTTGGGGATGCCCAGAAATCCCGGAGGATGTAGCAAAATCCTTGGGGATGTTGAAAAATCCCCGGGGATGCTGGAAAATCCCTGGAGATGCCGAAAAATGCTTGGGAATGCTGAAAAATCTCCAGGGATGCCAAAAAATCCCTGGGGATGCTGAAAAATCCGCAGGGACACTGAAAAATCCCCAGCGATGCCAAAAAATGCCTGGGGAAGCCAAAAAATCCTTGGGGATGCTGAAAAATGTCCAGGGATGCTAAAAAATCCCTGTGGATGCCAAAAAATCTCCTGAGATGCCAAAAAATCTCTGGGGAAGCCAAAAAATCCACTGGGACGCTGAAAAATGCCCTGGGAAGGCAAAAAATCCTCAAGGACACCCAGAAATCCCCAGGGAAGCCAGAAAATCCCTGGGGACGCCAAAAAATCCTCTGAGATACTGGAAAATCCCTGGGGATGCCAAAAAAAGTCCCCAGAAATGCTAAAAAATCCCCAAGGATCCCAAAAAATCCTTGAGGAGGCTGAAAAATCCCTGGTGAAACCCCAAAATCCCTGGAGACACCAAAAAAATGCTGGGGATCCCGAAAAAATATCTGGGAATGCTGAAAAATCCCCAGGAATGCAAAAAAAAATCCCGGGGATGCCAGAAAATCCCCAGAAATGCCAAAAAAATCCCCAGGGATCCCAAAAAATCCCCAGAGATGCCAAAAAAAATTCCCCAGGGATGCTGAAAAATCTCCAGGGAAGCCAAAAAATCTCTGAGGATGCCAAAAAAAAATCACGAGAATTCCGAAAAATCCCTGGAGATGCCATGATATCCCTGGGGATGCCAAAAAATATCCCAGAAATACCACAAAAAATCCTGGGAATGCCAGAATATCCCTGGGGATGCCAGAAAAAATCCTGGGGATGCCAAAAAATATCCCTGGGATGCCACAAAATACCCTGGGAGTGCCAAAAAATATCCCGGGAATGCCAAAATAAAGTATCCTGGGAATGTTGCAAAAAATCCCTGGACTACCAAAAAATCCCCTGGGATGCCAAAAACTCTCCCAGGATTGCCACAAAAAACCCTGGGAATGCCAAAAAAAATTCCCAGGAATGTCAGAATATCCCCAGGGATGCCAAAAATAATCTTGGGAATGTCAAAAAAATATCCTGGAAATGCTGCAAAAACACCCTGGGAATGCCAAAAAATATCCCGGGAATGCAGCAAACAATCCCAGGACTGCCAAAAAATCCCTGGGGATGCCAATAATATCCCCAGGATGCCACAAAAAATATCCCAGGAATGCTGAAAAATATCCCGGGAATGCCAGAAAATCCCCGGGAATGCTAAAATACCCCTGGGGATGCCAAAAAATACTGCGGGAGTGCCGAAAAAAATCCCGGGAATGCCAAAAAAATCTTGGGAATGCCAGAATATCCCCGGGGATGCCAAAAAGTATCCCGGGAATGCCGAAAAAAATCCCGGGAATGCCAAAAAAATCCCAGGGATTCCAAAAAGTATCTTAGAAATGATACAAAAAATCCTGGGAATGCCAAAATATCCCGGGAATGCCAAAAAAATCCTGGGAATGTGGAAAATCCCCCAGGAATGTTGCAAAAAATCCCTGGACTGGCAAAAAATCCCTGGAGATGCCAAAAACTCTCCCAGGGTTGCCACAAAACACCTGGGCACGCCAGAATATCCCCGGGGATGGCAAAAAGTATCCCGGGAATGCCAAAAATAATCCTGGAAATGTTGCAAAAAATCTCCGGACTGCCAAAATATTCCCGGAGATGCCAAAAAGGATCCCAGAGATGCCAAAAAATATTCTGGGAATGCCACAAAAAAATCTCGCGATGCCAAAAACTATCCCTGGGATGCAACAAAAAATCCTGGGGACACCAAAATATCCCCGGGCATGGCAGAAAAAATCCCGGGAATGCCAAAAAAAATCCCCAAGGATTAAAAAAAAATCCCAGAAATACCACAAAAAATCCTGGGAATGGTAAAATATCCTGGGGATGCCAAAATATCCAGGGAATGTGGGAAAGAATTGCTGGGAATCCCAAAAAAAATGCTGGGAATGTGGAAAATTGCCCGGGAATGTGGCTAAAAATCCCTGGACTGGCAAAAAATCCCCGGGGATGCCAAAAACTCTCCCAGAAATGCCACAAAAAATCCTGGGAATGGCCAAATATCCCGGGGGTGCCAAAATATCCTGGGAATGGCAAAAAAAATGCTGGGATTGTGGAAAATCGCCCGGGAATGTGGCAAAAAATCCCCGGACTGGCGAAAAATCCGCGAGGATGCCACAAAATATGCCAGAAATGCCTCAAAAACCCCCGGGAATGGCCAAATATCCCCGGGGATGGCAGAAAATATCCTGGGAATGCCAAAAAAAAAGCTGGGAATGTGGAAATTTGCCCGGGAATGTGGCTAAAAATCCCCAGGGATGCCAAAAAACATCCCAGAAATGCCACAAAAAATCCTGGGAATGGCAAAATATCCCCGGGGATGGCAGAAAATATCCCGGGGGTGCCAAAATATCCTGGGAATGCAAAAAAAAAGCTGGGATTGTGGAAAATCGCCCAGGAATGTGGCTAAAAATCCCTGGACTGGCAAAAAATCCGCGAGGATGCCACAAAATATCCCAGAAATGCCACAAAAACCCCCGGGAATGGCCAAATATCCCCGGGGATGGCAGAAAATATCCCGGGAATGCCAAAAAAAAAGCTGGGAATGTGGAAATTCTCCCGGGAATGTGGCTAAAAATCCCCGGGGATGCCAAAAAAGATCCCAGAAATGCCACAAAAAATCCTGGGAATGGCCAAATATCCCCGGGGATGCCAAAAAATATCCTGGAAATGCCAAAATATCCTGGGAATGCCGAAAAAAATGCTGGGATTGTAGAAAATCGCCCGGGAATGTGGCAAAAAATCCCCAGGGATGCCAAAAAAGATCCCAGAAATGCCACAAAAAATCCTGGGAATGGCCAAATATCCCCGGGGATGGCAGAAAATACCCCGGGGGTGCCAAAATATCCTGGGAATGCCGAAAAAAATGCTGGGATTGTGGAAAATCGCCCGGGAATGTGGCAAAAAATCCCCAGGGATGCCAAAAAAGATCCCAGAAATGCCACAAAAAATCCTGGGAATGGCCAAATATCCCCGGGGATGGCAGAAAATATCCCGGGGGTGCCAAAATATCCTGGGAATGCCGAAAAAAATGCTGGGATTGTGGAAAATTGCCCGGGAATGTGGCTAAAAATCCCCGGACTGGCAAAAAATCCCCGAGGATGCCACAAAATATCCCAGAAATGCCACAAAAAATCCTGGGAATGGCCAAGTATCCCCGGGGATGGCAGAAAATATCCTGGGGGTGCCAAAAAAAAAGCTGGGAATGTGGAAATTCGCCCGGGAATGTGGCTAAAAATCCCCGGGGATGCCAAAAAACATCCCAGAAATGCCACAAAAAATCCTGGGAATGGCAAAATATCCCCGGGGATGGCAGAAAATATCCCAGGAATGCCAAAATATCCTGGGAATGGCAAAAAAAATGCTGGGATTGTGGAAAATTGCCTGGGAATGTGGCAAAAAATCCCCGGACTGGCAAAAAATCCCTGAGGATGCCACAAAATATCCCAGAAATGCCACAAAAAATCCTGGGAATGGCCAAATATCCCCAGGGATGCCAAAAAATATCCCGGGGGTGCCAAAATATCCTGGGAATGCCGAAAAAATTGCTGGGATTGTGGAAAATTGCCCGGGAATGTGGCAAAAAATCCCCAGACTGGCAAAAAATCCGTGGGAATGCCACAAAATATCCCAGAAATGCCACAAAAAATCCTGGGAATGGCCAAATATCCCCGGGGATGGCAGAAAATATCCCGGGGGTGCCAAAATATCCTGGGAATGCCGAAAAAAATGCTGGGATTGTGGAAAATTGCCTGGGAATGTGGCTAAAAATCCCCGGACTGGCAAAAAATCTGTGAGGATGCCACAAAATATCCCAGAAATGCCACAAAAAATCCTGGGAATGGCCAAATATCCCCGGGGATGGCCGAAGGAACGCCGGGAAGTGCCGGGAAATGCCGGGACCGCCGCTGACAGCCCTCTCCCTTCCCTTGCAGATGGCGGCGACGATCGACATGAATTTCCAGAGCGATTTGCTGGCGATATTCGAGGAGAATCTTTTCTAGCGGCGCCCGGGGGGTCGGGGCCTTTTCCTCCCCGTTTGACTCTTTAAAAAAAAAAAGAAAAAAAAAAGGAAAAAAAAAAACAAACAAACAAAAAAAACCACCAAAAAAAAAAAAAACCACAAAAAAAGGAAGAAAAAAAAAAAATAAATCTCCTTTTTTTCCCCCCTCCCCCGGCCAAAAACCACGAAAAAAACAACAAAAAAAAACAAAAAAACACACACAAAAAAAAAAAAACATAAAAAAAAGCTTCGGACTCTCCGTTAAGTGTTAAAAAACAACAACAACAAAAAAAGAAATAAATCACGACCCTCTCCGGGCCGGGGCCGGGCCCGCGAGCACCGAGGGGCGCGGGGAGCGGCGGGGGCTGCCCCTCCCCCACGCGGGGGGAGGGGAGGGTGGGGGGTTGGGGCTTTGGTTTCGTTGTTTTTATTTTTTTTCCCTGGTTTTTTTCCCCTTTTCTTTTATTTTTCCTTTCTTTTCGCACCGCAAAAACAAACAAACACAACAAAAAAACACCCCCAAAAAAAAAAATTTTCAAAATTGGAAAAAAAAACCAAAAAAAAAAAAAACAAAAAACCACCCCGCCAGCCCCGCCCCCGCCAGGCGCTGTGCATTCTGGGAAATCTTTGGGGCATTTCCTCTGGGTTTTCACATTTTGGGGGGCGGGGGCGGGAAGGGGCGGGGGCGGCGCCCCCGAAGGGCCCCGCCCTCTCAGATTTTTAATTTTTTTTTTTTTTTTTTTGTGCCCTTTTGGGAGAAAATTTGGCGTCCGGTGGGAAAAGGGGAGGGGGGGGTGGGGCGGGGGGAGGGGCGCAGAGCCCCACCCACCTGCGCCGTCGCCGCCGTTTTTTGTTTGTTCCTTTTTTTACACTTTTCCCTCAATTTTTCTTTTTTCTTTCCCCTTCTCTCCTTTTTCCCCCGTTGTTAAAATTTTTTTTGCCCGTTTCTCAATTTTTTTTTGCCCCTTTTATTTTTTCCCTCCTTTTTTCCCCTCCCCCTCTTCCTTTTCTCTGGGTTTTACAAATTCTTTTCTCCCTTTTTTCCTCCGTTTTTCCTTTTTCTCTCCTTTTTTTCCTTTCTTCTTTTATTTTTCTCTTTTTTCTCCTCCTTTGTCTCTTTTTCGCTAATTTTCTCCTTTTTTTTACCTTTTTCAACTTTGTTATTTTCTTCTTTTCCCCTTTTTCCTGTTTTCCCTTTTTTCTCCTTTTTCCCCTTTTTTCTTTTTTCCCATTTTTCCTTTTTCCCTTTTTTCCCTTTTTTCTGTTTTCTTTTTTCCGTTTCCTTTTTCCCCGTTTTTCTGTTTTCTTTTTCCCCATTTTTCCCTTTTTCTCCTTTTTTCCCTTTTTTCTGTTTTTTTCCCTTTTATCTTTTTTCCCCATTTTCCCCTTTTTTCTTTTTTTTCCCCATTTTTCCCTTTTTCTTTTTTTCCCTTTTTTCTCTTTTCTTTTTTTCCCCTTTTTTCCCTTTTTTCTCCTTTTTGCTTTTTCCCTTTTTCCTTTTTTTCTCTTTCCCCACTTTTCCCCTTTTTTCTCTTTCTCCCCCATTTTTTCCCTTTTTCCCCCTTTTTTCTTTTCCCTTTCTCCTTCTTCCCCTCTTGCCCCACTTTCTCCCTTTCTCCTTGTTTCCTCTTTCCCCTCCCCCCCTTCCCGGGTCCCCCCTCCCCCACTTCAGCCATTTTCGCCCTTTTTACCCCCAAAAGCCGCCGGGTTCCTTTCACTTTTCCTTTTCTTTCCCTCGGGTTGATCGATTTTTTTTTTTCTTTGCATTTGGTTTTGGTTGTTTTTTTTTTTTAAATTCGCAAATCTCGCCAAATCTCCAGGGTTGTCGGGCGGGGGCGGGGCGGACGCCCCCCCCCCCCCCGGTCATTTTATTATTATTATTAATTATTATTATTATTATTATCGGTGTTCGGTGGCCTCGCCCCCCCCGCCGCCGGCGGGTGCCCCCCGCTCCCCGCGCGCCGCCGCCGGGCCCGGCCCGCCGTGGAATAAACGCAGAATTCTGGGTTTGTACAAAAACAAAACCAGCGCCGCTTTCGCCCCGTTTCTTTGCCCCACCCCCGCCCCAGCGCCGGGGCGGCCGCGGCCGGGGGAGGGGAGAGGCCGGGGGGAGGGGGGGGGGGAGGGAGCGGGGTCCCCGCGGCGGGCGGCAGCCGCCCGGCAATGGCAGCGCGGCGCCGGCGGGGGGGAAAGTCGGCTTGCAGTTGAAATTTGAAAATTTGCTCTGAAATTTCAGGTGAATTTCATGAAATTTCCTCGGAGCGGCGCGAGCTTGGCCGTCGCTCGAATTCCACGAAATTTGGGGGCCTTTGAATTCCAAGGGAAATTTGGTGAATTCCAAGGGAAATTCGGTGAATTCCAAGGGAAACGCAAGCGAGAATCGCAATTTGCGCTTTCCAATTTGAACAATTTGCAATTAAAAACGTAAATTTGAAATTTGAAACGTAACTCTCGCAATCCCCTCTTGACTCTGAAACGGAGGCGTGAATTTTAAACTTTCATGCTCAAAAACCCGGCTTTGAAGCGTTGACCTTTTCAAACCTTAACTGCGAAAGGAGGCTGGGTATTTTGTAAAAGAGATGAAAAATTAAATTCTCTAAATTAAATTTTAAATTTAAAAATTTAAAGCTGAGGTTCTGGAAGTTCAACGTCAACTTCGAATTTGAGAAAGAACTTTGGAATGTCAAAAAGTCGAACGGACAGTTCAAAGCCGGCCAGGGAAATCCTAACTTTTTCCATTTCCAAATTTTTAAAATTTTGAAATTGGAATCTGACGTCGTCACGATCCTTTGCAGGGAATTGGTAATTTAAATTATATCGAACTCTTAGAAATTCTTGTTAAATTCTTACAAATTATTGTCGTCTTACAAATCCTTACAAGTTATAAATTATTATAAATTCTTCCAAATCCTTGCAAATTCTTAAATTCCTATGATTTATTACAAATTCTTGCAAATGGCAAATTAGAAATGCTTACAAATAATTATAAATTATTGCAAATCCTTACAAATTCTAAATTCTGACACGCTATTGCAAATTCTTACCAATTCTTAGAAATTATTACGAATGCTTGCAAATTATTACAAACTAAATTAGTAGACGGTATTACAAATTTGCAAAATCTTAGGAATTATAAATTATTGCAAATTATTGAAACTTCTTGCAAATTCTTGCGACTCATTGTAAATTTTTGCAAATTCTTGCAAAATCTTGCAAATTGTTACAAGCTAAATTATTACAGATTATTACAAATTTGCAAATTCTTAGTAATTATAAATTATTGCAAATTATTGAAACTTCTTGCAAATTCTTGCAAATTCTTGCAAATTCTTACAAATCATTTAAATTCTTGAAAATTCTTGCAAATTCTTGCAAATTGTTACAAGCTAAACTATTACAGATTATTACAAATTTGCAAATTCTTACAAATTATAAATTATTGCAAATTATTGCAAATTCTTACAAATTCTTGCAAATTCTTACAAATCATTGTAAATTCTTACAAATTCATGCAAATTCTTGCAAATTGTTACAAGCTAAATTATTACAGATTATTACAAATTTGCAAATTCTTACAAATTATCCATTATTGCAGATTATTGCAAATTATTGGAAATTCTTGCAAATTCTTGCAAATTGTTACAAATTCTTCCGAGTCATTACAAATTCTTACAAATTTTGCGGAATTCTTGCGCATTGTTGGCAATCGGGGGTTGGGTGCCGGTTCCGCCCCCGCGGGGGGTCCGTGGGGAGGGGACCCCGCCCCTCCCCATCGGCCTGGGCAGCTCTGGGGGAGGGGGAACAAAGGTCAAAGATGGGGGGGGGGGGAGAGGGAAAGGGTTAAAACCGGCAGAAAAGGTTAAAAACGCCCAAAAGGGAAATAAAAAGTTGAGGGAAAAAAGGGGGGAAAAGGCGCGCGGGGTTCCCCTCCCCTGCCTCCCCCACGTGACCCTCTGCCGCGCGGCCCCTCTCTCCCCTCCCCCCGCCATCTCATTGGCTGCCGCCCGCGCCGCCCCGCCCCCTGCCCCCGCGACCGGCGCCGACCAATGGGCGGGAGGGGGCGGGGCCGGGCGCGGCCGAGCTCGGGCGGGCGGAGGAAGCGGCGCGAGAAGGTCGGGCGGGGGGGTGGGGGGAGGGAAGGGGGTGACAGGGACCCCGTGTCGCGACAGCCCCGGGACTGGTGACAGGGACCTCCCCCCCCCGGTGGCTGGGACAGCCAGGTGTCGCGACAGGCTGGTGAGCGGTGGCAGGGACACGCTGCTGTCGGGACAGAGGGTGACGGGGACACGGAGGTGAGGGGACAGCCCGGTGGTGGGGGCCCGGCGACAGGGACATCTGGCGACAGGGACCCCCTTGGTGACAGGACAGCCCCGTGTCGCGACTGCCCCGTGACTGACAGGGACCTGTGGTGACAGGGACACCCCCGTGATGGACACCCCCCCCGGTGTCGGGACACCCCCGGTGACAGGGACACCCGGCGACAAGGACACCCCAATGTCGCGTCACCGGGGTGGCTGGTGACAGGGACACCCCGGTGTCAGGACACCACAGGGACGGGGACACCCCCGTGTCGGGACAGCCCGGTGACAGGGGCACCCCGGTGACGGGGACGCTGCGGTCATGGGTCCCCCCGGTGACAGGGACACCCAGTGTCGGGACACCCCGGTGACAGGGACACCCTGGTGACGGGGCCACCCCCATGACAGGACCCCCCAGTGTCGGGACACCCTGGTGAGGGACACCCCGGTGACAGGGACACCCCGGTGACAGGGACACCCCGGTGACAGGGACACTGCGGTCATGGGTCCCCCCGGTGACAGGGACACCCAGTGTCAGGAAACCCCGGTGACGGGGACACCCTGGTGACAGGGACACCCCCATGACGGGACCCCCCAGTGTCGGGACACTCTGGTGAGGGACACCCCGGTGACAGGGACACCCTGGTGACCGGGACACCCCAGTGACGAGACCCCCAGGGTCAGGACACCCCGGTGACAGGGACACCCCAGTGACAGGGACACTGCGGTCATGGGTCCCCCCGGTGACAGGGACACCCAGTGTCAGGACACCCCGGTGACGGGGACACCCTGGTGACGAGACCCCCCAGGGTCAGGACACCCTGGTGACAGGGACACCCAGTGTCGGGACACCCCAGTGACAGGGACACCCTGGTGACAGGGACACTGTGGTGATGGGACACCCCGGTGACGGGGACACCCTGGTGACAGGGACACTGTGGTGATGGGACACCCCGGTGACAAGACCCCCCAGGGTCAGGACACGCCAGTGACAGGGACACGCCAGTGACATCAACCCCCCCCCGTGACATGGACACACACCCCCTCCCCCCGGTGACATGAACCCCCCCGTGATGGGACCCTGGTGACAGGGCTACCCCGGGGGTGGGACACGCTGGTGACAGGGACACCCTGGTGACATGGCACCCCAGGGACGGGACATGGTAGTGGCAGGACCACCCTGGTGACGGTGACACCCTAATGGTGACAGCCTGATGATAGGGCAGCCTGGTGACGCACCACCAGGAATGGGCCACCCTGGGGAGGGGACACCATGGTGACGTGGCACCTCAGGTGACGGGGGGCGTGGGGACACCCTGGTGACACTGCCAGCCTTGGTGATGGGACACTCTGGTGCTGGGTCACCCTGGTGACATGGCCACCAAGGGGATGGGACACTCTGGTGCTGGGTCACCAAGGTGACATGGCACCTCAGGTGACATGGGGCATGGGGGCATGGGGACACCCTGGTGACAGGGCCACTAAGGGGATGGGGCACCCTGGTGACATGGCACCTTGGTGACATGTCCATCCCAGTGATGGGGCCACCATGGGGATAGGACACCATGGGGACATGGCACCTTGGTGACATGGTCACCCTGGGGATGAGGTCACCATGGGGATGGGCCACCCTGATGACATCCCGCCTTGGTGACAAGGCCACCATGGAGATGGGACACGATGGGGACAGGGCCACCTTGGTGACATGGCCACCATGGTGCTGGGACACCCTGGTGACAATCCCACCTTGGTGACAAGGCCACCATGGGGATGTGACATGATGGGGATGGGGCCACCTTGGTGACATGGCCACCATGGGGATGGGACACCCTGATGACATCCCACCTTGGTGACATGGCCACCCTGGTGAAGGGGCCACTATGGGGACATGGCCACCATGGGGACATGGCCACCATGGGGATGGGACACCTTGGTGACAAGGCCACCATGGGGATGTGACATGATGGGGATGGGGCCACCTTGGTGACAAGGCCACCATGGGGATGGGACACCTTGGTGACATGGCCACCATGGGGATGGGACACGATGGGGACATGGCACCTTGGTGACAAGGCCACCGTGGGGATGTGACGCCCTGCTGACACGGCCACCTTGGTGACACGGCCACCCCGCTGATGGGGCCACCCTGGGGATGGCGCACCCCGGTGACACAGTGCCCCCGCCCAGGTGACACGTCCCCCCGCCATGCTCCTGTCCCTCTGCTCGCTGCTGCTGGCGCCCACCCGGCTGCTGCTGGCCCTGTGGCGCCTGGTGGCCCGGCTGGGGGTGACGGTGGCCGCGGTGGCCGCGGGGGTGGCCTACGGGCTGTGGGGGCTGGGGCTGCTGCTGCGCCGGGGACCCCGAGAGACGTTCCGGTGGCGGGTGAGGGAGCAGCCCCCCCCCGGCCTGGCCGATGGCACTTTCGGGGAGCACCGATACCTGCACCTCAAGGTGGGGGGGACCTGGGGGGCTTTTGGGGGCCCGGGGGGATTTGGGGGGGGTTGGGGGGTCCTGGGGGATTTGGGGGCATCCTGGGGGACTTTGGGGGCATTTGGGGGTCCTGGGGGGATTTGGGGGATGTGGGGGGTCCTGGGGGATTTTGGGGGTCCTGGGGGATTTGGGGGCATCCTGGGGAACTTTGGGGGCATTTGGGGGTCCTGGGGGATTTTGGGGGGTTTGAGGGATTTGGGGGACTTTGGGGGCATTTGGGGGTGCTGGGGGGATTTCGGGGGATGTGGGGGGTCCTGGGGGATGTGGGGGTCCTGGGGGATTTGGGGGCATCCTGGGTGGACTTTGGGGGCATTTGGGGGTGCTGGGGGATTTGGGGGATGTGGGGGGTCCTGGGGAGATTTGGGGGTCCTGGGGGATTTGGGGGCATCCTGGGGGACTTTGGGGGCATTTGGGGGTCCTGGGGGATTTTGGGGGATGTGGGGGGCCTGGGGGATTTGGGGGTCCTGGGTGGATTTGGGGGGTTGAGGGATTTGGGGGTCCTGGGGGGTTTGGGGGACTTGGGGGTCCGGGGATGGGTTGGGGGATTTGGGGGTTCCTGGGGGTGGGGGGTCCTGGAGGGATTTGGGGGTCCTGGGGAATGTGGGGGTCCGGGGGTCTTGTGGGACTGGGAAGTGGCTTTTCGGGTGTTTGGGGGTTCCTGGGGGGCTTGGGGGGCTTTTGGGGGTTCCTGGGAGGACCTGATAGGACTTGGGGGTTTTGGGGGTCCTGAGAGTCCTGGGGGGGGGGGGTCCCGGGGGGGGTCTGGGGGGGGATTTGGGGGATCCTGTGGGGGCATGGGGGGTCTGGGGAGGATTTGGGGGTGTTGGGGGGGGTCCTGGAGGTCACGGGAGGGTCCTGGGGGCTCTGGGGGGCTTTTGGGGGATTCTGGGGGTCCCAGAGGGGTCTTGGGGGTCAGGGGGCTTTGGGGGCCTTGGGGACCCTGGGGGGCTCGGGGGGCTCTGGGACTCCTGGTGGGATCTCGGAGGGTTTGGGGGGTGTCGGGGGGCTCAGGGGGTCCCAGGGGTCTGGGGGGCTCTGGGGGTGCTTTTGGGGGGATGCGGGGGCTCAGGGGGGTCGGGGGAGGTCGGGGGTCAGGGGGGCTTCGGGGGTCCGGGGGGGCTCAGGGAGGATTTGGGGGCCCTGAGGGTGTCTGGGGGCTTTTGGGATCTTCTGGGCATCTCAGGGGGTCCTGGGGGTCTTGGGGGACTCGGGGGGATTTGGGGGTCCGGGGGGGTTATGGGTGGGGGGTTGGTTTTGGGGTGGGGCACCCCCTGACCACCCCCAGGACTCGGGGCTGCGGCTCCACTACGTCGCCCGGGGTCCCACCACGGCCCCGTTGATGCTGCTCCTCCACGGCTTCCCCCAAAACTGGTGGGTGCCACCAAGGGTGGGGTCAGGGGTGACACCGGGTGCCACCCCCCCCCGCCCCGGTGTCACCGTCACCGTCACCTTCCTCCTCCCAGGTTCTGCTGGAGGCATCTGCTGCAGGAGTTCAGCACCCAGTACCGGGTGGTGGCCCTGGATCTTCGGGGTTACGGAGCTTCTGAGAAGCCACCGGGCAAGGACAGCTACCGGCTGGAGGTCCTCCTGGAGGACATCCGCCAGGTCATCGAGATCTTGGGGACACCCAACGGGCAGGGCGAGACGACGGCGGCCACCGATGCCACCACGGCGTCCCCCAAGTGCATCTTGGTGGGACACGACTGGGGTGGACTTCTGGCCTGGGAGTTGGCCACCAGCCACCCGGCCCTGGTGGAGAAGTTGGTCGTCATGGATGCTCCTCACCGGGCCGTCATGGCAGGTAACCGGTGGCTTCTTGGGGACAGGGTGGGCCACCTAGGGCTGGACCGGGCCATCGGGTGGCATCTCTTGCGGCTGTGGCGCGGATGGGTGCTGGTTCTCCTGGAGGTGCTGTGGGGTTCCACCTCGGGTGGCTGTGACCTGCCACCATGGTGCCATTGGGTGCTGTCTCATGGCCGTGCCATCAGGTGCCATCTCATGGCCACACCATCGGGTGCCATCTCATGACCGTGCCATCGGGTGCCATGTCATGGCCGTGTCATTGGGTGCCACCTCTTACGCCCATGCCCTTGGGTGCCATCTCCAATGGCCACACTGTTGGGTGCCATCTCTCATGGCCAATGCCATGGGGTGCCATGTCATGGCCGTGTCATTGGGTGCCATCTCATGGCCATATCATTGGGTGCCACCTCTTACGCCCATGCCCTTGGGTGCCATCTCTCATGGTCACGCTGTTGGGTGCCGTCTCTCATGGCTGTGCCATCAGGTGCCATCTTGTGACCGTGCCATCAGGTGCCATCTCTCATGGCCAGTGCCATCGGGTGCCACCTCAGGGCCGTATCATTGGGTGCCATCTCTTACAGCCGTGCCATCGGGTGCCATCTCTCATGGTCGCACCGTTGGGTGCCGTCTCTCATGGCCATGCCATTGGGTGCCATCTGTCATGGCTGTGCCATGCCACCACAATGCCATCGGGTGCCATCTGTCATGGCTGTGTCATTGGGTGCCATCTCCAACGGCCACGCTGCTGGGTGCCATCTCTCATGGCCAATGCCATCGGGTGCCACCTCATGGCCATATCATTGGGTGCCATCTCTTACGGCCGTGCCATCGGGTGCCATCTCTCATGGTCACACTGTTGGGTGCCATCTCTCATGGCATTGCCACTGGGTGCCATCTCATGGCCATGCCATCGGGTGCCATCTCTCATGGTCACACTGTTGGGTGCCATTTCTCATGGCCAAGGCCACTGGGTGCCATCTCTCATGGCCAGTGCTGTTGGGTGCCATCTCTCATGGCATTGCCATCGGTGCCATCTCATGGCTGTGTCATCGGGTGCCATCTCTCATGATCACGCTGTTGGGTGCCATCTCTCATGGCCATGCCATCGGGTGCCATCTCTCATGGTCACACTGTTGGGTGCCATCTCTCATGGCATTGCCACTGGGTGCCATCTCATGGCCACACCATCGGGTGCCACCTGTCATGGCCAATGCCGTTGGGTGCCATCCTTCACGGCCACACCATCGGGTGCCATCTCATGACCGTGCCATCGGGTGCCATCTCCCACGGCCAAGGCCATCCGGTGCCATCTCATGACCGTGCCATCAGGTGCCATCTCCCATGGCCGTGCCATCGGCTGCCATCTCCTGTGGCGGTACCACCAGGTACCGTCCCCGCCCCGCGGCCGGGTTCGGGTCCCCCGCGGTGGCCGCTGACACGGGTGCCCCTCTCCCGGCGCAGCTTTCACCGCCTGCCACCCCTCCCAGCTCCTCCGCTCCAGCTACATCTTCCTCTTCCAGCTGCCCTGGCTGCCCGAGCTCCTCCTCTCCTTGGCGGACTTTGAGGTGAGACCCCATCCCCACGTCCCCTTGTCCCCACCTTGTCCCCGGGGCCGTCGGTGCCACCTCCCCCACCTCCCCAACCCAAGAAGCTCCTCAAGACCCCCTTGAGGAGGAACCACCGAGTTGGCCGTTGTTCAGCTCCGGGGCCACCGAGGAGGACAAGGAGGTCTTAGATGAGGCCACCGAGCCCCCGCGACGAGGTCCTTTGTCACCTCTTTTTGGGGTCGGTGGCCTCGCCCACACCTCCTTGTCCTCCTCGGTGACCCCGGAGCTGGTGAAGATCATCCTGACGGGACGTTGGACGGGGATCCGGGACCCGGCGCGGCGGTTGCGGGCGGAGGAGGTGGACGCCTACCTCTACGCGCTGTCGCAGCCGGGGGGGCTGACCCCGCCCCTCCACTACTACCGCAACCTCTTCCGGTGGGTGGGGGACCCCACCCGGTTTCGGGGTGCCGAGGTTGGGTGCTCTCGAGGTGGCTGTGAGGGGGTTGGGGTGCCGGTGGGGGTGGGATCTGCGTTGGGTGCACCCCGTTGGGTGCTCCCATTGGGGTGCCTCCATTTTGGGGTGCTCCCAGTTGGGATGATGTCATTGGGGTGCCTCCATTTTGGGGTGTTCCCATTGGGGTGCTCCCAGTTGGGGTGCTCCCATTGGGGCGCCTCCATTTTGGGGTGCTCCCATTGGGGTGCTCCCATTGGGGTGCCTCCATTTTGGGGTGCTCCCGGTTGGGATGATGTCATTGGGGCGCCTCCATTTTGGGGTGCTCCCATTGGGGTGCCTCCATTTTGGGGTACTCCCGGTTGGGATGATGTCATTGGGGTGCCTCCATTTTGGGGTGCTCCCATTGGGGTGCCTCCATTTTGGGGTGCTCCCGGTTGGGATGATGTCATTGGGGTGCCTCCATTTTGGGGTGCTCCCATTGGGGTGCCTCCATTTTGGGGTGCTCCCATTGGGGTGCTCCCATTGGGGTGCCTCCATTTTGGGGTGCTCCCGGTTGGGATGATGTCATTGGGGCGCCTCCATTTTGGGGTGCTCCCGGTTGGGATGATGTCATTGGGGCGCCTCCATTTTGGGATGCTCCCATTGGGGTGCTCCCATTGGGGTGCCTCCATTTTGGGGTGCTCCCGGTTGGGATGATGTCATTGGGGCGCCTCCATTTTGGGGTGCTCCCATTGGGGTGCCTCCATTTTGGGGTGCTCCCGGTTGGGATGATGTCATTGGGGCGCCTCCATTTTGGGGTGCTCCCATTGGGGTGCCGTCATTGGGGCGCCTCCATTTTGGGATGCTCCCAGTTGGGATGATCTCATTGGAGTGCCTCCATTTTGGGGTGCTCCCATTGGGTTTCTCCGTTTTGGGGTGCTCACATGGGGGTGCACCCATTTGGGTGCCCTCATTTTGGGGTGCTCCCATTTTGGGGTGCTTCCATTTGGGATTATGTCATTGGGGTGCCCCCATTTTAGGGTGCTCCCATTGGGGTTCTCCATTTTGGGGTGCTCCATGTTGGGGTGCCCCCATTGGGGTTCTCCATGTTGGGGTGCTCCCATTGGGGTCCCCCCATTTCAGGGTGCCCCATTGAGGTGCCCCAATCGGGCTTCTCCATCTTGGGGTGCCCCCCATTGGGGTGCCCCCCGTTGGGGTGCTCCCATGGGGCTGCCCCCCACGTGGGTGCCCCCTGACCCCCCTCCCCCCAGGGCCCCCCCGATCCCCCGCGAGCCCCCCCCGCTCCCCACCCTCCTGCTCTGGGGCACCCACGACGCCTTCCTGGACGCCCGCCTGGGCCCCTGCCTGCACCGCTGCCTGCGCCCCGCTGCCCGCCTCCGCCTGCTGCCCGGCGCCAGCCATTGGCTGCCCGAGGACCAGCCCCGCCCCCTCGCCCACCTGCTGGGCGACTTCCTGGGTGGGGGCGACCGGCGCCCGTAGCGGCACCCATGGGTGCTCCCGACCTTGGGGCAGGTTGGGAGCTGGGAGGGGGAGCTCAACATTGTGGGGGGGAGGGTGGGGGGGTGGAGGGGACCCAACATCTGGGTGAGGGCGTCAACATCTGGATGGGGCCGTGGTGGTTGGGTGGGGACCCCGAAATCTGGGTGGGGGCCCCAACATCTGGGTGGGGAACTCAACATCGGAGAGGGACCCCAACATCTGGGCGATGGCCTCAACATCTGGATGGGGGGCATGGTGGTTGGGTGGGGACCCCGAAATCTGGGTGGGGACCCCAAAATCAGGGGGGTGGTGGGGACCCAACATCTGGGTGAGGGCCTCAACATCTGGATGGGGGGCATGGTGATTGAATGGGGACCCCAAAATCTGGTTGGTGACTCAACATCTGGATGGGGACCCAACATCTGGGTGAGGGCCTCAACGTCTGGATGGGGCCGTGGTGGTTGGGTGGGGACCCTGAAATCTGGGTGAGGACCTCAACATCTGGATGGGGCTGTGGTGGTTGGGTGGGGACCCCGAAATCTGGGGGGGACCCAACATCTGTATAGGGAACTCAACAATGGGTGGGACCCAACATCTGGATGGGGCCGTGGTGGTTGAGAGGCAACCCCGAAATCTGGATGGGGACCCAACATCTGGGTGGGGAACTCAACATCTGGGTGATGGCCTCAACATCTGGATGGGGGGCATGATGGTTGGGTGGAGACCCCAAAATCTGGGTGAGGACCCCAACATCTGGGCGTTGTGGGGACCCAACATCTGGGTGAGGGCCTCAACATCTGGATGGGGGCCGTGGTGGTTGGGTGTGGACCCCGAAATCTGGGTGGGGACCCAACATCTGGATGGGGACCCCAACATCTGGGGGGTGGGGGGGACCCAGTATCTGGGTGGGGGCTGTGGTGGTTGGGTGGGGACCCCAACATCTGGGTGGGAGCCCTGGTCTTTGGGTGGGGACCCCAGCACCCAGGTGGGGACCCCAACATCTGGGTGAGGATGCAACATCTGGAAGGGGACCCCAGCACCTCGGTGGAGACCTCAACATCTGGGTGGGGCCCCCAACAGCTGGATGGGCCCCCCCCAACAGCTGGGTAGGGACCCCACATCTGGATGGGGGCCGTGCTGGTTGGGTGGGGACCCCATGTCCCGGTGGGGACCCCAACATCTGGATGGGGAGCCCACATCTGGAGGGTCCCGCGTGCCCTGAATAAAGTTGTTTGTCACCAGTGGTGGGTGCTGTCGGGGGAGGGGACGCTTGGGGACACCCCTCCCCCACTCCACGGGGACCCAGGCGTCGGGGGGCAGGGGGGTGGGGGGACCCGATGAGACGCGGGTGGCAGTGGGTGGGTGCTGCACCCACAGTGCCAGCGTGAGTGGGCACCCATGGGGGACAGTGCCAGCACCCATGGGTGCCAGCGCCGACCCCGGGTGCCAGTGCCAGGCCACGGGTGCCAGTATAAGGTCCTGGGTGGCACTGCCAGCACCCATGGGTGCCAGAGCCAGGTCCCGGGTGCCAGTGCCAGCACCCATGGGTGCCAGAGCCAGGTCCTGGGTGCCAGTACCAGCACCAAGGTGCCAGTGCCAGCACCCATGGGTGCCAGAGCCAGGTCCTGGGTGCCAGTGCCAGCACCCATGGGTGCCAGTGCTCAGCCCCACAGTCCCAGTGCCAGCACCCCTGGGTGCCAGAGCCAGGCCCTTGGAGCCAGTGCCCAGCCCCCGGGTGCCGGTGCCAGCACCCATGGGTGCCAATGCCGTGTCCCAGATGCCAGTGCCAGCACCCGTGGGTGCCAGAGCCGGGTCCCGGGTGCCAGTGCCAGCACCCATGGGTGCCAGCGCCCAGCCGACCGCAGGAATGTTCCCGAGCGACTTTTTCTTTTTTTTTTTTTTTTTTTTTTTTGGGCAGAACCAGAAAAACCCGCGGGGTGGGGCGGGGCCGGGCCCGGCTGCCGGGGTCCCTCCTGGTGGGGGAGGGAGGGGTGGGGGTGGGGGTGGGGGTGGGGTCTGTCCCCGCCTGGCGCCGGGCCCGGCAGCTGCTGCGGCCGCGGGGGGGGGAGGGGGAACAGCTGCATGCCCCTCCCCCACCCGGGGGGGATCCGAGGGGGCGGGGCACCCACAGGGCGGGTGCTAGGGGCCGGGGCACCCACACCATGGGTGCCGTGGGGCTGGGGACCCCTATGTAGGGTGCGGTGGGGCTGAGCACCCACGCGATGCGTGCTGGGGGGGCTGAGCACCCACAGGGAGGGTGCCGTGGGGCTGAGCACCCACACCATGGGTGCTGGGGGGCTGAGGGCCCACGCAAAGGGTGCTCTGGGGCTGAGCACCCACGTGAAGGGTGCCGTGGGGCTGAGCACCCCTACGTAGGATGCTGCGGGGCTGAGCACCCACAGGGAGGGTGCCGTGGGGAGGAGCACCCACACGAAGGGTGCCGTGGGGCTGAGCACCTGCACCATGGGTGCTGGGGGGCTGAGCACCCACAGGGAGGGTGCCGTGGGGAGGAGCACCCACACGAAGGGTGCCGTGGGGCTGAGCACCTGCACCATGGGTGCTGGGGGCTGAGCACCCAGGGAGGGTGCCGTGGGGATGCCGTGGGGCTGAGCACCCTCACGATGCGTGCTGGGGGGCTGAGCACCCACGTGTAGGATGCTGTGGGGCTGAGCACCCCTACGTAGGATGCTGTGGGGCTGAGCACCCACACGAAGGGTGCCGTGGGGCTGAGCACCTGCACCATGGGTGCTGCGGGGCTGAGCACCCACAGGGAGGGTGCCGTGGGGCTGAGCACCCACACGAAGGGTGCCGTGGGGCTGAGCACCTGCACCATGGGTGCTGGGGGGCTGAGCACCCACAGGGAGGGTGCCGTGGGGCTGAGCACCTGCACCATGGGTGCCGTGGGGCTGAGCACCCACACGAAGGGTGCCGTGGGGCTGAGCACCCACGTGAAGGGTGCTGTGGGGCTGAGCACCCACAGGGAGGGTGCCGTGGGGCTGAGCACCTGCACCATGGGTGCTGCGGGGCTGAGCCCCCCACGGGTGGGCCCCCGCCCCCGCCCGTCCCTGGGGGTCCCGGGGGGGGCGGCTCCGACCCGGCTCCGCCTGGGCGGGGCCCTTGTGGGCGTGTCCCCCTGGGCGTGGCCCGTGGGCGTGGCCCGCGCCTCGGCCACGCCCCCTGGGCGTGTCCCCGCCCCGGCGGCCGCGGCTCGCTCCGGCTCCGGGGCCGAGCGGGGCCGAGCGGGGCCGGGCCGGGCCATGGGGCGGGGGACCCCGGGGGCCGGGGGGACCCCGGGGCTGCTGCTGCTGCTGCTGCGACTGGGGGCGGCCGCAGGTGAGCGGGACCGGGGAGGGGGGACTGACCGGGCCGGGACTACCGGGGGGGACGGGGCGGGTGGGGAGTAACGGGCCGGGGGTGGCGGGGGAGGGGGGGAGCGGGGTTAAGCCGAACTAAACCCAGCCGAGCCCAACTAAACCCAACTGAGCCCAACTAAACCCAACCGAGCCGAACTAAACCGAACTGAGCCCAAGTAAACCCAACTGAGCCCAACTAAACCCAACTAAAGCCAACTAAACCGAATCGAGCCCAACTAAACCGAACTGAGCCCAGCTAAACCCAACCGAGCCGAACTAAACCGAACTGAGCCCAACTAAACCGAATCGAGCCCAACTAAACCGAATCGAGCCCAACTAAACCGAACTGAGCCCAACTAAACCCAACCGAGCCCAACTAAACCGAACTGAGCCCAACTAAACCCAACTGAGCCCAACTAAACCCAACTGAGCCGAGCTAAGCCCAACCGAGCCCAACTAAACCGAACCGAGCCCAACTAAACCGAATCAAGCCCAACTAAACCGAACTGAGCCCAACCGAGCCCAACTAAACCGGATCCAGCCCAACTAAACCCAGCCGAGCCGAACTAAACCGAACTGAGCCGAACTAAACCGAATCGAGCCCAACTAAACCCAACCGAGCCGGGACGAACCGCGCTGAGCCGGGACTAATGGAGCTGAGCCGAGCCCGAACCGGGCTGAGCCGGGCCGAGTTAACCGGGCTGAGCCCAAGGGAACCGGGCCGGGCTGAGCCGGGACGAACCGGGCCGGGCTGAGCCGAGCTGAGCCCAACCGGGCCCGGGGGGACCGGGGGCGTTCGGGGCTGAGCCGGGCCGGGCTGGGCCGGGCCGGGCTGGGCCGGGCCGGGGGGTTCGGGAGCAGCTTCTGCTCCCCCGGGACCGACCCGACCCGGGGTGGGGGTGGGGGGTGAGCCCACCCGGTTTAGTCCCGGTTTAGTCGCGGTTGATCCCGGTGGGTCCCGGGGTGGGGAGGGCGGCGCGGCCGCACTTTGGCGGCGCGGAAAAAGTTTGGAGAGAGAAGGGGAGGGGGGAGGGGTGGAACCGGGACTAAACTGGGGTTAAACCGGGCCCAACTGGGCTCAACTGGGGCGGGGGGGGCGGCAGCTCCGGGAGTGGGGGAGGGGGAGGGGGAGCGGGACCGTGGGAAGGTGGGGGAGGGGCGGGGGGACCGGACCCCGTTTTAAGGGGGGAGGGGGAGATCCCGGTGCCCCGGGGGAGGGGGGTTGGCGGGACCGTGGGAACGCGGGGACGGGCGGGGGAGGGGCCTGGGGGAGGGGGAACACCCGGGAGGGGGAGGGGCCAGGCCGTGGGAACGGCGCGGGGGGTGAGGGGAAGGGGGGCAGCGATTTGGGGGTGCGGGGATTTGGGGGGTGGGGGAGGCTGCTGCGCCCCGCGGTGCATGACGGGATGGGGGGGCAGGGATTTGGGGGGTGCGGGGCTCGTGGTGCATGCTGGGATGGGGGCAGGGCGGGGGGCAGCGAGCGTGCAACGCGGGGAGCGTGCAACGAGCGTGCAACGAGCGTGCGACGCACGAGCGCGGGGTGCGGCGAGTGTGCGAGACGCAAGCACAGGGTGCGGCGAGCGTGCAGCGAGCGTGCAATGCCGCAAGCGTGCGACGCACAAGCACGGGGTGCAGCGAGCGTGCGGTGCAGGGAGCGCGCAACACACAAGTGCAGGGCGCGGCGAGCGTGCGGCGAGCGTGCAATGCCGCAAGCGTGCGACGCACAAGCACGGGGTGCAATGAGTGTGCGGCAAGTGCGCAGTGAGCGTGCAACACACGCACGGGGTGCAGCGAGGGTGCAATGCACAAGTGCAGGGTGCCGCGAGCATGCGGTGAGCGTGTAATGCACAAGCGTGGCGTGCAGCGAGCGTGCAGCAAGTGTGCGATGCAGTGAGTGTGCAACAGACAAGCCCAGGGTGCAGCAAGCGTGCAGTGAGCGTGCAACGCACAAGCGCAGGGTGCAGCGAGCGTGCGGCGAGCGTGCAATGCATCCGGTGTGCAATGCACAAGCAGAGGGTGCAGCGAGTGTGCAGTGAGCGTGCAACGCACAAGCACTGGGTGCAGCGAGCGTGCGGCGAGCGTGCAGCAAGCGTGCAATGCATCCGGTGTGCAACGCACAAGCACAGGGTGCAGGGGGCGTGCGGTGAGCGTGCAATGCAGAAGCACGGGGTGCAGCGCGTGTGCAACGCAGAAGCATGGGGTGCAGTGAGTGTGCACCAAGCGTGCAACACACAAGCCCAGGGTGCAGCAAGTGTGCAGCGAGCGTGCGACACACACGCACGGGGTGCAGGAGTTTGCAGTAAGTGTGCAGCGAGTGTGCAATGCACAAGCCCGGGGTGCAGCAAGTGTGCAGCGAGCGTGCGACACACACGCACGGGGTGCAGCGAGCGTGCAACGCACAAGTGCTGGGTGCAGCGAGCATGCGGTGAGCGTGCAATGCACAAGCACAGGGTGCAGCGAGCATGCAGCAAGCGTGCAATGCGGCGAGCGTGCAACGCATAAGCATGGGGTGCGGTGAGCGCAGCGAGCGTGCAGTGCACGAGCACGGGGCGCAGCGAGCGTGCGGCAAGCGTGCAATGCGGCGAGCGTGCAAGGCACAAGCACGGGGCGCAGCGAGCGTGCGGTGAGCGTGCGATGCAGCGAGCGTGCAAGGCACAAGCCGGGGTGCAGCGGGGGCGATGCGCGTGCAACGCGCGTGCAACGCGTGGGCGGTGCCCGCACGCTCAGACCCCTCCCCCACCCCCCACCCCCCAGCCCGTGCCGCGGCCCCTCCTCCCCGCACCCACCCCGGGGCAGCGGGGTGCTCCCCTCCCCACCCCAAAGGGGACCCCGGCCTCAGGGTGCTCCCTCCCCACCCCAAATGGACCCTGGTGTCCGGGTGCTCCCCTCCCCACCCCAAAAGGGGACCCTGTGTCCGGGTGCTCCCTCCCCACCCCAAAGGGGACCCCGGCCTCAGGGTGCTCCCCTCCCCACCCCAAATGGACCCCTGGTGTCCGGGTGCTCCCCTCCCCACCCCAAAGGGGACCCCGGCCTCAGGGTGCTCCCTCCCCCACCCCAAAAGGGGACCCCGGTGTCCGGGTGCTCCCCTCCCCACCCCAAAGGGGACCCCGGCCTCAGGGTGCTCCCTCCCCCACCCCAAAAGGGGACCCCGGTGTCCGGGTGCTCCCCTCCCCCACCCCAAAGGGGACCCCGGTGTCCGGGTGCTCCCCTCCCCACCCCAAAAGGGGACCCCGGTGTCCGGGTGCTCCCCTCCCCACCCCAAATGGACCCCGGTGTCCGGGCTCCCAGGCCTGAGCTCCCCCTCCCCTCCCCCCCCCCCCGCAGGGGATGCTGGGAGGGGACCCGGGCATCCGGGTGCCCCCCCAAGGAGGGGGATGGGTGGGTGCCCCCTCCCTGCTATGGGGGGTGACGTGGGTGACCCCTGCTGATCCCAACTGCCCCTCCCCCGCTGTTCCCACGGCCTTGGGTCCCTCGGGGGAGGGGGGACGGGGCGGGTGGTCCCCGGCCTGCGGGGGTCCCGGCCCCACGGCGGGGCCCAGGGTGCTGGGTTGGGGGGCAGCATGTGGGGCAGGCAGTTGTGGGGCAGGAGTCGGGGGTTGAGGGGGAGACACTTGGGGGCAGCATGTGGGGCTGGGGGGAGCTGGTGGAGGGGCAGGTAGTTGGGGGGCTGAGATGTGTGGGGCAGTAATGGGGCTGTGGGGTGGGGATATAGGGGCAGAATGGGAGTTGGGGGTCAGGGATGGGGGGCTGCAGCCACTTAGGGGGCAGGGCTATGGGGCTGAGGGCAGCTGGTTGGGGGGCAGGAATGGGGGCAGGAATGGGGCTGTGGGGCAGGGCGGGGGCAGCGTGCGGGACTGAAGGCAGCGTGTGGGGCAGCAGCATCTATGGGGCAGGGGGTCTACGGGGCAGCAGTGGATCTGTGGGGCAGGGGGGATCTATGGGGCAGTGCGTAGGACAATGAGGGATCTGTGGGGCAGGGGAGGAATCTAGGGGAGGTGTGTGGGGCAGGGGATCCATGGGGCAGCGGGGGATCCGTGGGGCAGGGGGCCGTGGGGCTGACCCCTCCCGCCCCCCAGTGCTGCCGTGCCCCGAGGGGACACCGCCCTGCGAGAACGGGGGGCTCTGCGTGCTGGACCCCAAGGCCGCCCCACCTGCCTGTGAGTGCCCCCCACCCATGGGTGCTCCCCCACCCATGGGTGCCCCCTCCCCCCCCTCTCCAGAGGAGCCCCCCAGGGTGGTGACCCCAGCCTCGAGGTGCCTCCGCCCACCCCTCCCCCGCAGGGCACCCCATAGCCCCTCCCCCCTCAGCGCCCCATAGATGCGAGTGCCCCATAACCCCCCAGGGCACCCCATAGCCACGCCCTGCCCCACAACCCCCGCAGGGCACCCCATAGCACCCCCCATGGCACCCATAGCACCCCCTTGTGCCCCATAGACACCCCCAGGGAACCCACGCCCCCCCAGCACCCCATAGCACCCTCTTGCACCCCATAGAACCCCGCAGCACCCCACAACCCCTCCCATGGCACCCATACCCCCTCAGCACCCCATAGCACCCCCCGAGCACCCACAACCCCCCCAGGGTGCCCCATAGCACCCTCTGTGCCCCATAGCACCCCATAACCCCCTCGGCACCCATACCCCCCGGCACCCACAACCCCCCAGCACCCCATAGCACCCCCTTGTGCCCCATAGAACCCCCAGCCCCCATACCCCTCCCACAGCACCCACACCCCTCCCAGGGCGCCCCATAGCACCCTCTTGCGCCCCATAGAACACCCCCAGCACCCCATAGCACCCCCATGGCACCCATACCCCTCCAGGGCACCCCATAGCACCCTTTCCACCCCACAGCACCCCATAACCCCCCGGCACCCATACCCCCCCCGGCACCCACAACCTCCCCCAGCACCCCATAGCACCCCCCATGGCACCCATACCCCCTCCAGGGCACCCCATAGCACCCTTTCCGCCCCACAGCACCCCATACCCCCCCCGGCACCCATACCCCCCCCGGCACCCACAACCTCCCCCAGCACCCCATAGCACCCCCCCATGGCACCCATACCCCCCAGGGCACCCCATAGCACCCTTTCCACTCCCACAGCACCCCATAAACCCCCCGGCACCCATACCCCCCCGGCACCCACAACCTCCCCAGCACCCCATAGCACCCCCATGGCACCCATACCCCCCAGGGCACCCCATAGCACCCTTTGCGCCCCACAGCACCCCACACCTCCCCCACGGCACCCATACCCCCCCAGCACCCCTAGCACCCCCAGAGCACCCACAACCCCCCGGGCACCCCTAACCACCCCCCCCGCAGCCCAGCCCCACCAGGTGGGTGGGGGCACCCCGGGGCGCCCCCCCCTCCCCCGGCGGCGGCGGGTGCGGGCAGGGTGCTGCCTGCCCGGGCAGGCTGGGGGGAGGGGGCCGTGGGAGCCTGCCCGGGGCCCCGTTCCCAGGGTGCCCCCCCCACCCCCACCCCTGGGTTCTCCCGGGGAGGGGCAGGGTGCAGCCCTGGCACCCTGCCCCTCCCCCACCCCGTGTCCCTTTGGGGGGAAGCGGGGGAGCACCCATGGGCCCCCCCCACACTTGGGGGGCAGCTGGGTGGGGGGTCCCATGGGTGGCATGAGGGTCCCGTGGGTGACATGGGTGGCATGGGGGTCCCGGGGCAGCTCAGGGTCCCATGGGTGTCAGGGGGTCCCATGGGTGTCGGGGGTCCCGGGGCAGCTCAGGGTCCCATGGGTGGCACAGGGGTCCCATGGGTGTCGGGGGTCCCATGGGTGTCAGGGGGTCCCATGGGTGGCACAGGGGTCCCATGGGTGTCGGGGGGTCCCGGGGCAGCTCAGGGTCCCATGGGTGGCACAGGGGTCCCATGGGTGGCACGGGGTCCCATGGGTGGCACGGGGTCTCGGGGGTGATGTGGGGGTCCCAAGGGTGGCACGAGAGCCCCATGGGTGTCAGGGGGTCCTAGAGGTCCCAGGGGTGCTGTGGGGGTCCCATGGGTGCTCGGCGTTCTCCCATGGGTGCCCAGGGTCTCCCATGGGTGCTGTGGGGGGTCCCATGGGGATGCAGGTGCCCCATGGGTGCCATGGGGGTTTTCTGTGGGTGCTGGGGGTCTCCCATGGGTGCTGCAGGTCTTCTGTGGGTGCTGGGGGGTCTCATGGGGATGCAGGTGCCCCATGGGTGCCGGGGGTCTCCCATGGGTGCTGGGGGTCCCATGGGTGCCGGGGGTCTCCCATGGGTGCCGGGGGTCTCCCATGGGTGCTGGGGGGTCCCATGGGTGCCATGTGTCTCCCATGGGTGCCGGGGTCTCCGATGGGTGCCGGGGGGTCCCATGGGTGCCGGGGGTCTCCCTTGGGTGCCAGGGGTCTCCCATGGGTGCTGGGGGTCCCATGGGTGCCACGTGTCTCCCATGGGTGCCGGGGGTCTCCCATGGGTGCCATGTGTCTCCCATGGGTGCTGGGGGGTCCCATGGGTGCCATGTGTCTCCCATGGGTGCCGGGAGTCTCCCATGGGTGCTGGGGGGGTCCCATGGGTGCCATGTGTCTCCCATGGGTGCCATGGTTCTCCCGTGTGTGCTGAGGGGTCCCATGGGTGCTGTCGGGCAGGTGCCAGCCGGGGGTGCTGGGGGAGCGCTGCCAGCTGCGGGACCCATGGGTGCTGGGGGGGGGGGGTGGTCTCCCAGGTCTCCTATGGGTGCTGGGGGGGTCCCATGGGTGCCATGGGTCTCCCGTGGGTGGCGGGGGTCTCCCATGGGTGCTGTCCGGCAGGTGCCAGCCGGGGTGCGGGGGGAGCGGTGCCAGCTGCGGGACCCCTGCACCCCCTCGCCCTGCCCCCCCGGGGGGCTCTGCCAGAGCACCCAGCGCCAGGGCACCCTGCGCCCCCGCTGCCTCTGCCCCCCGGGCACCCGCCGTGAGTGGGGGGCCCATGGGTGGGGGGGACACTGGGGGAGGGAGAGCATGGGGGAGGGGCCCATGGGTGGGGGGTGCGGGGGGGCAATGGGAGGGGATGGATCATGGATAGGGGGTCCCATGGGTGGGTGGGGGGCTCTGGGGAGAGATGGACCATGGGTGGGGGTCCCATGGGTGGGGGGGACACAGTGGGGGAGGGAGAGCATGGGGGAGGGGCCCATGGGTGGGGGGTGCGGGGGGGAGCAATGGGAGGGATGGATCATGGGTGGGGGTCCCATGGGTGGGGGTCCCATGGGTGGGGGGAGACACAATGGGGGAGGCAGAGCATGGGGGGGGGGAGCCGTGGGTGGGGGCGATGGAGGGGATGGGCCATGGGTGGGGGTCCCATGGGGGGGGGTCCGAGGGGGGCAATGGGAGGGGAAGGGCCATGGGTGGGGGGTCCCATGGGTTGGGGGGATGTGGGGGGCGTCCCACAGGGTGGGCAGGGTGCCAGCAGGCACCCACGGGTGCCCCTCTCACCCATGGGTGCCCAACCCCCCCCCCAGGACCCGACTGCACCCCCTGGAGACGCCCCCTCCCCTGCGCCCCCTCCCCTGCCTGAACGGGGGCACCTGCCGCCAGCCGGGGAGGGGACCTTCGACTGCGCCTGCCTGCCCGGTGGGTGCTGGCACCCATGGGTGCTGCTGGGGGGGGGGCAAGGGGAGGGGGGGGCTGGGTGCCGGGGTTCACTCAGGGTGGGTGTGGGGTGTCCCTGGAAGTGGGTGGGGGTCCCTGGGGGTCCTTGGATGTGGGTGGGGGGTCTCGGGGGGTTCCTGGTACTGGGTGGGGTCCCTGAGAGTGGGTGGGGGTCCTGGCATAGGTCAGGGGTCCCTGCCATGGGTGGGGGTCCCTGCCATGGGTGGGGGTCTTGGGGGTCCCTGGAAGTGGGTGGGGGTCCCTGAAGGGTCCCTGCCATGGGTGGGGGTCTTGGGGGGTCCCTGGAAGTGGGTGGGGGTCCCTGAAGGGTCCCTGCCATGGGTGGGGTCTTGGGGGGTCCCTGGAAGTGGGTGGGGGTCCCTGAGGGTCCCTGCCATGGGTGGGGGTCTTGGGGGGTCCCTGGAAGTGGGTGGGGGTCTCTGAGGGTCCCTGCCATGGGCGGGGGTCTTGGGGGGTCCCTGGAAGTGGGTGGGGTCCCTGAGGGGTCCCTGCCATGGGTGGGGTCCCTGCCATGGGTGGGGGTCTTGGGGGGTCCCTGGAAGTGGGTGGGGGTCCCTGAAGGGTCCCTGCCATGGGTGGGGGTCTTGGGGGGTCCCTGGAAGTGGGTGGGGGTCCCTGAGGGGTCCCTGCCATGGGTGGGGGTCTTGGGGGTCCCTGGAAGTGGGTGGGGGTCTCTGAGGGGTCCCTGCCATGGGCGGGGGTCTTGGGGGGTCCCTGGAAGTGGGTGGGGGTCCCTGAGGGGTCCCTGCCATGGGTGGGGGTCCCTGCCATGGGTGGGGGTCTTGGGGGGTCCCTGGAAGTGGGTGGGGGTCCCTGAAGGGTCCCTGCCATGGGTGGGGGTCTTGGGGGGGTCCCTGGAAGTGGGTGGGGGTCTCTGAGGGGTCCCTGCCATGGGTGGGGGTCTTGGGGGGGTCCCTGGAAGTGGGTGGGGGTCCCTGAGGGGTCCCTGCCATGGGTGGGCATCCTTGGCACCCATCACCCTTGGCATCTCTGGGGCTTCCTGGTGATGGGTTTGGGTGCCAGTGGACTGGGTGGGGGGGTCCCTGCCATGGGTGGGGGTCCCTGCCATGGGTGGGGGTCCCAGGCCCCACCCTGACCCCGGGGGTGTCCCCCAGGCTTTGAGGGTCCCACCTGTGAGACCAACGTGGACGACTGCCCCGGGCACAAGTGTCTCCACGGGGGCACCTGCGTGGACGGGGTCAACACCTACAACTGCCAGTGCCCACCCGAGTGGACGGGTAGGGGACAGCGGGGGACACCAGGGTGGGCACCCCAGGGTGGTCCTCGGTCAGCAGGCGGGGGGGTCAAGAAGATGGGGAGGGAGGTGCGCAGCAGGGTGGGCACGGAGGTGGGGCGTGGAGGTGGGCACCAAGGTGGTCATGGAGGTGGGCGTCAAGGTGGGCACCAAGGTGGTCATGGAGGTGGGCGTCAAGGTGGGCACCAAGGTGGGTGTCAAGGTGGGCACCAAGGTGGTCATGGAGGTGGGCGTCAAGGTGGGCACCAAGGTGGTCATGGAGGTGGGTGTCAAGGTGGTCATGGAGGTGGGCATGGAGGTGGTCACCAAGGTGGGCATGGAGGTGGGCATCAAGGTGGGCAACAAGGTGGGTGTCAAGGTGGGCACCAAGGTGGTCATGGAGGTGGGCATCAAGGTGGTCATGGAGGTGGGCATCAAGGTGGGCACCAAGGTGGTCATGGAGGTGGGTGTCAAGGTGGGCACCAAGGTGGTCATGGAGGTGGGCGTCAAGGTGGTCATGGAGGTGGGCATCAAGGTGGGCACCAAGGTGGTCATGGAGGTGGGTGTCAAGGTGGGCACCAAGGTGGTCATGGAGGTGGGCGTCAAGGTGGGCACCAAGGTGGTCATGGAGGTGGGCATCAAGGTGGGCACCAAGGTGGTCATGGAGGTGGGTGTCAAGGTGGGCACCAAGGTGGTCATGGAGGTGGGCGTCAAGGTGGGCACCAAGATAGTCATGGAGGTGGGCATCAAGGTGGTCATGGAGGTGGGCGTCAAGGTGGGCACCAAGGTGGGTGTCAAGGTGGGCACCAAGGTGGTCATGGAGGTGGGCGTCAAGGTGGGTACCAAGGTGGTCATGGAGGTGGGCGTCAAGGTGGGCACCAAGGTGGGTGTCAAGGTGGGCACCAAGGTGGTCATGGAGGTGGGTGTCAAGGTGGGCACCAAGGTGGGTGTCAAGGTGGGCACCAAGGTGGTCATGGAGGTGGGTGTCAAGGTGGGCACCAAGGTGGGTGTCAAGGTGGGCACCAAGGTGGTCATGGAGGTGGGTGTCAAGGTGGGCACCAAGGTGGTCATGGAGGTGGGCATCAAGGTGGGCACCAAGGTGGTCATGGAGGTGGGCGTCAAGGTGGGCACCAAGATGGTCATGGAGGTGGGCATCAAGGTGGTCATGGAGGTGGGTGTCAAGGTGGGCACCAAGGTGGTCATGGAGGTGGGCGTCAAGGTGGGTACCAAGGTGGTCATGGAGGTGGGCGTCAAGGTGGGCACCAAGGTGGGTGTCAAGGTGGGCACCAAGGTGGTCATGGAGGTGGGCGTCAAGGTGGGCACCAAGGTGGTCATGGAGGTGGGCGTCAAGGTGGGCACCAAGGTGGTCATGGAGGTGGGCGTCAAGGTGGGCACCAAGGTGGTCATGGAGGTGGGTGTCAAGGTGGTCATGGAGGTGGGCGTCAAGGTGGGCACCAAGGTGGGTGTCAAGGTGGGCACCAAGGTGGTCATGGAGGTGGGTGTCAAGGTGGTCATGGAGGTGGGTGTCAAGGTGGGCAGCAAGGTGGGTGTCAAGGTGGGCACCAAGGTGGTCATGGAGGTGGGTGTCAAGGTGGGCACCAAGGTGGTCATGGAGGTGGGCGTCAAGGTGGTCATGGAGGTGGGCATCAAGGTGGGCACCAAGGTGGTCATGGAGGTGGGTGTCAAGGTGGGCACCAAGGTGGTCATGGAGGTGGGCGTCAAGGTGGTCATGGAGGTGGGCATCAAGGTGGGCACCAAGGTGGTTATGGAGGTGGGCGTCAAGGCGGGCACCAAGGTGGTCATGGAGGTGGGCATCAAGGTGGGCACCAAGGTGGTCATGGAGGTGGGCGTCAAGGTCGTCATGGAGGTGGGCGTCAAGGTGGGCACCAAGGTGGTCATGGAGGTGGGCGTCAAGGTGGTCATGGAGGTGGGCATCAAGGTGGGCACCAAGGTGGTCATGGAGGTGGGTGTCAAGGTGGGCACCAAGGTGGTCATGGAGGGGGGCACCAGGATGGTCATCAAGGTGGGACTGAGGTGGCCACCAGGGTGGGCATTTGGGCATGGACCAAGGTGGGCGTCAAGGTGGTCATGGAGGCGGGCATCGAAATGGGCACTTGGGCATGGGCCAAGGTGGGCATCAGGGTGGTCACCAAGGTGGTTATCAAGGTGGTCATTGAGGTGGGCGCCAGGATGGTTGTCAAGGTGGGACTGAGGTGGTCCTCAGGGTCATCACTGAGGTGGGCACCAAGGTGGTCATTGAGGTGGGCACTTGGGCATGGACCAAGGTGGTCCCCAGGGTGGTCATGGAGGTGGGCATCAAGATGGGCACATGGGCATGGAACAAGGTAGGCACCAAGGTGGTCATTGAGGTGGGTGCCAGGATGGTCATGAAGGTGGGACTGAGGTCGTCACTGGGGTGGTCATGGAGGTGGGCGTCAAGGTGGGCACTGACATGGTCACCAAGGTGGGCACCTAGGTGGCCACCAAGGTGGTCATCGAGGTGGGCACTTGGGCATGGACCAAGGTGGTCACCAAGGTGGTCATTGAGGTGGGCACCAGGATGGTCATGAAGGTGGGACTGAGGTCGTCACTGGGGTGGTCATGCGAGGTGGGCGTCAAGGTGGGCACTGACATGGTCACCAAGGTGGGCACTCAGGTGGCCACCAAGGTGGTCATCGAGGTGGGCACTTGGGCATGGACCAAGGTGGTCATGGAGGGGGGCACCAGGGTGGTCATGAAGGTTGGGACTGATGTGGTCCCCAGGGTGATCACTGAGGTGGGCATCAAGGTGGGCACTTGGGCATGGACCAAGGTGGTCACTGAGGTGGGCATCAAGGTGGGCACCAGGGTAGTCACTGAGGTGGGCACCAGGGTGGTCATTGATGTGGGCACCGAGGTGGACACCAAGGTGGGCACCAGGGTGGTCATTGATGTGGGCACCGAGGTGGACACCAAGGTGGCTACCAGGGTGGTCATTGAGGTGGTCACTGAAGTGAGGACCAGAGTTGTGAACAGGGTGGGCACCGAGGTGGTCACCAGGGTGGTCACTGAGGTGGGGAGGAGGTGAGGACCAAGGTGGTCAACAGGGTGGGCACCAGGGTGGTCACTGAGGTGGGGACCAGGGTGGGCAACCAGGTGGTCATTGCAGTGGTCAACAGGGTGGTCACTGAGGTGGGGGCTGAGTTGGTCTCCAGGATGGGCAGCGGGGGGTAGTCATCGAGGTGAGCACCGAGGTGACCACCAAGGCTGTCTCTGAAGTTGCCTCCATGGTGGTCCCCAAGGTTGTCACTGAGATGGGGACCAGGATAGTCCCTGAGGTGATCCCAGCAGTGGTCACCAAGGGGGTCCCCCAAGGTGGTCAGCAGGGTGTGGACCAAGGTGGTCCCTGAGATGGTCCTGGAGCTGATCGCCATGGAGGTCCCCAAGGTGGTCACTGAGATGGGGACCAGAGATAGTCCCCAAGGTGGCCAGTGGGGAGCAGATCAGGTTGGTCCCTGAGATGTTCCCCAAGGTTGTCACCAAGGAGGTCCCTGAGGTGGTCAGCGGGGTGGTGACCAAGGTGGTCCCTGAGGTGATCCCAGCAGTGGTCACCAAGGAGGTCCCTGAGGTGGTCAGCGGGGTGGTGACCAAGGTGGTCCCTGAGATGGTCCCTGAGGTGATCCCAGCAGTGGTCACCAAGGAGGTCCCTGAGGTGGTCAGCGGGGTGGTGACCAAGGTGGTCCCTGAGATGGTCCCTGAGGTGATCCCAGCAGTGGTCACCAAGGAGGTCCCTGAGGTGGTCAGCGGGGTGGTCACCAAGGTGGTCCCTGAGGTGATCCCAGCAGTGGTCACCAAGGAGGTCCCTGAGGTGGTCAGCAGGGTGTGGACCAAGGTGGTCACTGAGATGGTCCCTGAGGTGATCCCAGCAGTGGTCACCAAGGAGGTCCCTGAGGTGGTCAGCAGGGTGGTGACCAAGGAGGTCCCTGAGATGGTCCCTGAGGTGGCCATCAAGGAGGTCCCCAAGGTGATCAGCAGAATGCAGGCCGAGGTGGTCCCTGAGATGTTCTCAGATGATCTCCAAGAAGGTTCCTCAGGTTGCCCGCCAAGACTTGCTTGACCCCACCCCCTCCGTGTGTCCCCCCCCCTCCCCCACCATGTCCCCCAGGCCAATTCTGCACTGAGGACGTGGACGAGTGCCAACTCCAACCCAACGCCTGCCACAACGGGGGCACCTGCTTCAACACCCAAGGTGGCCACACCTGCGTCTGCGTCAACGGTTGGACGGGCGAGAGCTGCAGCGAGAACATCGACGACTGCGCCATCGCCGTCTGCTTCAACGGGGCCACCTGCCACGACCGCGTGGCCTCCTTCTACTGCGCCTGTCCCATGGGCAAGACGGGTGAGGAGGAGGGGGGGCACCCTAGGGTGGGGACCTCTGAGGGCAACCTGGGGTGGGGTGGGAGCCCGCCGTGTGCACCGTGGCATGGGGTGGGCGCCTTTGAGGGTACTTCTGGTATAAGGTGGGCACCTCCGAGGGCACCCTGGGGTGGGGAACTCTGAGGGCACCCTGGGGTGGGGTGGGCACCTTGGAGTGGGGTTAGGAGCACCCACAAGTGCACCCTGGCATGGGGTGGAGACCGCTGAGAGCACCCTGCCATGGGGTAGGAGCACCCTGCCATGGGGTAGGAGCACCCTGGGGTGGGGTGGACATCCCCAAAGGTACTCCTGGTATGAGGTGGGCACCCACAAGTGCACCCTGGAGTGGGGTGGGGACCTCCGAGAGCACCCTAGCATGTGGTGGGCATCCCCCGGAGCACCCTGGCATGGGGGTGAGCACCCATAAGTGCACCCTGGCGTGGGGTGGACATCCCCAAGGGCACCTTGGGGTGGGGTAGGAGCCCCCGTGTGCACCCTGGCATGGGGTGGGCACCCTGGGGTGGCTTTGGAGGAGGTTGGGTGACACCAGGATGGGGTGGACACCCCTGGCATTGGGTGGGCACCCTTGGGTAACCTTGGCATGGGTTGGGTGGCACCGTGGTGGGGAGGCCATCACCCCTTGGGCACCCTGGCATGGGGTGGGCACCCCTGGCATGGGGTGGGACCCCCCCTGGGGTGGCTTTGGCAGAGGTTGGGTGACACCAGGATGGGGTGGGCACCCCCGGCATTGGGTGGGCACCCTTGGGTAACCTTGGCATGGGTTGGGTGGCACCGTGGTGGGGTGGCCATCACCCCTTGGGCACCCTGGCATGGGGTGGGCACCCCTGGCATGGGGTGGGACCCCCCCTGGGGTGGCTTTGGCAGAGGTTGGGTGACACCAGGATGGGGTGGACACCACCCCTTGGGCACCCTGGCATGGCTCAGGCACCCATGGGCCCCCCTGGCATGGAGCGGGCACCTACTGAGGTGGCTTTGGTAGAGGTTGGGTGGCACCAGCATAGGGTGGGCAAGACCCTTTGGGCACCCATGCCATGAAATGGGCACCCTGGGGTGGCTTTGGCAGAGGTTGGGTGACACCAGGATGGGGTGGACACCCCTGGCATTGGGTGGGCACCCTTGGGTAACCTTGGCATGGGTTGGGTGGCACCGTGGTGGGGTGGCCATCACCCCTTGGGCACCCTGGCATGGGGTGGGCACCCCTGTAATGGGGTGGGACCCCCCCTGGGGTGGCTTTGGCAGAGGTTGGGTGACACCAGGATGGGGTGGACACCACCCCTTGGGCACCCTGGCATGGGGTTGGCACCCCTGTAATGGGGTGGGACCCCCCTGGGGTGGCTTTGGCAGAGGTTGGGTGGCCCCAGCATGGGGCGGGCACCCACGGGGGGGGTTCCCGTGCCCATGGGTGCCCTGACGCCCCGGTGGGTGCCAGGCCTGCTGTGCCACCTGGACGACGCCTGCGTCAGCAACCCCTGCCACAAGGACGCCATCTGCGACACCAACCCCGTCAACGGCCGCGCCATCTGCACCTGCCCCCCCGGCTTCACCGGCGGCGCCTGCGACCAGGACGTCGACGAGTGCTCCATTGGTGGGTGGGGGCACCCATGGGTGGGGGGCACCCATTGGTGGTGGGCACCCATGGGTGGCCGGTGGCGACGTCCGTTCATGGTGGTGGGGTCATCCGTGGGCAGAAAGCACAGGCAGGGCGATACCTCCCATGAGTGAGCACCATGGCAGGGGAGCACCCATGGGTGGGGAGCACCCATGAGTGGGGAGCACCTATGGGTGGGGGGGGCACCCATGGGTGGGAGCGGCGCCATTTATGACGCCGGGGGCACGCGTATGGGGGCAGAGAGCACGGGCAAGAGCGCACCCCCATGAGCGATAACCATGGCGATGGACCTGAGAGGGGGAGCACCCATGGGTGGGGAGCACCCATGGGTGGGGGGGCACCCATTGGTGGTGGGCACCCATGGGTGGCTGGTGGCGACGTCCGTTCATGGTGGTGGGGTCATCCATGGGCAGAGAGCACAGGCAGGGCTACGCCCCCATGAGTGAGCACCATGGCAGGGGAGCGCCCATGGGTGGGGAGCACCTATGGGTGGGGGGGGCACCCATGGGTGGGAGCGGCGCCATTTATGATGCCGGGGGCACGCGTATGGGGGCAGAGAGTACGGGCAAGAGCGCACCCCCATGAGCGATAACCATGGCGATGGACCCGAGAGGGGGATGGCACCGTGGTGGGGTGGCACCCATGGGTGCTGACCCCTCTCCCCCCCACCCAGGCGCCAACCCCTGCGAGCACTTTGGGCGCTGCGTGAACACCCAGGGCTCCTTCGAGTGCCGCTGCGGGCGGGGCTACGCGGGGCCGCGCTGCGAGAGCGACGTCAACGAGTGTCTGTCGGGGCCCTGCCGCAACCAGGCCACCTGCCTGGACCGCATCGGGCGCTTCACCTGCATCTGCATGGCCGGTGGGGACCACCACCCATGGGTGGGGCTGGGGGGGTGGGGGGGAGCGGGGAGACACGGGGTGGGACGTGGGGTGGGGTCTGGGATGGGGATGGGACCTGGGGAGGACCGGGAATGGTCCTGGGGTGGGTGTGGGACCTGGGATGGGTTCCTGGGGGGGTGTGTGGGACCTGGTGAGGGACCTGGGATGGGTTCTGGGGTGGGTGTGGGACCTGATGAGGGACCTGGTGGGGATATGGGACCTGGGGAAAGACCAGGGATGGTCCTGGGGTGTGTGTGGGACCTGGGATGGGTTCTTGGGGTGGGTGTGGGACCTGGTGTGGGACCTGGTGGAGATATGGGACGTGGTGTGGGACCTGGGATGGTCCTGGGGTGGGTGTGGGACCTGGGATGGGTTCTGATGTGGGTGCGGGACCTGGTGAGGGACCTGGGATGGACGTGGGATGGGTTCTGGTGTGGGTGTGGGAGCTGGTGTGGGACCTGGTGGGGATATGGGACGTGGTGTGGGACCTGGGATGGTCCTGGGGTGGGTGTGGGACCTGGGATGGGTTCTGATGTGGGTGCGGGACCTGGTGAGGGACCTGGGATGGGTTCTGGGGTGGGTGTGGGACCTAATGAGGGACCTGGTGGGGATATGGGACGTGGTGTGGGACCTGGGATGGTCCTGGGGTGGGTGTGGGACCTGGGATGGGTTCTGATGTGGGTGCGGGACCTGGTGAGGGACCTGGGATGGACGTGGGATGGGTTGTGGGATGGATGTGGGACCTGGTGTGGGACCTGGTGGGGATATGGGACGTGGTGTGGGACCTGGGATGGTCCTGGGGTGGGTGTGGGACCTGGGATGGGTTCCTGGGGGGGTGTGTGGGACCAGGTGAGGGACCTGGGATGGACGTGGGATGGGTTCTGGGGTGGGTGTGAGACCTCGTGAGGGACCTGGTGGGGATATGGGACGTGGTGTGGGACCTGGGATGGTCCTGGGGTGGGTGTGGGACCTGGGATGGGTTCTTGGGAGGGGGTGTGGGACCAGGTGAGGGACCTGGGATGGGTGTGGGATGGGTTCTGGTGTGGGTGTGGGACCTGGTGTGGGACCTGGTGGGGATATGGGACGTGGTGTGGGACCTGGGATGGTCTTGAGATGGGTGTGGGACCTGGTGTGGGTTCTGGGGTGGGTGTGGGTCTTGGTATGGGTTGTGGGATGGGTGTGGGACCTGCTATGGGTTCTAGTGTGGGACCTGGGATGGGTGTGGGACCTCATATGGGTTCTGGTGTGGGTGTGGGACCTGGTGAGGGTCCTGGTTGGGGCTGTGGGACCTGGTGTGGGACCTGGGATGGATGTAGGACCTGGTGTGGGTCCTGGTGAGGGTGTGGGATGTGGGATGGGTGTGGGAGCTCATACGGGTCCTGGTGGGGACATG